>NW_004567123.1:692846-715292 GCF_000260355.1 Condylura cristata | reverse complement strand
CTATTCATTACTCACATCTCCCAGGCCCAGGGGCTGTGGTGGTTGGTGTTGAGAAGGAGGGCAAGGACTCAGACTGAGTTTTTGTCATAGAGGGGAGCAGTGGGTGTAAGACTAAGGGTGACATCTCCTGGTAACAATGGACATCAGCATTGCTAAGCCTAACTTTCACCCCACATACCATCCTTAGGCACAGCTCTCCAGACTGTTTACTCCAGAAGCAGGGGGGCCCTCCCTAAGGGCCCAGTTCCCCACTCATGTCAAGGGCTTGATGACGCTAGATGGGGAAAACCAAGGGCTGCTCTCCAAGCAAGCAGCTGCCAAGAGGAAGCCACCCCAGGTGCCAGTGGGGGTGGGGGGTGCCAGCAGGGACTCAGTGCTTGGCTCTTGGGCACCTTGGTTCCTCTCGCAGGGATGGTTTCACAAGCTGGAATTCCTTCCACCTCCAGGCCACACCTAGAACATTTCAGAAAGAAGGTGGTGGGAACCCCCAACCTCTGCTGAGTACCCCCTTTCCCTCCACATGCAGAAACTCCCACCCCACTCCCTTCTCTAGATTCCCAGGGCAGCTCATCAGGGTGAGCAGGGTAGGCCAGGGAACAGGCGCTCTCCCCAAGGGCCATGGCTTCAGTACCTGGACTGGTGCCCAGCACCCGGGGTTCAAGCGCCATCCTTGGAACAGGCATCCCATATGTCTTAGTTCTTCATAAAAATAAATGGAGACCTGTGTACCCAGAACATTCACTGCTGGATTACTTTACCAGCTGTTCTTTGTCCAGGAGTCTTTGGCCCACACCTCTTTTTGGACATTTGCCTTGAATGTTTGGTGGTAATTTGAGGACAAATTGCATCTTTGTTGATCCACATGGAAACATTTATGGCTGCAACTGACACCATTACTGATGATGTCATGTCTCGGGGCTCTAGTATCACCTGTGGGTTTGATGTGACAGATGTTCTCATAAAAGGTGCACACACTAGTGGCTGTCAAGGAGGAGCTCACCCCTTGGGGAGGAGGACGGTGCAGCAGAGCCTCAGCTGGCCTGAGGAGCACAAACATAGAAAAGTAAATCTGGGGACAGGACCACAGTTCCAAAGAAGAGTTGCGAGGTGGAACAGCAACAGGAGTGTCAGTATATGAATCATTTCTGGTTTCATTGGAAAAATCACACTCTTAAGCAAGAAACATCAGAAGATTCCTTGAAATGTTACTTCCCATTCAGACCACCAGAGAGAGGAGAGACTCCTAGGCTACTTGAAGTCACAGAATGTTGAAGCAGATAGGGGATGACTTTCCAGAAGAAAGTGGCCCAGGGAAATCCACGGGGCCAGAGATGTGGAGACCTAGGGGATCTTGGTTGCCCAGTTGGTCCTGATTCCTGCAGCAAGTCCAGCTGTTCAAAGACGGGAGGCAGGGAAGATCCGCCAACAAGGCTGACTCCTGCCCACATGGGCAGTCTCTACAGAGCTTACTACTCACCCTGCTCAAGATGAGCCAGGTGGGTCCCACTGTCTTTGGTCTCAAGCTGACCTCCCACACTGTGCTGCTCCCTAGGACTGTTGTAACTGGGCCTCCGATGGCTAACCCCCATCCCACCTGATTACTCCTGGGACACAGTGCCCTGTCTTCCAATTTTTCTCTCCATGTCTTCCCACCCCACAATCTTACCATCTGAGTCAGTTTTTCAAGACTAGCTAGTGTCATTTCTTCCCTATGAGCACTAAAGGGGTCCTATGTAAAGACTCCCATCCTGGGGCTGGTATGACAGATCCTACAGTGGGCAGCAAACCCTCCTTCCACTGCCATCCTCTCCCCGTGAGAGGATCTGCCCATTCCAGTATGTTCCAGATGCTCTCTGGTCCTTTCCGGGAGCAGAGCCCCCAGTGTCCACCAGGTAATAGAAGCTCTGTGTGCTTGGGCTGCATTTCAGACCCTGGGGCTGAGCTCTGCCTGCTTCCAGCTACCTGGGAAGCCAAGCTGGAGGCCGGCAGGGTGGGCAGGGAAGGGGTGGCCTTTCTCTGTTCCTTTCTGAGCCCACAGAACTGCCTCCATCGTGCTAGTTCCCATGCAGAATGCTTCCTATCTTCACACAGACCTGCTTCTCCACCCAGGGTTCTTTCCATTTGCATCACTGTGCATCAGAGTTTCAGTGCCCGCTTTCCTTGCCCCCGCAGCCAGCCTTCCCTATTCCCTCATTTCTGCCTCAGATTTGACTCTTCCTCACCTCAGATTCTTCACCGGGCGCCCCCCCCCCCCAGCCTCCCTCCCTGGACCCAGCTCTATCTGTTTAGTGTTCAGCCTCCTCCCAGGAAGTTGCCCCTAACTATGTGCCACCTGCTCTCCTAGGCATGGGCTAGAGGCCCATGAGTTATCTCCGCATAGCCCATAGCACCTGCCACAAATACTCCTTGATGAGAAAAAGTGTGGCCACTAGCAGTGATGGAACCTGAGTTCCACCCCACCCCACATGCCCTTGAGGCCTAATAAGAAAGGGCACAGCATCACCCCTGCAGAGGTATGCGGAGAGGGAGCCGTCCTGCTCCCCCAAGTGTCACCTGGGTGTCACAGACCCCAATCCCTCCCCGAAGGCACTGAGGCCACACTTGGGCAGGGAGGGCTAACCCCCGGGCCATGGCCCTGGCTCAGCGCATGTTTGTCCGGCTGCATTTTCCCATGGAGGACCCTGTCACCTTCTTTGTGGTCAGACTTCCCTGTTAATTTCTCCTCAGTCACCAAAAAATAGGTTTACTTCTCAACTTCTTCAACTAAGAAAGGAGCTTTCGGGCCCTCCCTGATGGCGCAGTGGGTTAAAGCACAGCACTAAGAAGCTGAAACCACTTCCACATGATTCCCGCCTGCCCGGGAGGTGACCACATGGCATGGCAGACCTCTCCTGACCCGCTCGCTGCTCCCCTCAGCAGTGTACTTGTCAGTCGGCCTGTTCTGCTCCCCACTCTGTCTCTGGTGAAGCCTTTCGCCTCCCCTGAGCCTCTGGCCTATACCCCAGTTCTGTATGCACAAATAAATAAATCTTAAAAAAAAAAAGAAAGGAAGAAAGAAAGGAGCTTTTACTGTTTGCTACCTGTGCTGATGAAACATCCCTACCTTGAAGGCCACATTTTAAAGAACTTATAGCTCATTGAATGCCAAGAAGCAGTGTCAACATATCTCATGACCTTTTCCGCTTAGGAACTAGCATCTTGCATTTGGAAGGGACATTCCTCTGACGTTTCATAAAATGTAGTTTCACTTCATTTTCTAAATACTGTTCAATTCTAGCAGAATGCAATTTAATACATTTTATTTTTAAAACAATTATCCTTTGAGATAATAATTTCTAACTTGTCTTACTCTTCTGTATTTTTTTTCACACTTCCTTCCCCAAATAGGTAAACTTATAATCAGAAAAAGCAAAAATTACAGAGAAAAATAGCCAGTCAGTAATCCATAAGGTGGAGCTACCCCTTACCCCTGATGACACAAAGATACTGAAAGCTTGGTCCCTCTCACAAGGTGGCTTCTTTCCTCCTCTGCTGTGTAGATTGTTATAAATAGAATCCAAGACATTTTCCAAGAGTACTTTGTTAAAACTAAAGCCACACTTGACGTCCTGTGGTCAACAGAGCCAGTGAAAGTGCTGGCCCAGCTCCCACCCTCCTCACCTAGAGCCAGGAGACCCCTCCCCCAGCACCTGTGTCAGAACCACCTTGGGAGCCTGGGAGAGCACAGCTTCCCTGGGTTGGCCCCCCACGCACCCCCCACCCCCACCCCAGCCTGGCTGCTGTGCTCAAGAAGCAGAAGCAGCTTTTACTGTGTCTGTCTTCAGAGAACATCAGCCAGTGTCTGTGGTTCACATGAGGGCTGGGTTGTTGCAGACCCCAGAGGACACTTGTGGGAGACAAACTCTGAGGAGCATGCGGTCCAGCAGAGGGCTGTGGCTCTTGGGAAGGTGCCAGTTACATGGCTTTCACTGGGGATGGAGGACCCCAGTCACTGTGGGTGACTGAAGCCTAGGGACCCCGGTAAAGGAATCATGAACTTTGTCTTGACGGCCTTATGAAGGAGGTTGACGACAGAGACAGCAGGACACACCTCCAACCCAGCCCCGCTCCCCTACCCCCCACCCCTCCACCCAGAGGATGCCCTCAGGGTCAAGGAACTTCCAGGTACTCCTCTCTGTCCACTCCCAGCACTCTTTCCACAGGGCGACAAGGTGGCCTTCCAGGTGGGCTGCATGGAGTGTCCTGGTTCCTACCCCACACCTGGTTCCTACTCCGTGTGCACCAATGTCTGTGTCCAGGTTCTAGGGAAAGCTTTGTGCTATCGCCCCAGCCATGGCAGCGGCCTGCTGGCACCCTCACTCTGAGTGGATGAGATCAGGGCAAGTTCTCCCGGCTGGGGTGAGCTGTGGGCCCCTCTTCTCACCTGCTGTGGCCTCTGTGAGCTAGGTCCAACTCCTAGGAACAGTCCAACATGCTTGGCTGACACCCCCAACCCTAAAGCTACATGTTTAATCTGCCTCCCATAAAGCTTGTCCTCTCTCCTCCCCCACCACAGGGGTTCTCAGGCATGGCTGTGCCTTAAGGTTATGGCATCCACACAGCACACACGTGCTGTTCCACTGGAAGCAGGTCCTTGTGCATTTCAGATTTCCAGTCCAGGCTGTCAGCCCACAGGCCCTACCTAATCCCCATCCCTAGTTCAAGGTCAAAGGTATTTCTCTCAGCTCCCTCTGACAATTCCTGTGAATTGGGGGCTCAACCCAATGGGACATCCCAGATCAGCCCCCAGAAATAATATTGCTATTAAAGCTCCCTGCTGTATTGAACTCATGCTGCCATTGTCCTCCCTAAAATTTAGATATTTTTTCACAAACCAGAAAACCAATTAGAATCTCAGTTACCTGAAAACCTTCCCCCTTTGCCACCTGTATCTTCTGAGACAGCATGTGCCTACAGCCAAAAGCCACCTGGCATGCCCTAGTCTCAGCTACTTTTGAGGGGCTCTAGGGGGATATGAGAGCCCACAGGCCAGCACTGTCTCTTCACTCTCCCCCACTGAGTCCGGAAGTTTATCTGGTTAGGCTGCTGCTACCCACATACGGGTCTCACTTCCTGCTGCTTTAGCGTCTCCATTGTGTTCACCCTCTTCCCCCAACTGAACAACTGCACCTACGAGTCCTCCAAGGTCACAACCAAAGGAAGCAGAGCGAGTTTTCCAGGGTGACACCATGCAGTGGGGCCCTCTGCATGGACACAGTGTTCCTGTCTACATTGGCAAGAGCCAGCCATGGCCACGTGTGGCCACTGAGCCCCAGAACAGGCTGTGCCACTGAGGAGCTGAGGTTTAAGCTCAATTTCATGTAGTGAGTGCAATGTAGTAATTCCATGTAGTGAGTGATGTGCAGTAATGTAATGTAGTGAAGAGCCAGACTGGTCAGCCCCTGCCGAGAGTCAGCACAGCTCCAGGTTATCTCTGGTGTGCTGCTATTGCAGCAAAACCTGGGAGCAATTCTTAGTAAAAATTCATTTATGATCATTGCAAACAGATTGGGACAGGGAAACCTAAAGCCAAACACCTGTGAGCCAGATAAGACTTGCTGCTCTACAGAGCCTGTGAGGTTTTTCTTAGTATTATTTTCTTTGTAGGACAACCCAAAGGTCAGAATCTGAAGTAGCATAGCCTGTGCTTGCTCAGGCAGCCTCCTCAGGTCACCACTTGGGTCCCTAAGCCCTCAGACACCTCTGTCCCATTCTCAGTGCTTGTCTCTCAGGCCTGCTCTGTGTAGGTGGTACTGCCAGCCCCAACATCCCTGCTAGGCACCTGCCTGCTCGTGCTTCTTTGTGACATGTGAGCTCCGTGTGTCCCTGAACTGTAGCACTGGGAGAGTTCAGAGGGGAAGAGGCCTGTAAGTGACAGGACAAAGGAATGAAGTCATGTGGTTCTGCAGAAAGGGACTGCGAAACTGGGGGAGTGGGCACAAAGAAAGCAGAGAGCAGAGGAGGAGATTGGAGGTCCCTGGTTCTGTGTATCTCCCCGCTGTCTGAGGGGTGTTCAGTATTGGGGAAGAAGTCCTTCATGTTGCTTCCCTGACCTTTTATCCAAATGCGGGTCTCCTCAGAGCAGGAACATGGAAGGGTGAGAGGAACCTCTGCCTCTCTCCTCCCCATGCCAACTCTGGGGCCAGCTATGTAAGGGAATCCACCAACCCCAGCCCATCCTCAGAGCCCTGGTACACAAAACAATAGCGGGGAGTACATGAGGGGTTCCAGTTGTTAAGGCCAGGGAGTGGGGCCCTAGGTGAGTAGGCCTGGAGCCCGAGAGCTGGGTAGATTCCAAGCCGAATCTCTTGAGGACAGAGTGGCCATGAGAGGCAGGCTGGACTTTAGGCACTTGCCCTACTTGGTAAGGCCACTCCGGCTAAACGCCTATGCTGTCTGCATCCCGTCAAGCACCCCCCTCCCCCAGGAATGTGTTCAGGATATCTCTGACAGGATGGAAATGCGGGGTTCTGAAGCTGCAACCACAGGGGATATGGGACAGAGCCACGTCTTACCATCACCGCCACCACCACTCCAGTCCTCAGCATCAAGTATAAGCCACTCCAGGACTCGCAACAAATACACTGGGAGGCCAGGGCAGGCAGACGGGGAGCAGGGTGGCTGTGCCAGGGCCATAATGAACAGAGGGAAAGTGGGCATCGAGATGCAAGCAGTGACTGCTGGGCCCAGGGAAGCACTGACACCAGTGTTCATGTCTGGGTCTGTATTTCTCTCTTCCAGATTTCTGCTCCCACATCCTTCACACAGACGTGAAGCCAGGATTCCCCAAAACAATAAAGACCAACAACCCTGAAGTCCGCAAAGCGGCCAGACTCAGCGTGGAAAGGTTCAACAACTGCACAGACGACATCTTCCTATTCAGGGAGTCCCACATCAGCAGAGCCCTGGTCCAGGTGAGGCTCTGGCTTCTCACGGTGTCTCAGGGACAGTACGAGGAGGCCAGGTACAGCAGGTGTGGCCTTACCAGGGGCAAAGCCAGCTAGTACCCTGGCTTCTTGGACACAGATATGAACCAGGAGGCTCACAGCAGGCCACAAACAGCCCACAAGCAGCAAACCAAAAAAAAAAAAGAAAAAACAACAGTGTCATCTCTTTGAGCAAGACCCTGCATATGTGAAACCACACTTCTTCAAGGGTGGGACTGTCGGGCCTGTACCCGCCGCACAACAGGAGTAGCACCTGGCGGGCAGGGCAGTATGAAGGCAGCCGGTGGGGTGAAGGGGGCAAGAGAGGAGACAGTCAGAAAGCCTGCTGTACCCCAACTGTGGCCACTGCACCCCATTAGGGATGGCCCTCACTGCACCGCAGCCCCAAAAGCTACTTGCCCTGCCCAGCAGAGCCCTGTTCCTTCACAGCCTGGACCTTTGCCCAAGCTGCTCCCTGCCCCAGTGCACAAAGCCCTCTACCTTGAGATCTTCCCAGATGTCGGCCCCTGTGAAGTCACATCCCTCTGGTACTACCCCTCCCAGAGGGAACCCTACAGGGCCGCGCCAGGCCTGGCTGTGTCCCAAGGGCACAGGAGGTCAGTGTGGAACACAGATGCAGAGTGCTGAGGAGGCGTTTAGGGGGTGGCTCCTGACAACTTGTGCCCTTGCTATGCCCAGGGACACCATGCGTGATCACAGGTGTGGGAAGGGCTTGGATACAATCCACACTCCTGTAAGCGCATGGTGTACACAGAAGGGAGGTGCCGAATGATTCCCAAAAGTCCAGCAGCCCTGCATGTATAAGCACTCTGGGGGCCACAGCATTATGGGCAACTTTTATCATCTTCTTTCTCTTTAGCAGTGTATTTTTTTTCACTTTTTTTATTTTATATAAAAGTTTTATACTATTTTATTTGTATAAAATACTTTATTTTTACATCATTTTGTGCCTTTTTCCATCTCAGTTATAATCCCCATGGGCTTCCCATCACCAAATCACCCATGTGCCATCACCACAGTCCAGTGCACTTGAGACTCAGAATTTTCTCCAGCTCCTCTGGGACCACAAAGGAGGAGGATGAGCCAAGCTGCTGCCACACCAGGCAGAGAAGGGTATTTGGAAAGGAAGGGAAAGAGCAAAGTAAAACAAGACCCCACTGCTGCCCAGGGCGGCCAGCACAGCCACAGGTGAGCTGTCCAGGCAGGAGGGAGCAAGGCGTCACCTCCAGCCCGGGGCAGCCCAGTGCAAGTTAGCTGGTGCCCGCCACTGCAGTGCAGGGAGAGATGTCCCAGAACAAGACACGAAGCCTGCCCCTTGTCCTGGGATGGGGAACTGGTTCTGAAAGCAGGCTAGAGAGAGCATAAGGGACTGTGGTAAGGCTTCACAGGTGACCTGGTGGTGGGAGTTCTATGGACACCACACAGTGATATAACAGATCTAAATATACAAAAAAGAAGTGGATAAAGGAAGGAGACAGAAAGGCGTTGGGGGTCCTACCTCTAGGCTTTCTTCCTAGACCCCTTATGGAAGTTTCGGCACCTTTACCACCTGCATTCTTGCCTCTTTCTGAAAGCAGAGCAGTCTAACCAGGCCTACCTCTTGTTCTCTTTAGATAGTAAAAGGCCTGAAATACATGCTTGATGTGCAGATTGCCAGAACTACCTGCAAGAAAACCGAGCATCCAAATCTGGACAACTGTGACTTCCAGAACAACCATACCTTAAAGAGGGTAAGACAAAGGGGAGGTCTTGCCTTCCTGCCTTCACCCCACTCTCCAGGCCTCTGGGAAACACCCCTCTTGTGGCTTCTCTGACTACTGGTCCCAGATTCCACACCTGTGGCCAGGCCCAGAGATGGAGAACATGGAAATAGCACAGTCACCCAACCTGGCTCACTTGCTCCCTGAGGGACCCACTCCAGGGGAGTTAAAGCCAAAAAGCTTTTAAGTAATTCAGAAATGACAGCTCTCTTCCTGCACACATGCAGGAAGAAAGCAAGCACATGTGGCAAATTGAGTAATTTACAAATGTGGGTGAAAATTACAATTAAGTCACTCTTTCCATTTTTCTGTAGGTTTGAAATTTTTCAAAACATGGAACAAGGGAGAACTAAATAAACACACACACTGGGCAAACACATACACACCCATCCATGTGCACGCACACACCTGAGAGCCCCAAGGTAGCATGCGGGAGCCTACCTGGAGGGCGGGAGGGAGGCGGCCTCTAAACTAGGCTTCAGTCTGTGTTTCTTTGTTTCAGACTCTCAGTTGCTACTCTGAAGTCTGGGTCATCCCCTGGCTCCAGAAGTTTGAGGTGCCGGTTCTCCACTGTCACTAACATCCTCCTCTGAGCGAGACTCCAGCTACCACCCACCCTCGACTTTGTGCTTTTCTGCTCTCAGACATGACTCCACTCAAGCCTGCAGAAATAGCACCTCCCAAGAGAGCCCACTGGGTCTGGGTCTGCTCTGGGTTCATTGCAGGCGCACTTCCTTCTCATCCCAGGTTCTGCCTGATCTCCCAGCTCTCTTGAGGCCCAAGGATTTGGAAGTGCCCGATGTGTGCAGCTGTGTTTGGGCAGGTGGGGTAGGCAGAGTGCTGGGACCACCCCTAGGATGGGATGGAAGGTGACATGCCCCTTGGCTTGATTATCCAGACCATGTTTTCTTCCAAACTTAATTTTATTTAGGCTTTTCAGGGTGTGAGCATATGAACTGGGTCCCCCAGCAGGCATTGCTAAGGCGCTAAGGCATTGCTAAGGCATTGCTAAGACAAAGTACACTGCTGAGGGGAGCAGCGGGCAGGTCAGGAGAGGTCTGCCACGCCATGTGGTCACCTCCAGGGCAGGCGGAGACAGGCGGGGATCGATGCAGAAGTGGCTTTAGCTTCTTAATGCTGTGCTTTAACCCACTGCGCCACCAGGGAGGGCTGGGAGCCATCAGTGTGCCCCCTCCTACCTGGTTCCGGGTGTTCCAGGGTGGCTGCAGAGAACCCAGCTAGGCCCCGTTTCTTGTGAATAACTGCTGCACACTGGGCAGGGGACCAAGTCTGATGTTGAGTATCTTGACCTTTTGTGGGTAAATAAAGTAATGACTAAAGAACTGGTCGTGTCAAAGCACTGCCCCACCTGTTAAAGTAGAGTCAGGAAGGTGAGATGAAAGTATTGAAGGGTCACCTCACCAAAAGGACTGAGTTTATTTCCAAAAAACACGGAGGAGAATTTTCCAGAGATTATGTGCCCCATAAAACATATTGAAAGCCAGAATATCTAGAAACAAGCCAGCCTATAATACACATCATGAACTAGCAGGGCCACCTCTGAGGTGCTTTCTTCTCATCCTAGATTCTACCTGATCTCTCTGCTGTCCGAGGCTCAAGGGTTTGGAAGTGCCTATGAGCAGCTGTGTTTGGGCGGGTGGGGTGGGCCGAGTGCTGGGACTACCCACCCCCAGGCCCACCCAGGAGAGGAAGCTTGACCTTCCATAGCCCCAAAGGAGAGGGAAACTAGCTAAGGGAAGAAGGTGGGGGGAGGGAAAGACCATTGTAGGTTGGAAGCCATGCCAGTTTCAACCACAGAAGCGAAGCCCAGAAGCTTGCAGGTAGCCAGAAAGGCCTTCAGGCTTCACTCACTCAGACAAGAAATGACTCTATCTCCTGCCCAGTTAACAGAGGTCCAGATGAAGGGACTACTCATTTTAGACTCATTCCTCTCCAGATCCTCTTCAACTGTAAGTAAGTACAAACTATGTTGTTGTGTTTAAAAAGTATAAACTTGGTAGCAGACAGGCCTGGTGACACAGCTCAGTGACATTGCACAAATGAAGGGGAGGACCCTTGCTCTGACCTCCTAGCCCATTCTCGTACACATTAAAACTGGGCCAGAACACGTAAAGGCCTGGCTGACTGAGAGTCACTTCAACCATCCAAGCACAGAAATGAGGATGCTTAGGAGGAAGCCTCAGATCCTAACCTTGAAACTGTCAGGATTGAACACAGATAACACATCTTTGTTGCCAGGTATCCATTGCCCTTATACGTTAGGCAAAATGACCACTACAGAGGCCAGTCAGCTCCCAACTTTTCAGGGCTCTCAGGGGCCCAGCAGGAAGGGGTTATCTTCTTCCTAATGTAATGCGAAGGTTCTATTTCAATCATCTACACTTTCAGTTTTCCAATCTGTGATGTATTATACCTCAAGGGCCATCCATACCACAAAACCCAACAAGATCTATACAAGAAAACATTTGTTCTTAAATAACTCTTCAACCAGCCACAGTGACACCAGAAAGTAAAGAAAGCTTGGCCAGCGAGTCAGCGTGATTATCTAGAAACAAGCCAACCAGCAGCTGGGACAACTATGCTTTTCACAGAGATGCATCTACCAACCCAAACACTGGAGACATTTTGTCCCTGCTTCCCAGATAACATACCCTGTGGCTTCTGGCACCAGGACTAGGTGACTCCATCACCTGTTCCATCAGCATAACTCTGACTTCTGACACTGTTCCCTCTAGACTCAGCTCACAGGGAACCCCACCTGAAAAGTACCAGAGTCAGCAGTAGATGCAAACTACTCAAACAAATAATCACATGGAGCTGGTGGTTGCCTTCAGCTGTAACCTAAAGTCTCCTATTGCCAATCCAATTTCACCTGTTCTTTAAATCATATCTGCTTCATTCTGACTCAGAGGAAAACTGTCATTATCTAATGTTATTGTCACTGAGAAAATGTAAAGTACCCCCCCGTATCCTCAGGCCAAAAACTTTTACTCAAGTAAAAATCAAATAATCAAAATCAATGAAAATTCAAACAGATGTTGGTCCTAGGCATTTCAGAATTTTCCCCAGCCACACACCTCTACACCTCCTCACCAGTGTGTTTACACAGACACTCAGGGATTTGGTGCTACTACTCCAAGTCATCAAGACATCTGCCAAGTCATGACCTTCTGTAGGTTAGATGGACCCAGGGTGTGGTGCGTGCCCCCCAACTGCCCATGGGGACCATCTGTGAAGCTGTGGCAGCCCAGATGTTTCTGATGTGCTGCATGGCCTGACCTCAAGGCTGGGCAGTGGCCACCACAGAGCCACATCCTGTAAACACAACGGTGCTTCCTGTCGCTTCCTCAGCAAGTCCAGTCACAGCTCAGGTCCTACGTCAGTTGCATGCTTATGTGACACTAAGCAAGTCACTAACCCCAGAGAGTTCCCATCTATAATACAAAGCTACATGTCCTTGGCAACACTAAAAGTTTCAGTGTACATGAAAATCCTTGCAAAACAATAGGCCACTTGGCAAGTGCATGTTGATAATAAAAATCTCAAAATGAGACTCTGTCCTGTAAAGGCAATAGTGGACTCCTGGTGATATTTCTGTAATAGATCATAACAGAACACACGTAGTGGTGGGAGCACCACAGTGACCACACTGGGGGCAGAAATCCTATACCATCAAAATATAACAAGGATGTAAAATAAAGAAACACACAATGAATTAATCATGATTTAATTTTAAGAGCAAGTTAGTAATTCACATTAAAGCAAATCCATTTTGTTTACAACAAAAGCATTATCACTTATTTAAACCTAGGAAGGTTGTATTTTACAATTCACCATACCAATTGCCAGATAAATACAGGAAATGACACTCTGAGATACAAAATCAACACCTGAGTCAAAATCAAGACTCCTCAGCTGAAAACTGTGAAAAGCAATCTACCAGTTTCTTTGTGTCCATAAAAATTAAGCGCTAAAGGCAAAGCCTTCTATTCATAATCAAGAAGTCAACTTAAAAGTGCATTTACATACACACTGGCATGTCTGAACATTTTTTATGGCAGAAGGGTCAGATTGTACCTTATTATCCCTGTATACTAGATATATGAGATGCACCATAAACTATTAAAAAATATGTAATTATCACTACTCAATTTTCTTTCCTATAAATTTATAAACAATATTAAGTCATTCATCTGGTACACTATGGATCACATCAATTAGACTGATCGACCTTTGGCTCTAGTTGCTGTACATTCAGCCAGCCCCAAGGAGGGTGACACAAGACTAGCCAAGCATCGGACTCCAGACCCTTTCCACAGTTTGAGGCCAGACCAACACATGGGGGGGAAGGCAGCTGCTGGGAAAGAGAGCAAAGAGCGAGGCCAGCCAGTGGGCAAGACACAAATGGTTCCAGTTTTATCACAGCTCTCAGTACTGTTCTAATTCTAGTATCATCACATATTGAGAATACTGTCTTTGTCAAGTTATTAAAACTCATTCCAGAGACATAACTCTTGTGTATTTTCACAAACATCCAGGGAAGAAAAGAACTGCAATTAACTCAACATTGTGGTTTGGAAAACCGGGAGGAGTGTAGTGCCAACTTGACCAGGAGTGAATCAATGCCTGCGGCTGCTTAGCTGCCTAAAGACACTGCCATGTCACAGGGCCTGAGAAAACCTGATGAACCACTCATGCCTACAGCAAAACCCCAGCTGAAACAATCCTCAGATACTTGATGAAAGTATTTGTCACTGTTAAAAAATAATATTTAAAGTAGAAACAAAATTTCTAGGTAACGGCATCAAAAGTGACTAATCAGCAGAGGCCATTTAATGATCTCATTACTAGGATCTCCCTGACAAAATTATGACCAGCATAGACATATTTATCAAGATGCACAGCAGCTTCAGTCTTGTGACACTCAAGCAAATATAACAGTAACACATGCACATCTGCAGGTCTAGAGGTATGGAATAAGGGAGCGTAAAAGGGACTTTCCCACGTGAGCCCTTATGCCAAGTCACCACCAGACCATTCCACATGACTGTTCGCAAGAAATCCAGTGAGTCCTCTCTGAGCTGTTAGAATCAATATGCTTTTCCTACATACCATCCTGGGGCACTGGAGTCCCAGGTTGACAGGACTCAGGAGTTTTGAAAACCACTGGTGATGAGGGGGGAAGCCGAGCAGAGCAGGCTGGAGGGTGACACACAGGGAAGGGAAGCCCAGTGGTCGGGGCCTCGTCCCCCAGCTCAGGATGATGCAGTTCTGACGTCTCAGCTTGCACAGCTCATCTGCTGGCCTCAAGGCACCTTCGTGCTGTGCTCTCCTTGCCTTTTTCATGTCCCTACCCCAAAGAAAGGTATTATCCCATTTTATAATAAAGGCATGAAGCTGGTAGGAGAGCAGGGAGCCAAAACAAACTCCCCGAACAGCTCCATCACCCTCAGTCCACCAAAACCTGAGCCCCATCCAAAGTGCACGAAGTCTCCCCAGTCCTTAGAGAACTACTATACTTCAAAAAGTTTGGTAAAGAGAAAATGGCTTTCCATGGACTTATTCCTATGACAGATGTTATACTTCCCACTAAATGTGAAGTCAAGCCTGGCGAAGGGGTTCTGCAGAGGCTGCACATCTGCGGGCTGCACCACAATTCCAGGGCCCACAGGCGCAGGGGAGGTGGTGTCCACAGTGCCTCCTGCCCCGGTGCAGTGTCGGTGTGACGCAGCTGGCACGGCAGTTGCCGGGTCTACACAGACTGGAGGCTGAGTCTGCAGAGGAAGGGGGCCCTGAAGGAGCCCAGGTACAGGTGTCCATCGTGTTCATGCACCTCGCTGATGTAGGTGACCACCTGCCCATCGGGATCGTGCAGGCTTCTCCTGAAGGCCCCACTGTCGCTGAGCTCTAGGACAAGGCTGTACCGGGGCACAAACTTCATTAATGTCTCCTGACTAAACAGCTGGAAGAGAGCACAGTGAGAGAAGAGTTTGCCATCTGACTAAGAGAATGATGTGAGATGCAACCACTTAAAAACAAAAGACAACAGGTCCATAATGAAGTCACTACGTTAAGCTCCACATCACTACATTGAGATTCAATTTAATCATAGTTTCAGCTCTCCTAGTCATGGAATCCTTAACACAATCAATCAGGAATCTTTAGCCAGCACTCTTGGGTAGCATACTTAGTACATCCTGCTTTCCATCCAAGGAAAGTAACCTTGCAAGAACCAGCCTCCTTCTTTGTCTATCCAACTTCCTTGTTCCTATGCCCTTCTACCTATAAAGTTGTTCACCTGACCCAGCTCTTCGGAGCTCCTTTCTTTAGCTAGATTCGGAGCTCTTCTCAGCTAAACTGGTTGCTGTTCAATTCATGAATCACTAAATAAAGTCAATAAGCTCTTTAACATTTACTCAGTTGTATTTAGTTTTATAACTGACTCTCCAACCCTCTTACCACCTCGTTCAGCTTCCAGTGACAGGGAACCCAGGGCAGAGTGAGACTACACAGGTTCCCACTCTCACAAAGGGCCCGCAGTAGGCCACAACACCCCTACCCCTGTACATATCCAGCCAAGGGGCCTTCTGCCCCTTGCATCCAAAGAGCAAAGCAAACCCAGCATTGGTCCATATTGGAATCTAAACGGACTTTGTGCTTTGATGGACAAAGCCCATACCTCTCTGGATGACCTGAATGACCAGAAAAAAACACAAATTCTACCTGAGGAAGATACAACTCTGAAGCCAAGACCTGGAGTGATTTGATCCCAGAATTCCAAGCTAAAAGCAGCATACCCTAACTGGAATAAATGCCAACTTCTCTGAAAAGGTTTAAAATGTGTAATGTGGACATGAGGGAGATTTGAGAATGCTCATGTTAAGATAACCAAAAAAGCAACAAGGTTAAATGAATAAGTCCCAGTGCACAAGACACAAGACATGGCAGCTCTGTTGAAATGTGCACAGAAGTCAAGGAAAAGGCTGCCACACTGAGCAGAGCACCCTCTCATTGCCCCAGAGGCAGCAAGATCAAGGGCACACAGAACTAATGAAAGTCTTAAGCAGAGAAGCCAGGAGACAGACAATTTCTTGCCAAAGAAGATAACAGATAGGAGCTGATGACAAAATCCACAATCACATGAGAATTAAAAGGCAGATTTCTACCTCTATTACAAGAGGAAACAGCCAAATAATTGCAAGTATTCAATGACTAATCCTAGTCACTATAAATATACAAGTAGACATACAAGTTGACCTTCGAGAAGGTTCTACAGCAATTGATCAAAAGTAGATTGCACATTTACTGATTATGCTAGTTCACCTCATTGCAGAGATACCTAAAAATATTCCACAGGCTGCTTCCCTTCAATCTTAGGTCCTCCTCTCTCTGTTCTCTCCCTGAGGGAATGAGAATACCCTCTCATCAGTTTAACTAGCCACTTCTATTTCTGACCTTCAGTGTTAAACTCCTTACTGCCTGGGAACCTAACCTGGCTGGACTTAATAAAACTCTTCAAATCTAACAGATTGCCAGCTGAGGAGACAGGGTCCCTGACACCAGGAGCTAGCCTTCACACTTGCTCCCTGTCTCTGCAAGCTCAGCAAACACAGCACCAAGGAACTCCGTCACCATTGTGTATGTACCACTCCCACTTGGGCTCTGCCACACAAGCTGTGGCCCCTGCAGCCACCTCCAGTAAAGCCCCCTGCTCTGAGCTGTTCTCCACACAACTGTAGTTACCTTTTAAAGAAATGCCCGGGTCCTCTATTACCTTTTCCCACACAAACCACATGTGGGGTGAAGCAAGGTAGTGGAGGAATGGCGGAGACCCAGACCAGAGCATCAGACTGAGAAAGGTGAGGAGAGAGAGTCCACACTGAGAGAAGGGTGAGGGAAGGGGCATGGAGTAGGGCATCAGGACTTAAGTAGGGTAAGAGGGTTCCCATAGGGGATTGCCTGGCACAGGCTGTCTGAGCCCAAATTTGGAGAAGGAATGTTCAACTAGGACAGAGCCTGGAACAGGCAGCAGAGTCCTTGAAAGGAAAACAGAACCCTGCATGTAGTCAGAGACAAGGGGAAAGAACAATGTGGGTGCCAGAGTCCTGCAGGACCATGTGGGGGGAGACAATTGCTATGGATGGGTAACTGATCAAGGAAACTGATCAAATGGGTAAATATATGAAGGATAAGAGGACTCAGGCTTTTCAATACTAAAAGAAGTGTAGATATGAGAAGGGAGAAGCCCAGAATAAAAGTCTGTGGTATTAGACTGGGACTGGAGATATCAGCATTATTTATGGTGTTCAACTTATATAAACAGCCGGTAGATAAAGTAGGTGTGAACTTGTGTGTGTGAACACTGTCTATATACATTCTACACATGTATGCATTCCCCAGCTTTGTCTTCTGAGGAGGCCAGGGAACAGCAACACCTTCAAGGTAGTCAGTACACTAAGAATGTCATTCAAACATGACGTGACATTCTCCCTCTAGAAGAGGCTTTTCTGGAGAAAAAGCTAAAACTTGGGCTGAGGCAGGGAAAAGATAAGCAGAGTTAAGCAATGTGTGGATAAAGGGACGTGTGCAATGGTCAAGGGCCCACACTATAAGAGCTCTCACTGCCACAGCTGGACAACTGAATATAAAAAAAGGGATGACAGCACCAATGATGACAGATTATAACCCATTAAATGAAACAGGCCACCATGAGAGGCAACCTAATATTTACTTAGTTATAAAGTACTTCCCCACAAAATACTCGCAAATTACAAAAGGAAAAGAGTGATTCCTGACTGGCGAGCCCGGCCTTCCCACTCTGTTACCAGGTCAGTGGCCCACTACCATCAGCACAGGGAGTGACCATCACGCACCTCCTTACAGAAAGTACTAAGAACACAGCTTGGCTTCTGCGCCTTCCTGCCAGACAGGCAAAACCTGAATCTAATCATGAGGGACATCAGTTAGCCCAGATGAGGAACATTCTGCAACAGAACTGGCCTGTCACTGCCATGGAGTTGGAGAATGAGGAGCTGCTAAGGAGTGCGGGGGAACAAAGAGACAAGGGCTGGAGGCCACACCTGCCCCCTCTGTTACACACATCATCACTGTGGCAACTGAAGCCAATGAATGGGCTCTGTGGACTGCAGGGTGGCAGCATACCACCTTAGTTCCTTGTCCCAATGGGTGGTTGTGAAGGAGAAAGTCCTTGTTGTAATAAACATACAAAAGGTGATGGGGTGATGGCGCATCACATCAGCAACTTACAGATGACTGAGGAAAAAGGTTCTTTATACCCTTCTTGCCACTTTTCTATAAATGTAATGCTGTCTCAAAACTAGAAGAAAATCCTCAATGATTTCAATTACATTTAAGTAAAGCCTACCAGGCCTGCAGCCTCTCCTATCCCCGCAGCTGTGCCCCCTCTGCCATCTCCTTCCCTGGCCAGGAAGTCCCTGCTCTGCCACTGGAACTCTTCCCACTGCTCTGAGGCTTACAGCCTCAGCACTCTCACCAGTCATTCATTCAAAAGTAATTTTTAAAGGAGCTATTGGGTGCCAGAGACCGTTCTAGGCGTTGAGGATAAAACAGCAAACTAAACACCTGCTCTCACTCTGGGAAAGCTGACAGGTAGATGGAACACCAACTACATTCCCTCAGGGCATTCTATACACATTCCCATTAAATTTTCTCAATCCTAATCAAATACAATAATTCTTCTCACTTGATAGGTGGAAACATTAAGGCACAGAGATCACAGCGTCTGCCGAGAACACTACCACTGCTCTACCTTCCCTCAAACCCTCCCTCCTCACCCATTCTATGATTCTGCCTCCTCCTGGACCCCAGAGGGAACAGACACCTGAATATGACAAGGCAGAGGAAGACTGCTATTTCTCAATTCATCTGGGTTTCCTACTGAACAGTAACCTACTGAACTCAGAACAACACTAAGGACCATGGGCCAGCCTGGCAAAGCTGGCCCATGACACCTAGCCTGGCCCTACTGTAATTAAAAGTATATTTTAGCATCTATCCAAACATACAATACCAATTTGATGTATCTATCCAGTCTGTGAAATGAAGCTTGCTGTAAAAAAGATTTCCACATGGCAGAAGTGCCACTATCAGCAAGTTACCCACAGGGTAACTCATGGAAGTCACTGGAAAATGGTAGGAGGGTGAACATTTAAAGACAGTATTGAAGGGCCTGTGGCTAGCTTCTGATGAGTATGGGTGATTTTTCTTTTAATGGAAAAAACTTTGAAATGCTAAGAGGTAAAAAGGCAGAATCCTATGGACAAAAAGCTTCAAGCAGATAGGAGAGAGAAGACAGGAGGGACAGGAGGGAGAGATGAAGACCTCGTGGTCCAGACGTTCATAAACACAGAAGAGACAACTGATTATATAGTTGAGGAACAGCAGTATCACAGGGGCTTGAGAGGGGAGAAGGTTTAACACAGCTACCTCAAAGAGGAAAAAACAAGTCTGAGAGGAGAGGAAAGGCCCCCAAAGGCGGGAGAAAATAAAGATACCCAGGAGAAAATAAAGATATCCAGAAAAGTAAACTAGACGAAAAACATCCAAAGGTTTAAAGGTTTAAATATATATTTCAGGCGAAAGAATAGAGTATGTTCTAAAGCCAGTCTAATCATGTGATATTTATATTTACATAAAATATAAACAATATGGCATACATTATATATTACAAACTAAATTAAAACTAACATATACCAATCAGTATTACATGCCGAAAAAAAAAAGAACTTCAGAGAATAAAAGTTCAAAAATACAATAATCAGACTCATTTTTATTTTGTTTCCTGGAATTATAGTTACCATAGTTACCTTAAATATCATTCTTTTAATAAAGGGTCTCTCAGATAAGAAATCCAACATGGAAAATCCAGGGTTGGCACGAATGGTCGACATGCCAAGCCAATACCCTCCGGAACTGCTGGGTCGGATGTTGTCTGGAAATCCAGGCAGATTCTCCACAAACAGATCAGCTCCTCCTTTCATTAGGCCAGATACGTAGTATCTAAAAAAGCCACCCAAGCTGTCAATAAGCAGCACCCCCATCATACCCAATTTAAGGAAAAATTGTATTCAAATACCTAACCAGTCTCAGTTCAACAAAATGTATGAAAGCAATGTCCACCATTAACTGCAGCACAGTAGCTAAAGTGAGCTCCTCAGGAGTCCTGGGCCCCACTAGAGAGTCCTCAGGGCGAGGGGAGCTAGGATGTACATATATCATTAAATCAAGACTGTCCCAGACTGTGGTTCTCAACAGTGAGAGATGAGAGAAAGAAACTACACACCTGGATGCCATTTTTGTCATTTGACACAAAGGAGAAGGTGCCCTTACTGCATCTCAGGCTGTCACTCGACATCTCCATAGCTCATCACAGCTGTGATGAGCTTTGGTGAACAAATGACAGCTCAGGTGACACCTCCCATACCTTCTTATCCTTGCCATGGTTGTCTCAGCCACCAGGACAAAGTCCTCCGCAGGAGAAAGCTGTACTCCGTTAGGGAACCGTAACTGGTCCAGTAAGACCTTCACCTCCTTGGTCTCGGTGTCATACTCTAGCAGACTGTGTAGTGACAAAGGAAGAGTTACACAGAAAGAGTCTAGGCCCCCATGTGGAAGTGGAGCCTGGCTCCTGACACAAGCTATGCAACGTCCATTGCCTGACAGATTCCGGGTGGATCGGGATAAGCTCTGAAAAATCAGACTGTCCACTGCTAACTTATGTTATGACCTCCCTTTTTTGTATAATCATAAAATCAAAATATTCTGAGCAACCATCAGTTTACAACTGGATTGTCTTAGCCACACAGGCGGCTGCCTGGTTCAGGGGAGCTGCCCCAGGAGAAGAAATTCCTCTGTCTCCTGAGACAAAATGCAAGCCCCAGGAGAAATAAGACCCCGGGACATAAAAACTCCTGGGAAGCTTCCTTGATTTCTTTAAATAAAAAAGCAAACCTCAGATAAGGCTCCCAGGATATAAGGACTCATGGACAAATTTTAACCTTGACTACACAGGTGTTGCTTGATATACAACTGTACAACTTTCTCTTAATTTACTTCTTTTTTAAAACAAGCACTAACTACTCTCTGCTAGCCTTAAATTAGCCATTAGCTTTTCTTTAGACAATCACTGGTAACACTACTAACACAATTTATTACTACCCCAAAACCCCTAACAACCTTTTGCTAACAAGCTCACCCTTTCCCAGACCCCTCTTCCTTTGAGTGATAACTAGACAGCTGTATACATGATAACTATCACAAAACGTATAATTATATCATAAATTGTTAAGAGAAGAATGCTTTTTCCCCTTGTCCTTGTGAAAGTTTTATGGAGATATCTCATTAGCTTACCCTATGCATTATTACAATTAACTACTTGCTACACAGTATAAATAAAGACCTGCTGAAGGGATAGCAGGAAGACTTGCACCCTATCCTGACTCCCGTGTCTTCCTCGTGCCCACTCCTCTCTCTCCTTTTGGAATCTCCGCGCCGACGTCTTCCCATCTTAGGGTCCTGCCTGTGCTGCCTCCAGACACCTCAAAAGTTGGAGCTGGTGTCCAACAGGCTCCCTTCTCAGCCGTCGGACAAGAGTCTGTGGAAGACCAGCCTCACACAGGAGCAACAGGGCTCCTGGTAGCCCTGAGCATGCACCTAGCTATAGGTTGGCCTTGGGAGCCCTTCCCCCTCCACAGTAGACCGAGAAAACCCACAATCAGGCCTCTCACTGACCCAGGAGTCAGCTCAGCACCAGGAAGGTCCACCATGGCTCCAGCCTTGCAAAAGTCCCTGTCAGAGAGACACCTGCAATCCGGGCTGCCTTTGAAGTCTTTCCCGGCCGCCTAGATCACACCTCAGATAGGCATGCCTGATTTAATTAATTTATTCAAAGAAAAGGTGAGAAAACCATGTTCTATTTTGTTGTATTCATCACCTACTTCTAGAAGCCATTAAGGTTCTACGTTAAAAACTGAGATATCATTCTAAGAAACACTCCAATTTCTAGAAGCAAAAAGCTCTGCTGCAGTCACCTTAACCAAACAGAGCTGATGTGAAACGACACTCACCGCCCATCATCTGTTCCCTCCATAACCAGAAGCAGAAAATCTCGTCTTTGCCATTTGCTGCTAGAATCTGTAAAATAAATCTTCTTCCCATCCTGAGTTACTGTAAGGTCATTCACAAAGGACATTTTCCTCCCTTCAATGGGTGTCTCAGAGGATAGCAGCAGTTTCACTTCACCTAAGGGATTGAAAGAAGGAAAGAGACTTGCTTTCATTCTAGCACTTGTATCTCAATTATTTCAAAATATTAATCAGTCCAATGGATCTAAAAGAAAAACCCAAGTGAGCTCTTACATGTCATATATCAGAAGATTTTCTCCTTATTACAGTTAAAAAAAACAAAACAGTGTTTTCTGTTCCATCACTGGCTAGCAGATAAATTTTTGTAGACTAACTTCACTAAAGGCAGGATAGTTCCCTTTTAGATAAGGAATTATTTCTCTTATTGAAACAAATTGGTTAATTTTTTTTTTTTATTTGTGCATACAGAACTGGGGTACAAGCCAGAGACGCGGAGGGTGAGAGGATTCACCAGAGACAGAGTGGGGAGCAGAACAGGCAGATCGACGAAGTACA
>NW_004567123.1:689791-692496 GCF_000260355.1 Condylura cristata | reverse complement strand
AAAAAAAAAAAAGTCTTAGATAAAAGACAATTTAGTTCTACTTGTTTATTTGAGAGAAATATACAATGTTCCAATCATCTACTTTTAAATAAGGAAATACCACCAGTAGGAATTTTTTTTAGTAATAAAAGTAACATTTATAGAGTGCTAAATTCTGAATGTATAACCTCACTTATATCTCCCAATATTGGCATGAGGCAGCACTATTATCTCTGTTTTATGGATAAGGAAAAAGGTGCAGAGAGACCAAGGAACTTGCATAGTTGCACAGGCCCAGATGGCAGAGTCCAGAGCCATATGCACCCGATACCCATGGTAACAAACACTTCCACAGCAGGAACATCCTACTTCTATACACACAGCAAGCATTGTAACACTGGTTGGGTGACATAACCAGTCAGGGAAGCTAAACAGGAGAAGCTAGAAAAAGAAAATAATGAAGACAAGAGATGAAAGGGAAGGAAAAAAGGGAAGGCTGGGGCCCTCCCAGGTGGCGCAGCAGGTTAAAGCACAGCACTAAGAAGCTTAAGCCACTTCCTCATGAGTTCAATCCCCACCTGTCCTGGAGGAGATCCACATGGCGCAGTAGACCTCTCCTGACCCACCCGCTGCTCCCCTCAACAGTGTACTTCGTCGATCTGCCTGCTCTGCTCCCCACTCTGTCTCTGGTGAATCCTCTCACCCTCCGCATCTCTGGCCTGTACCCCAGTTCTGTATGATAAATAAATAAATCTTTGAAAAAAAAAAAGGGAAGGCTGGCAGAAAACAAACAGAAATGCAAGACAACGGGACAGGAAAACATAAAAAAGGAATTCAAACATCCTTAAAATGGGCCCTTTGACAACCTCTGGCTACAATACAAATACTAGAAGTAACTGGAGTACTAATGAAGCTATGTGCAGGAAGTTTTATGGTGTTTACTATTAATTGCTATTTTTAGGCAATGCTTTCAGTACTATTCAATGAATAAGAGAATATTAGGGTATACAGAAGACTGTATATAAACACTTCTAGTAAGTCATGTACATTTTGCTTAAAAGATTTGAAATCATGACACAGGGAAATAAGATATTGTCACATACGTGTCCAGGGATTTACTTCAAATAGTCCCTTGTAGGCATCAACCACAAAAAGAGTTCCATTGGGTCCTGCCCGAATACCCAGGGGTCTCCCACAAGCAGGTTCATCATCTCGGGTTTCTAGGAACACAAATGGGCAGAAATCAGTGGCTGGTCCAAGGTTTTACCCATGGCCCTTGGCACCCAGCACTTCATTCTGACACATAAAGAGTTAACTCGGAAGATTATCAGGACCTAGGCCCAACATCAGAATCCACTAAAACCTGAGTGGTTCAGGTTTAAACCCACAGCCTGACCTGAATATTATAGCCTGACCTGAAAAGTGCAACCTTCTAAAAGCAAGAGAATGCTCTCTCCAACTGGCATCTAGGAAAAGCTATTTTAACCCCTAGATTAATTATCTCACTTCACTACCTACTTGTTTTTAAACCTGTGGCAATGCATATTCGCTGTGCTTGCACAGGAATCCCACAGTACATGAAAAAATATAAGGTCTCTGGACTACCAGTTCTTAAACAGTAAATTCTTTAATCTAGATTTCCAAAATCTGAGTGACTTAGCATATTTTCACTCTGAATGCTTCTCCTGAGAAGCTAATACAGGAATTAACTACATTTAAGCATCAAAGTAATAACACAGCCAACTGCTTTCTACAACACTACTCTAAGCAATGCCTACTAATCTTCTCCAAAGGTACCTCAAAGGTAAACACTAGCATATGCACACTACTAAGGGGACAGGTCCTGTGAGGCAGTCATGTTACCATGGCCACTGCCTAGCTAGGAAAGTGTAGTGGGCAGTCAGGCACTGAGAGGACCAGGGACCACAACGACAATGAAGAGTTCACACAACAACCCAGCCATGTAGCAGGCATACCCTTTCTTACATGGCAGAATCTGACTTGGGGAAATAATGTTACAAAAAGAGGACGTTTTGGCATATTTTTCAATGACTATAAGAGACATACAGTCACTGTCAGAGGACATGCTAATGAAAAACTTTCATGGACTTACTGCATGGGCCTGAACCAAACCGGACAAGAGTCTCCACTTCTCCATTTTCAAGTTTTATGACCCGGCCATCTGCTGTACCAGTAAACATCACATCTGTTAAAAAACAAATGAGAAGGAATAAGAGCGTTAATTGGTTAGCCCAAGAACTATGATTCAATCCACCTCTTCTATAACAGAATTGGCTTGTTGGTTCTTTTTTCTTTGTCTACAGTGCAAAGTCAGAATTCTGAATATGAATGAGGAGTGAATTCTGGGAACAGTCTTTAAAATGAGCAGCAATAAAGATAAAATGAGAGGGACTGAGGCATCAGCACATGGGCTTGAACTTAACAAACACAGCAAAGATACCACTCAACGAAAAAACCATAAAGATTTTTTTACTCTCAAAAGAGTTCCTAGTCTGATGCTTAGCACTTAGGGGTTCAATGTTCATGGCTGTATAAGTTGTTGATGCTGATTACATCTTACTAAAAGGAAGACTTTCTAAGAATTCCCTGAAAATAAAGTTAAAAGCACATCAAGCACACCCCTTGGCTGCAAATATACTAAAAGGCTCACTGATTGGGAAGGAAGAAAAAGTTGTTCTAATAACATGACTGTTACATAGAAAAAT
>NW_004567123.1:686731-688371 GCF_000260355.1 Condylura cristata | reverse complement strand
AAAAAAAAAAAGATCTATTATCCAGAAAAAAATTCTTAAAATTCAACAGTGAGGTAAACAATGAACTTTTTAAAATTTCTAAGACTTCTAACACACATCTCAACACAGAAAATAGATACATGATAAATCAGTATATGAAAAGATGATCAACACATGTCATTATGGGAAATCAAAACAATAAAACACTACTATATGCTTATTATAATGTCCAAAAATTTAAAATGCTGATAACACCAAAAGGTGACAAAAATATAGAGCAAAAGGAACTCTTACTTATTGCTACTGGGAATGCAACATGATACAGTGTACTTTAGCAGATAATTTGGTGATTTCTTACATGATGAACACACTTTTCCCACATGATCCAGCAATTCTGCATACAAATGTTTATCCAAATGAGCTGAAAATGTAAGTCCTTACAAAAGCCCACCTTAGTCATAATTTCCAAAACTTTGAAGTAATCAAAATATCCTTCAGTAGTTGAACAGATAATTAAGCTATGATAATACAGACATGGAATGTTACTCAGTGATAATAAGGAATGAGTTATCAAGCCATGAAAAGATATGGAAGAATCTTAAATGCATCAACTAAGTGAAAGGAGAATCTAAAATTACTCCATACTAAATGATTTCAATTATGTGACATCTAGAAAAGGCAAAACAATGGAAACAAAAAGATAAAAAGATCAGTGGTTTCCAAGATTAGAGAGGAAGGGATGAACAGGTAAAACACAGATCTTTAGGGTAGTGAAACTACTTTATATGACAGATACATATCATTAGACATTTGCCCAAATCCACAGAATGTAAGACACAAAGAGTGAACCCTATGTAAACTACAGCCTATGGATGATAATGAAGTGTCAATGTAGGTTACACGATTGTGAAAAAAAGGAATGGAGGGCAGGGGAAGCTGTATAAATGAGGATATGGAACATGTTGCAACTCTCTGTAGCGTCTCCTCAATTTTGCTGTGAACCGAAACTTTTCTAGAAAGTAAAGTGTAATTTAAAAAAATATTAAAGCATGCTCATTGGTGAATATTTTTTCTCAAACACCCTTCATTGTCAGCAACATGCCAGCTCTTCCTCAACACAATGCCCAAAGGAGGCCGTAGTGGGCACCCACTTGGAGGCCTCCTGCAGTTTACAACCACGGGGAGATGACCAGAGAGGCCTCCACTGTGCCTACCCAGAAGTATCACCAAGAAGATAATCGGATCCTTTAAGAGAAAAAAGGCAAGACTCAGTGACAAAGCATGATGAGATACTGTCCAAGCAGAAAGGAAAAAGAAAAAAAAAGTTCTTTGAAGGATCTTTTAATCACTGTAATGCCTCAAAGTTCCAGTTTCAAACATAATTATTTCATTATTTCATCAAAAAGAAAACCTGTGAAATTAGTGAATATCAATATCTCTTCACAAGAAATATGAGGTCCTACAAAGGAATCAAGCTAGAAATAAACCATATGGAAAAGGCAAGAAACCCACCTATCACATGGAGACTAAAACCCACACTACTGGAAGACCATTGGATCAATGAGAAGATCAAAGATGAAATTAAAAAATACTTGGAGAAGAATGACAATGACGACACAAGTCTCCAAAACATATGGGACACATTAAAAGCAGTTATAAGA
>NW_004567123.1:599265-683586 GCF_000260355.1 Condylura cristata | reverse complement strand
AAAAAAAAAAAAAGAAAGAAAAAGAAATATGAGGTCCTATTCAGAAGAGGGAACTAGCTACCCCTCTCAAAACAAGTGACTTTTCTAGCAAAATAAACAATTACAGAAATGCACCAATCTTTGTATCAGTCAGAAAGCAGGGACTGAGAGAGAAGCCGGTCAACACCACAGAGAAGCAGCTCTGACCTGCCTTCCCATCAAGAAAGAATCTCCCCAGACACATGTGTCCATACCCATTTCAGGGGGAAAATACTGCACTTTGGAATGGTAAGCAGCATGCCAAGTTAAGGTGTTCAAATATTCTTACACCATTTTCAGGAACCCTAACATTAACTGTTCTCAGGAATCTTTTGACCACTGAGCTTACATTTTTATTCTACCAGACAGAAAATGCCTGGTTGCATGAGGGTAGGGACTCATCTCGAAACTATATTCTCGCTCTTAGGTTTGGCCTAAACTGAAGCAAAGGTTCTCTTAAATTTAGTCACCAAAGTGAGTTTTAAAAGAAAATTGCAAGTGAGAGTTATTCATATTCTTTTCAAAACTGACATCAAAAGTGAAATCTATACAATGACAAACGGCACTAATAAACAATGTCATGTCAAGTAATACTAACTAACTTTGATAAATGAACTAAGCATCAATGTCCGCATTTCCTTTTTCCTTCATTTTAATGGGACCAATACTTTCAAGAGAATAAAACGCATCATACAGATGAATTTGAAATTACCAATATTAACATGGCTGACCATGCAGAAACCCAAGACACTTCCACAGAGATGTCTGCTCCAAAAGCACAGAGGTCCATAGCTAAGAAAGAGGTCCCACCCCCAGGAGGAGAGTGCCACTGTGCTGCTTCAACAAGTCAGTCTCAAAGGGACCCCAGTCAGACTCTGCAGTTCCAGGGGTTTACTTACCCCCAATATTTGCTATGGACTCTGGGCCAATAAGTTGATTTTCAAATAGCCTTTTCGCCTGTCGTAACTTCGTATTTGGTTGCAGAACACCAAGCAAGAGAGGGGGTTCTTTGAAGCTGTAAGATAATGCAATTACAGGAATTTGTCTATGAAAGTACAAGGAAGTGTTTACTAAGGACCTACAAAATGCATAACTCCCCATTCTTTGACAAAGGCGGCATATTCCAATGACATTCTTAGTTGCCAGAAACACAAAAACTTAGGAAAAAATTGTCTAGCTATCAGGAAAAGTCATAATACGAAATAAAAATATAAATATGGCTATTGCTTTTTCCACCTGCAAGAACTTTGGTAACCAGCTAACTATCCTGGGGCCTCTGTCCACCCAAACCTCAACAGCTGCCCAAAGCCTTGCGGCAGATCAGACTGCTTCACTCAGATTCACAAGCCCTAACTTCCATTTTCCCAGCTGCTGGACCCTAAAGCTGTGATGGAAGGATGCCCTGTCAACATGTCATAACCAACAGCAATGTTTCATTCTTTGTAGAGAGGGCAGAAAGAAAGAGAAAAGCCTGTCCAAGGACAGGCACTACCATCCCATGGTAGCCCTGATGCATTCTGTATCCCATTATCACTCTCAAGGCCCACCCAACCTTCTTTCTGAGATCAGCAGCCATGAGGCCTGAATTCCTGTGCCGCAGACATGGCTCCTATGTACACAAGATTCTTCCCCCAGTTCCTCAGCAAATCCTGATAATGCCACCTCCAAAATACAAACATCTCTGACCACCTTCTCCCCATGTTCTCTCCTCCCACATTGGCCCAGGTCATCTTTTCTACCCTCCTTCCTCGCTGTCACAACAACCCATATGAATCTTTGGCTATAAAGTCACAACACAGCAGCCGTCTACTCAAAGTCCTGCCAGAGTCAAAGTGCCTCTGTGGTTTTTAGCTGTCCATAGTCTGTCCTGTCCCTATCACTTCCTCTCCCCAGTTCACACTGTCCTCCACATCCTGTCAGTAATGACCATGTAAGCCATTTTCCATGGAAAGTCCACTTTTCCTACCTGCTCAGTGAGGCCTCTTTTGACCACCCACCTTAATATTTAACGGCACCCTCAAATGCCCAACTCCCTAGTCCACTCTCTTTCCTAGAGCACTGATAGGTTTCCATTTCTCTGTAGTGTTTACTGCCTATGTCCACTAGAACACATGATCCATGAGATCAGGGATGTATTTCAATGGTTTCTGCTGCTATATCCCAGGTATCTAGCACAAAGGAGGTTCCTGATGAAGAACAGAAGCAAGGAGGAGGATATCTCCCAATTCCCTCCGTACCTTGCCTTCTAGCAAGGTTGTTTCTTAGACAGCCCTAGAGAATAGAACTACAGGGAGAGTTGTTGGTTAAGGACACATGGGCTGTGTCTGGTGGCCGAGGAATTAAGTTTCAGCACTGTCATCAACACTACCTGAGTTCAATCCCCGGCCAGGGAGGTGACCCACATGGCACAGCAGATCACTCCTGTCTCACCTGTTGCTCCCTTCAGCAGTGTTATTTCAGTAGATCTGCCCGTTCTGCTCCCCACTGTTTCCGGTGAATCCTCTCTTCCCCCCAAACACCACCCTTCCCACCACCCCCGCCCCACACACACACACACACTTCTGGCCTATACCCCAGTTTTTCAAAGGAAAACCTCTCTCTCCTGCCATCCCCCAATCTGACCAAGCACTTTTCTCCTTGCAGTTCTTTCTCAGGCAGCAGCTGCTCAGGACACAATGCCATCCATATCCCTCATCTTCATTCTGTGCCCTGTTTTCCAGTTTTGGCTTTAAAACAACAACAACAACAAACCTTGGGTTAATTAAAGCATGATCATTCCAGAGGAAGAGAATGAAACTGCAACCTGCATGCTTTGGTGAAAAGAATATAGCGACATACCTGGGTTCAAATTCTAGTTGTGGGAACATCCCACCTCCCAAAGTATGTGTACAGGCTGAGCAAAACAGGTAAATGCATTCCTCCCGGTGATATAGGAAGCACCCCTATCATCAGCCACCCCTCCTAGTTCTCTACACATAGGAGGCCTCAGCAAAGTTTAGAATAAAACTAAATACTGATTTGGTACAATGTCCCTGCCCACAAGAAAGCATATATGAGAAAATGCAAAGGATGTGCAACCAAAATCTGTGTTGCACAGCCAGTCAGGCCTTCGGACTCTTTGGTAAAAACTGACTCTATTAGCTAAGCCCTGTTAGTACCTGCCAGCTTGAGCTGTGCCATTTAGGGTTAGTTTCCAATTTTACCCTATTTTTCCTCATGTTTCGACCTCATCAGGATCACTCATTAATCTTCCTTCTGAGTTTAAATTTCGGAATGTCCCTGTTGATCTTGTCAGCTATAAATCTGATGAGTGTGTCTGGCACAATGTCTGTGGCCAGGACACAGTCTTGTGGCGCACACTGACTCACTAGCAGTAGTTTCAGTCCACATCCCACAACCACCCTGTATAAGGACTTGATTTCCATCCAGAAAGGTATAAAAAGATTATTTTTCACAAAAAGATAGGAATGTTTCTAGTCATTTATTTATCAGCTAATGTAAAATTTAAAAGGAAATATAGTCATGTTTTGGAAAGATTTTGTTACAATGACTTTAAGGCTCATAGAATAGCTATTCTTCTAGCAGCTAAAAGTTATGACAGTACTATCAAAAGTATTCATTTTACTACCAGGCTAAAAATTTGAAAGTTAAAAATAATAAAAATAAAACAGCAATATGCTCTATGGTATAAAAAGTAAATAGATGCACACAAATTAAAACTCTGGTAAGATCCATGGACACTTGTAGAGAAGAAAAAACAGTGTCCCACACACTCTGAACTCCCAGTGGAGGGAGAGACCAGAACTCCTGGGGGGCAGATCTCAGAAATTATTAGGAAAAGTCATCGGCAATGTGGACCTCTGATACCAAATGCAGAAGGCCCTCTGCAGCTGAGAACCACTGCCCAATACCTGCTTTGCTGTGCCCAGGCCAACCATATTGGACCCCACTTAACAGTGCTGCCTTTCTGCTCACAGCTCTCTCCATACATGTCAAATGTATCCTCTGGCCAACATCCCCTGGAAAGTAGATGTCACCTATGTTATGTTTCTGAGAGTCCTCTAACCCCCTAAACGAGGAATACATGGTCTCTTCACATGGCAGATTTTTGGCCAAACCCTATAGCTTTCTAGGTGCCTTTATACGCTAAGAACTGAAACCAATTACATAATAATGCAATCTGGAAGGGTTTCTACCCCTCTCTTCCTCCTGCCACATTCTGTCCTCACTGTGATTTCCTGGGGACTTAGAAATGAGTTCTAACTCTCAAGGAGGTGGCTAAGCACCCTGGAGGCAGACTCCCCAAAGCACTTCCATCATCTGAGCTCCTGCCCTGTTGGCTGCCCTGGTCCCCTACACCACGCTCCTTGCCCCTTGCTCCTAACTCAGATGTGTCTGAGGTGGTGCAGAAGCTAGTGGCTCTGCTTTTCTGTCACTGCCAATACAGCACAACTTGCCCAGAAAGTTGCTCTTTGCTCTTTTTGTTCTGAACAGAGTTTTAGAAAAGGCTTTTTGTTGTTGTCATTAGCATGTTTCCCAAACCTTAGTTCATTTCTGTTCTTTAACTCTCTGCCAGTCTTGTTTTTGTTCTGCATTTAAGACCCACCCTTTCAATTTGACCATGTCATTCCCTAAATCTGAAACCAGGAGAGAGCCCTGTCTACCATGCTGGTTTCATTGGGTCTCTCCTTTCTTCTTTCCTCATCAGACTCATCTACTCCACAGACCGAATTCACTGCAAAACTTCAAGCCCCTCTCGGGTCCTGTTTCCTTTCAGTTTCTAGTCAGAAGTACATACTGATCTTTTTTCTGAATTTCTTCACTCTTTCCACACATAGAATCACTTTCACTGAGATCAAAGGTTTGCAGTCACTGAAGCCCTATTTCTCCCTGTACAACACAGGAACTCCACCTCCACCTGCTCCCTCTGCCGTCCTCCGCCTTTCCAAAGCCTCAGTCCAGGTTTTGGATTCCCAGCTGTAGACCCAGATCACATGCCCACTTTGCCAAATAAAGTAACCAGAACGGCTCAAATCAGTTTCTATTTGGAGTCACATCCTACTCGTGTTCATTAGCAAGATAGCCCCCATCCCAACAACCCAAAGTGTTCTTGACCCCAGGTCAGGCAGAAGACACATGCAAGGGCCTACTGACACAATAGGAATTACAGAGCCAACACTCATGTGAGTCTCCAGTGCTTGGGTCTTCACCATTCTCAATCTTACGTGAATGTGAGCTAACTGTATACACATACCTTGCATACATTATGTCTCTCAAAACTGTGGCTTCTACCTTTGTATCAAACTGAATATTTAACCCTGCATACATTTTTTAATGTATGAGTTAAATCTAATATAAACCCTTAATTTTAATCATGAAACACCATCATTCAGTTATATATATTATAAACAGACATGATTCTCATGTGACATTTTTAAAGCCTTACAAGGACTAACTCACTTAAAATAAATGTCAGACAGTTTCACCCACCTGGCCAGTTTTAAGGAGACCTAGCAGCTTACTGAACCATTGTGACAACCCACTTACACCAGCACAATGTCGACATCAAATCATCATACCAATAAGGGTCTGGCTCTGTACTATCATAACTACAAAAGTGAATCTACTTCAAGGGAACCCAAGATGTATGCTATTTTTTTTTTTCCAACTTATAATGGACTACGTTACTCATAGATCCTCCTGAAGAAAGACAACTTAGGAGAAACAAAATGCTAATTACAAGGCTTTTTTTAACCTTCATTTTTATAACCTTTTGTCATTTGTAATGAATTCAGTTATTGCTAATATAGTTCTCTTATTTGGGTTCTTCATTTTTGTCTATGTTTTGAACAATGTTGTTCTTCAAAACAACAATACTGTTTTTGAAACAACAGCAGGGACAATAACATAAACACACTCTGTAACATCTACTTCAACATATAACCAGCACTAAAGAAATCATAAGCCTCTCGTTCTTATCATAACTTACCTTCCATACTAGATTGCTTTAATGACTCAAGAAATGACTTCAACTTATATTTTGTCAAGCAGTCCCTCCCAATTGCTGGGACAGCTCACCTGAGAGGCTGTGGGTCTATGGGGGAATCCACCAGCATCATGGCTCCAAGCAGGGGAACGGCAAGGGAAACAGCCAACATCAAGAAAGTCATCCGGAAAACTCTGCCACTAAAGGAGCTGTCAGAAATAAAACAGAGCAAGGCAATCAGCAGAGGCTCAGGAGATGACAAGCCTACAGGTCTTACAGCCCTTCACCAGGAACAGGGTATGCCACCCAGTCTACCCAGCAGGAGGTCCCGACCTGCGTGGCTTGTGATTAAACTTTAACTCTGGTCACTAGGATTGGCAAACGTGCCTTTGTTCTTTCTTTTTAACCATCCAGCTGTGTGAAACACTCTTATCAAGTTATTTTCCAGATAGTATTAAATAGGCTGTATCTTGCATCCTCCAGCAGAATTTTTAAAAAGGCAAACCCAAAGAACTGATGAACACAAAATGTGATAGCTGAAAAGAGATACGATGAGGTTAAGGAGATGCACTCATCTGCAGAGGACACAGGTAACCTCAGAAGCCATGCTTCCTGGCACATGAATTCAAAGCAGCAACACAGAACTGTGTGTCCTAACAGTTTCACATTTTGTGGATAAGAGAGAGAGAGAGAAATTCATGAAGCAAATGGAAGTGAATAATTTCCTAAGTGCCCAATTCTTCAATCATTTTGCAGGTCACACCTTTAAGAATATAAAAAGGAATCCTAGCTTTTCCACCTAATAGATTCTGAAAAGAAATTGACACTTATAAAGCAAGTATAAAATTACAACTCCAAAATGGTCACTTCTACAGCCTTAGGAAAGCTGAAATTTGTCTTAGGAATCATGAGTGAAGTCTTTGGACAAACGACCAATAATGACTAAAATCTCTCTTACACCTCCCTTGCAAACATTACTCATCTGGCAAGCAAGGGAGCACACAGCCTCCTGCTGCTACATAAACTTCACAGGAACTTTATGCTAACATTAAGTGTCTTCAAATTCACTAAACTCTTGACACCAAGATTAAACTTAAAGCCAATAAAATCATAAGCGCCTAAGGCAAAGAATCTCCTATCAGAAAAAAAATGATTTCAAAAAATCAAGACACATTTAATAAAAGCAAACTTAAAGGCAATGTTTTGACTTTTAACAGGACAGTCCTCTGCTTTATACAGTCTTCTGTACAAACCTGCTTCAGGTATAATATTGAAATGTAGGGGTCAGGATGCCAGTCCTAACTTTCCCAATAACTAATCAAGTCCGTTCAGGTGAGTTCTTCACCCCAAAGTCCATGGGTCCCCATTGTGAAACAGGGCATGAGGCAGAGTAACCTCAGTGTCACAACCAGTTTTGTTGTTGTTTTTTTTAAAGATTTATTTATTTGTGCAGACAGAACTGGGGTACAGGCCAGAGGCTCACGGGTGGCAAGAGGCTTCACCAGAGACAGAGTGGAGAGCAACAACAGGCAGATCAACGGAGTACACTGCTGAGGGGAGCAGCGGGCGGGTCAGGAGAGGTCTACGGCACCATGTGGTCACCTCGGGGCAGGCGGGAATCGAACTCATGCGGAAGTGGCTTAAGCTTCTTAGTGCTGTGCTTTAACCCGCTGCGCCACCAGGGAGGGCCCCAAACAGTTCTTTACAGTCAGAGTTTGTTAAAGGAGTAAAGCAGAAAAGAAATCACTGGAGTGCAAAGAAGTGAAAGGCCAAAGAAAGAGACAAGGGGGGCAAGAGACAAGCGAGGCTTTCATAGAGTGCCACCCTGCAGACATTTTGGATAGCACAGCCGAGGACAATTTTAATTCTGCCCGCAATTTTGAATGGCCAGGTAACAGATTCTCCCCTCAGGCCTCCTTCTGGTACCTTGATAGGATACCTGTTTATCACCTCTGAACCACAGAACTAAAGGATAATATACTTGTGTTGTTGAAACACTAAATGTGTAGTCATTTCTCATGGCAGCCACAGAAAATGAAGCTTTCTAACTAATTGTGTGACTTGAAGTGGGGTACTGCTATAAACAAATACCAAAAAATATGAAAGTAGCTTTGGAATTGAGCTGCAGGAACAGGATAGATAAATCTGAGAGACAGAAAAAGATTTAGTTGAATGTTAAACAGAAATCCAGTGTTAAAGACTCTGCTAGAAGGGCTCAGAAGGGAGTGAGACCATAGTAAAGAAAGCATGTATTCTCTGAGAGAACACCAAATCCTTAGGAACAGACAGTTTACAAACCTGCTGACACTGAAGATGCTGCTGGTGAGGTTTCAGAGGGTTAATGTTAATGGAATCTGGAGGAAAATGTTAATGGGCAGAAGCTTGGCTGAATTGTGCCCTGCGGTTATGTGAAAAGAAGAACTTCTAAGTGGTGATGTGTGGCTGAGAATATTTCCAGAGTCAAAGATGAGCAAAATGGCCAGCACAGCCTACACAACTTACCACTGCTTTTTTCCCTTTGACATCTCCCCTTTGTGAAGGGGAACCCTAAAACTGTGTCTGTTTTCCTTCTAATAATGAACCTTACCCTAAGTTTCTTATCTTCATTTATATTAGGTTCAAAATCCACCAGCTGCCCCAAGTCAGGTAAAAAGCAAGTCATCAGTCTTTACCCCTTGTGGTAACTGGAAAAGGAGTAGGTGTAGTTGTCACAAACCCAAACCAAATGCCACAGGCAGGGTCAGAAGAGGCCAAGAGAACAAAGGTTGTTGGCAGAGGACAGGCAGCCAGCAACAGAAAAGTCAGGCCATTCCCTCCAAAGCCACACAACCTTCTAAAGCAACTGTCTGTTCCAGTCAAGGGTACAGAATACATTACACAGAAATGTACTTATAGCACAGGTCAGCTATGCTCCCAACAAGACAGCAAGCTGATGCAATCTGAGGGCCTGCAGCAGAGGAAGGAGAAAGGGCCAAGAACAAGTAACACTAAAAACAATGAAAATAAGAGTATGCCATGTAATGTACTTTTTGTGGGTAATGAGATAGATTATTCGTCACTCTGCTTTACAAGTCAGGGAAGTGGGCTGAGAAGGGAAGATCAAAGAGTGTTTGACTCAAAGATCAGGTTTGACTCAAAGCCTGTGGTCACCATTAGCAACACTGCCTGTCAAAGACAAGTGGACAGGTATAGAAAGCCAGGACCTAGGGTCCTCAGTCAGGTCTGAAAAAAAATCTCTGCAAATATTAATGGTGATTTGCATATTTGGATATTTCCTACAAATGGGATCATACAATTCATGAATGGCTTTTGTCACTCAGCATATTTCAAGTTTCACCCAAGTTGAAATATAATTAGTAATTTATTCCTTTTGTGGCTATATAACATTCCACTGAATGCATATACCACTCATTTACCCACTCATCTGCAGATGGACATTTGGGTGGGTGGTGGAAATAGGAAGTGATTGCTTAATCGGTACAAGGTGTTGTTATAGGGTGATGAAAAGCTTTGAAAATGGAAACAGTATTTGCCCAAGACTAAGCATCACTGAACTGTACACTTTAAGATAATTAATTTTATATAACTTTCACCTGTGAACAGTAATATTCAGAAACTCTATGTAAATGAGATGGGAAAGCTATAGAGCTCCTTCAAGCTGCAGGACCCAACAAGCTTTGTATGTCCCACAGGAAGTGTCAACATTTCAATCCTGCCCAGCAGAACTTAGAGAGGCCGCCAGTTATAAAAGGGGGTTGTTAACCCCTTGGAATGTACATTCCAATCTTCCTCTCTTCTTTTGTTCCTGAATAAACCTGTTTTGATGTCAGAAAAACTGATGCTTATAATTGAGGTCAACATACCTCAATTAAAAAAAATTAACATGGCCCTCCCTGGTGGCGCAGCGGGTTAAAGCACAGCACTGAGAAGCTAAAGCCACTTCCGCATGAGTTCGATTCCCGCCTGCCCCGGAGGTGCCCACATTGTGTGGCAGACCTCTCCTGACCCGCCCGCTGCTCCCCTCAGCAGTGTACTTCGTCGATCTGCCTGTTCTGTTCCCCACTCTGTCTCTGGTGAAGCCTCTCGCCGCCCCTGAGCCTCTGGCCTGTACCCCAGTTCTGTATGCACAAATAAATAAATCTTTAAAAAAAAAAAAATTAACAGGGATGGAAATCTAGATTGTGATTACAATTTCATTGTGTTTATTGATGCACAATTCTAGAATACACTAAAAATAATTGAATTAAACATTTTAAATAAGTATGTTATATAAATTAAGTATCATAAAGTTGTTTTTTAAAAAAAATTAACAACTCGATTTGGTGATGGGAAACCCGCGGGAATTACAATCGGGATGGAAAAAAAAATGTGCAAAATGATGTAAAAATAAACTTTTGTAATAAAAAAAAAATTAATAACTCAACTGTGCTAACTGCCACTCCAGAGAAGAGACTGGGCCACTCTAACTCAAGTGATTTTAAGTGACCTAAAGTCAACACAAGGGGAAAAAATGTATCTGTAAAGTAACACAGATCTGTTTACCAGTGCAAAGAAGAATGACTTTGGTTCTTTGGTTCTTCTACAAGTAGAAACCCAAAGAGAGACAAAGGCTAAGCGCATGGTGAAGATGGGTGGCTTTCAGCCATGAGTGCTGGCCACAGGACTTGGCACAAGTCATCTCAATCAGCCCAAAGGGAAGTCTCTGTCCTTAAAGGAGCCTGAGGTAACCCAGTGAAAGAGTACGCTCTTGCAAGAAGCTACATGATGCAATCTTTCATAAAAATGTTAACACTGAAAAAAATAGGTATTCTTCCTTTTCCTGGAAGAAATTTTATGATTCTACATAAAATAGGCTATTTTATCTTGGGCTCATACTGCTAATTCCTCTGCCACACTGTAGCTTGAATATTTAAGCTAATTTTAAATATCTTAATTTGGTAACATGATTCTGTGCTTGTGACACCCTGGTTGCCCCTTCACACAATAGTAAAAGACCCAATTATCTCCAAAACTAAAAGTCCAGCCAGGACCAAAAGCAACCACACCGACAGCTCGAAAGGCAAAAGTCAGCGGGATGGCCTTCGCCCCACGTGGCCCATCTCTGCTGCTAGAGATCTAGCTAAAACCCTTCATAATCAGAAAACAAAAACTAGAGAAGAATTTGAGGCCACCCAATCCAGTGCTCCCAAATGTGGCTGGCCCCAGATCTTCTACAACAGAAAACCCAGACAGCTTTCAACAAGACAGGGAGATTCTGACCAAGCAAGTTCAGACTGAGCCTGGGAACCTTTTCCTTTATGCACCCCAGTTGTTCCTGTGTGAGCTACTGGATACCACCAACTTTATCCAATTTCCTCTCCAGTAAAAGAAGTTCCTCAACACCCCTCTGGCCAATCATCTTCCAGTTTCTAGTGGAAAGTTCTACGGTCAACTTTTAGAAACAGCTAACTCAAGAGCAGTGCTGTCCAATTAAAACTTTCTGCAATGACAGAAAGACACATGTGGCCACGGAGTGTGTACGATGTTCTTCGAATGTTTATCTGCCCTGGGATTATTTCTTTACTGCTAGGTGGGATCTAGTAGGCCAACCAATGCCAAACCCCAATCTGTATCATGTCCAGTTATTTTTAAATAGTCCAAACAACCATTTAGCCATTTAGAGCCTGGTTCCTTTGCATACTATGTAAAATTTCTCACGACAGCTGTTACCGACTGATAATGTAACAGGGTGGTCCCCAGGACAAAGGGAGGTTCCAGGTTTCCTTCCCACCCAAGGGAGGTGGGAAGGGAGGAGAAGCAGCTGGAGAGAAGACTGGAGAGGAAAGAAGGTGGGTGGAGAGCCAGTAGGAGACCTAAAGGAGGAGAGACGCGTGAAGAAGCTCTGCTGGTTTCTTGGTCCTGGACTGGGGGAAACAGATGTGGGTGAGAGACCCGTGGGAAGGTTAACCATGCCGGTGTTTATATTGATTTTGATGTTCTTTTCCTCCCAGACTTGTCTGACTGTTTCTGACTCTCTTTGATGGCTCCCTGCCACAGACATTTTGTGTCTGGCTTTCAGACCTTCCTTTGGGCCTATCCTCTTTGGCTGGTCATTTATCCACAACAGGATGGATAAGTTTGTGTGCTTGATTAGGAAATTATATTCTTTTTCTTTTCTGTATTGTACACTAATTGTATTAAAGTTCTTTTCATTAAAGGTCTTACATATTTTGTCTTAATGTGGCAAACCTATTTAATGCAGGCAGGCTGGGGGTTCTAGCTGCCCCCTTCCTGTCCTGTAACAATAAGATGGGACCTCTCCCCAGTCACAGCTACCCTTGGAGATCTCTGACCCCAGACACAGAGCTTCTCTCCTCTCCCCACTGCCCCTCAATCCCTCCACTTCTGCATGGTGGTGCCCTCCCCTTCTGTGCAAGGCACCCCCATTGCAAAACTGTCCAAAGTTACCCAATAAAATTTCTGCTGTATGTAATTGCTACCTCACCATCATCTTTTCCCTTGATCAGTTCCCAAATCCCTCAAATACCCTACATACTGCAAATAAGAAAATGAATTTTAAAATTTTAGTTCATTTTGATTAATTTAAATATAAATAGTTATGTGTATATGTACTGTAAATACATGTATATCTACCATCATTCACAAGCATTTAACAATCACCTACATGTACCATGTAACTGTAAATAAAGTTTCTAATCCTTTAGTTTCTAATCCTCTAGTTTCTTATCCTAGTAAAAATAAGCAAATTCTAGATGGTGACAAGAATAATGAAGAACAAGACAGTAGGGTCAGGGACTAGTCAACCAAAGGGATGGCTACACACAGGGTCAAAGCAGTTAACCTCTGAACTAAGACTTCAGTGAAAGTAGGAGAAATCAAATCTTGGGGCAGAATACAGGTACAGAAACCAAGAGGACTCAGCAAGTACTTAGCATTGAGTAGAAGATTACATGCTTTGAGAATTAACATTAAGCCCCCATTCCAAGCTTTAACAACAGAGGTGGAATGATAGAAAACAGGAAGACTGAGGAAGAAAAAGTTAATACAGGCCAGTCCAAAACCAGAGCAAGACCCCACAGAACCCTGAGGGCCAGGGAAACCCCTGTGTGCACGGTTTGTGTCCACCAAAGCTGGAGCAGCATTTTCCCAACCTTCTGACTCAGGGAACCTTGATCACTTAGGTTATCTCACACATATTCTGAGAAAATGCCTCCCCCTGACAGGGTGGAGGTCTCCCTGACAGCAGCAAACCGATGCTCTCCTGGACAGCCCTCCCTAAAACTAATGCCTGAGATCACCTACCCACAGTTCTCTCTTCTCCACGGGCAGCCCCAGTCCTGCAGCCCAGTCCTACAGTCTATTACATAGGGATCCTCAGATGTGGGGCTTGCAGAACACTCGCATACCTGGTTGTTGTAGTGTTTATCAGCTTTTATCATAAATGGAATAGCTAGAACTCAATGCAAAGTTCTCGTATAAACTATAAACCATCATTCCACAAAACAGCTCAGTTTTGAAAACTGAAAAATAAGGGGACTTCACATAAAAAATCTAGATTTTCAGCTTCCACTAAAAAAGCATGATGTGCCATAGGAACCCAAAGCTGCAGAGAGACTATTCTCCTCTCCTCCCAGACCCACCCTGGCTGCACACAGTCCCATATCCAGATGTATGTGCTTATTAGAACACAGAAGGGCTCACTTCATGGTGGGGAGGCTCCTTGGGGGCATTGGAGTTTCTGACCATCAGGTGCAGAATGCTGGAGGACAGCAGGGTTTGAGCCAATGCTTTGGGCACCCCTGCACTAATTTCAGCCCAAGATTCATTCACTGCTGGTCCTGCAAACACACAGTCAACTATAATTCTGCATCTTCTCCGCATCTGTCCCCTGACTCTGCACACCTGCATTATGCTACCTAAGTAAAGCAGACTCCCCAGCACTACCACTCTCCTTCCCAATCTATACTGACATATACAGGAAGTCTGGCAACTTCCTTTTCAGCTGCAACCTCAACCTGGGAAGTCAACCTGCTTTCCCCAGTCTCTAGGAAACCCTGAAGCAATTCTCACCTCATGAGGACATCTGTGCCCTGAAATTTCTCTCAAGGTAAGTGAGCAATCATGGTGACACAACAAAATTGGACAACTACTGTTGGCTCAGCCACCACTTACAAAACCTTCTAATTTCACCAGCCAAATCTGAAGAGTTGCCTAACCCTTTCTGTACACAGGAAATCAGGATCTCCAGTCATGGACTGAATAAATTGAATAATATATCTTTCAAGGCTTCCCTTATTCTGTTTAACCTTATTCAGTCACAACTAAAGTCTGACTGACAGGGGCTTCCCTGATGGCACAGGCGTTAAAGTCTCAGCACTATCAAGCTATCAGCAGCCACTGTGGCGTGAGTTTGCTATTCAGCCAGAGAGCTGACCCACATGACACAGCAGACCTCCTTGGCTCCTCCGCTGCTCCCCTCAGTAGTATATTTCAGCAAATCTGCCTGGTGTACTCCCCACTCTCTCTCTGGTGCATCCTCACACTCCCCATACCTCTGGCTTACAGACTAGTTCTTATATGTATAAATATATAAAAATAAATCTTTAAAAAAATAAATAAAATTTGACTAACAAATTCCATGTCATCAGAAACGACCTGTTGATGTTTATGGAAAACTGTGAATCCCAAGTCCTAGGTACAAGGTGACCCCTAGAACCTGAGGTAGTCAAACAGCAATAAGTACAGTCTCTTTAAGTGACAGTAATTGGAATTTATTGGTTTTTCACATTCCTTTAGACTAAGCCTCCTTCATTTTAACATAGAAAATAAAAAAGATACAAATTGAAAGAATCATTTGAGAACACACACCCAAAATATGAATCAAGAAGAAACCTCCAAAATCCTGATTCCTCATGAATTTATAAAAGTCCTATCTGTCTTTCCACACTACCTCCCTTCTCTTCACTTTTAAAAAGGAAAATGGGCTAAGTAGAGAAATTTAATTTGCCTAATATTCTTTAGAAGTTTGTTGTAAACAGCTTTTAAATTTTCAACATATTCACTCTTCACTCCTAAAAGTTATAGATGGACATTAAACAGCTGTTCCCTCATTTCAAACAGAATTATATTCTAAAAGAGAATAAAACGTTTCAGTATTTCAATTATTCTGTCAATAAAGTTTCTCAATCATTTGGGGAAATTGATGCCAAATAGTAATTACAGGCTTGCACTAGTATATTCAAGTGCTTAGCTCATCTGTTCAGCTCTGAATAAAAGGATTAAAAGTCCAAATTTCCCATTATAGCTCAAATACAGAAATTCAAGAGCTTTGGCATAAAACCTTCTTACAAAGCATAATTTTTAAAATGTGCTTCTCAATCACTGTCCAGCTGCCAATTCTAACCTTCACTCATTTTAATTTCTCTTTTGACTCCATCACTCTATAACTTTATATAAAAAGCACTTCATTCAAATATACATCAATGACCCACCTTTCAAGCCAAGAGTGAGGAGACAACCCAGGGCATCATTAGGTGTCCCTTCCACTAAAAGTTAATTGAACATCTTTTTCAAAGCTCTCTTTATTCTGTTCAGCACAATTTAGATTATTTTATAGTTGTTACTGTTCTATTTCCTTCAGATTCCTTCACTTCACCCACAAAACACAATGGAAAGCCTGCCTTACGTGTAGCTCAACTTTTATGATAATCAAGACAACTAGATAAACTACTAGAAATGACTACAAGAGATGGAAAATGTTAGATAATGGCATGAGAAAATTAAGAAAAATAACTACAGGATTTTAATAATAAAAGTAGAAAAGGTGGGGGGTTCAGGGGCAGGACAAGAACTCACTTTGAAAGAGACCATTACAGATACATAGAAAAGGAATCAAACAAAAACAAATAAGATTAAGAGTGAAACACAGGAAAATAATACCAGTGTGCATGTCTAGGAATGTCAAGAAAATATTTTAAATATAGTGTAAAAGATAACTGAAAACCGCCAGAAGCAGAGGACATCAAATATACCTCCTTAAAGAAATCCCTACAGAGAAACTGTAAGACATTGGCATTAACTCTGCCCCCTGCCTTGGGGCAGGAGTCTTAGAGGAGCACAGTTGGGCCTGGGGCCCAGTCAACAAGTGCCCTCACGGGCCATAAGCCCTGCTTTTCAACACACTGCACTTCATGACAAACTCAGGGCCAGCTGGTCTTTCATTTCTTGTATAAAAATACAGGTAATGGGCCCTCCCTGCAGGTTAAAGCACAGCACTAAGATGCTAAAGCCACTTCAGCAGAAGTTCGAACCCCACCCACCCCAGAGGTGATCCACACGGCCTGGCAGACCTCTCCTGACCGCCTGCTGCTCCCCTCAGCAGTGTACTTCGTAGATCTGCCTGTTCTGCTCCCCACTCTGTCTCTGGTGAATCCTCTCGCCGGCTGCCCCTACACCTCTGATCTGTACAACAGTTCTGTATGCATAAGTAAATAAATCTTAAAAAAAAAAAAATACAGGTAGAAAAGCTGTGTTTTCATGGTTTCTGTAGCAAAGCACTCCCAGTCGTCGCCTGTCTGTTCTGAAAGGCTCCTCAGTCATCGGCAGATATCCACAGTCAATTGGATGACCCACCAATTTGTTCCATTGCACCCAAAGCTAGCACTGAAAGTCCACATCCTTGGGAACTGTGTGTACAAGACAAACCAGGGTGGAAGGTCACCCTGCATTCAGGATTTTATATGGGCGGATTTTATATAGGAGCCTACTCCTGACCTTTCCACTGGCAAGGAGTCAGATATTACCAATCACCATTCTACAGACTAACCTCTGACAGATACATCTCCTTTCACCTTGTTCTTCTTATTACCAACAATGAATGAATAAATTCTGTCAGTCCAGTATGTCCAGTATGTACTACACCGGTTGGCATATCAATAAATATTCAATATGTCTGTCAACATATAAGTCAGTTAGTTTCACAACTTTGAGCCTGGTTTTTATGGGAACTCTTGGTTCTCAAACAGAAAAAAAAATTTAAAAGTATGAGATTCAGGGCACAAATTTTTAATTCAGGGCACAAAGAAAAGTTTCAGTTTTTTAGATTTAAATAGATGTTTAACTTACGCTTTGCTTTTTAGGTAACAAAACATAGCACACTGGAATTCTGAAAGGTTGAGAGAAGTGGCAAATCCCAAAATCTGCTTTCTTTTATTAGATATCAACGAGCTGCCCGTGCCTCTCAGTCCCTATTAGGAAATATCTGCTAGGCTGAATTCCCGCCAAAAGTGCCTAACAAAGCCACTCTGTGCTCTGCTCCTTTCCCGAAAACCAAGGTGAAAACTGCTCAGGCAGAGAGAGGTGGGACAGGTGCATAAAAGCAGGCAGAGGCCAGTTCGCTGGACCGGCAGGCGCAACTCGAACATCTTTCCGGACCTCCCTTCAGGAAAGTAGCAGCGGGAGACCGGGTAGACCCAAAGCCAAGGCCCGGAGGCTGTCCCCCGCAGGTCAGGTGAGCCAGCAGCAGGGCAGTGCGAGCTGAGAGGGCGCGAAGGCTCTGAACAGGGCGGGAGTAAGGAGGGGTAGGGGTGGGCAGGCGCGGCGCGGCGCGAGGTGCTCTGGGACCCCGAGACCCGGGCACCAAAGCTGCCACTGGACGCGGGGTGCAACCCACAGCTGGAGGGTCTGGCAGGTGCAGTGCCAGGGGCCAGTCGTTTTTGTAAATCTGGCGGTGGAGAATGAATGAGACGGCGCCGGCAGCGCGCTCGGCATTGCCTGCATTGTAGACACCCAGTCACTTGTTACAGCCGCGGCTGGGCATGGAGGTCGACACCTCCGCTGCGGCCCCGGTCCGCGGGCCCGGCCTACCTGCCGTCCTTCGCCTCCAGGGCCGGCCCATCGTCCGTGACCACCTGCGGCCTCGGGGGCCGGCGGTGCCGCAGCCCGTCCGCCTCGCTCATGCTCGGAGTGCCCCGGCCGCCCCCGGCCCACCGCTCCTAAAGAACAGCACCGCCCCCGGCCCCGCCTCCTTCCCGGCGCGAGCGGAAGTGACGCCAGGTCCCGCCCCCGGGCTCGGGTCGTCGCGCCCACATATTCGTGTAGGGTTTAATGCAGCCATTGCGCCGGGCGCTTCCCCGGACTGGACCGGGCGGGTTTGGGGCCTGCAAAGGCCTAGTTCCGGGCTCGCCCTGCCGGCCCCTCCACCTACCTTCAAGAGTCAAAGTGCTTGACCAAGGCGCGGCCCTTGATGTCTCTCCGGAGGGTAACGCGGCCCAAGAAGTGACCCCGGTTCCTAGAGGCAGGGTAAAAACGAGTTCATGTTCTTGGCGACTCGGAGGGCAATAGCCCTCTCCTGAAAATTGTATGACCTTCGCGATCGGATCCGCTTAGAGGGGAAATTCGGTCTAAAAAATGCCCCTTTGGAAAGGCCACCTGTTGAGTATTAAATGTTTTGGTGACACTTTCAACAGTTGTGTGATGAAGCTTACTCTGAGGGGGAAAGGGGGATTATGAATAGGAGCTATCGTTAATTTGTCCACTGAGGACGAATCAGGCTGTAATTGTGAAGAAAAGTTTTATTTGACAGTAAGAATCATGATTTCCATCCACAATCAAGGGCCTGTTTCACCTGTGTATTCCCCAGGATGAGGGGTTAGGGGAGTTCTCTGAAAGATGGAACGCAGTCTTGGGGTTAACTTTTAGGTCATTTTTTGAACTTTCAAATTTGTTGATGGGAGTTTTCATACAGAAAGCTAAGTGTGGATTCTTTTGTAACACTGGGCAAATGGCATTCACTTATCTTTGCAGTCATCAATAAGAGATTAGTGAGTGGATTTTCTGTAGGGACTGATTAGGAGATGAGTCAGGCTGTTTACTTTTCACATAAAAATCCAATTAGAAGGAAGATGAGGCCTGTTTGATCCAAAAGTGGCCCCACAGTTATAATAAAGTCATAAGAAAGTGAAGCTGGTGTGTGCTGTTAACATGATTAGAGCTGGCTGCTGACACTGTAATACTTTTCACCCTGATAACCCTTAGCCTCTTGTCCCATGAAGCCGTAAAAAGAAATTCGTAGATAAACCCTCAAAATAAGGGGAGAGAAGCAAACTTTGTTCAAGATTTATAAATAAAGATTTATTTAGAGGAAAAGAACAAAAGCAGAGACTCCAAGGCAGCAATGCCAACTAGGGGCAAAAGTTGCCAGATGGACCTGTATCTAGGGGAGATTTAAACCTTTTTCTCTATTTGAAAATGGTGTCACCCCACTTTGCGATTGGCTCTCCCTCCTAGTGGCTATCGTCCTCTAGGCAGATGTGCTCATTTCCCCAGCTCTTAAAGTTTCTCCTTTTACTTCTCCTATCCAAGGTCTCTTAAACTTCACTGTCCCCATTAACCTTAAAGTTCAGCTTTAAAAGTTACTGTCCCCGGGCCTTCCCTAGTGGTGCAGTGGGTTAAAGCACAGCACTATGAAGCTATCTGCAATTTGATTCCCAGCCCCTTAAGGAGGTGACCCACATGGTGTGGCAGACCTCTCCTGACCTGCCCGCTGCTCCCCTCAACAGTGTTCTTCATTGATCTGCCTGTTCTGCTCCCCAGCTCTCTGGTGAATTCTCACACACACACCCCCCCACACCTCTGGCCTATACCCCAGCTCTTGTGTGCATAAATAAATAAATCTTTTTTAAAAAAGAAAGTTAACTGCCCCCACTAGCCCTCCTGAGTTTCTGACCTCGTCTCTGAATTGTGGTTAGCACCTCATAGAATTTACTGTCCTTAGCTCAGAAACCTCTTGAACTCTTCAAGTCTCTGTACTGCCCCTAAAGCTGCCTAATTAGCCCTAATTTGCCCATTAACATCACCCAAGGAACCCTCTTATGCTGTTGGTGGGAATGTAGACAGATCTACATGCTGTTTGTAGGTTCTTCAAAACAGCATTAAAATGGATCTGCCCAAAGGACACAGAAATACTTAATTCAAAAGGAAACCTGCACTCCCACATTTGTTATAGCACTATTTATAATAGCTAAACTATAGAAACAACTTAAAGGTCCCCCAAAAGATAAGTGGACAAAGATGTGGTATATACAGATGTGGTATGCATACACAAAGGCATACTACCCAGCAATCAAAAAAGATAAACAAGCCATTTGCAGCAACATGGGTGGATCTGGAAGAGATTTTGCTAAACAAATGAGTACTGGATGATTTCACTTACATGTGCCATCTAGAGAAACCAAACAAAGGGTGAGGCAAAGACAAACCTTGCAAGGTGACCACGGATCTGAGGCATCCAGAAGGAGAGAGGGAGGGCTGAAAACAGGAGGAGGAAGAGCACAATAAATTGTGACTATGGCTACCAGAAGGGGAATGGATCTGGTGGGAGCAAAGGGGAAAGGGAAGTCCAAAGGAGGGTCGGTGGATGTGATGAAATAGCACACATTTGTACAGGTATAAACCTATACCCCTAAGACATATATTGAGTTGTAAATCAAAAGAGGGAGACTCAGTCATCAGTTCCTTCTCTAGCAGTACAGTAATGAACAAGGTATATTTCTCATATGATGGTGAGCAAACCAGTGACATAATCCCTCACTTATGGAAGTTTCAGAATTTTATCTGATAAAATTTCTTTAAATGTAATAGCTGCACTAAAAGAAAATAAAATCTTGTAAAAGCACTTGACAGATGAAGCTGAAGGAGTTGGGGGATAAACATAAAGGAATTTTTAGGCAAGCTCTTTACATTAACCAAGTCCTGTTACTTTGCATGATCTCTAGAAAAGGCATGTTTCAAAATGAAGTATGTTGCCTTGGAAGGCTTTCCTGAAGCCTTCTTGTTACCTTTCTTGGTGCTAGGTGGCGCTAGACTCCTACATGACTGAAGAACTAGCAAGTAAAGTGTTCTTACATAAATACAATTTGGTATGGCTTCCCATGTGGTAAATCAGGCCTCAGCGAAATTTCACTTCCTTCCCTACAACCAGTATAGCTGATATGTTTCCTTTCTGCCTGGATGGATTATCCTTTCTTCTGAGTCATGTGTTTCAGACACTTGGATTACTTGTTTCTGATTCTATCCCTCCCCATTTAGTTCACATTATTCCTATTTTGTGTGAAGTTTTTCTTCACCTCCATTTGACCAAAACTATTAAATTATCCAGGACCCACTTCAGATATCATTGCTGAGAAATCCCTCCCCTAATTTCTCAAGTACAAAATCTTTGTCTCTAAGGCACTTACACATACCCCAGTTATAAGACTAACTCATTGCATTGAAGATATTTGTAGTCCATGCCCATCAACCAAAACATGCAAAACATATCTGTAAAATAATTATTATAATGATAAAAATTAGGTTTATTAAACTTGCTGCAGCAAAGGAATATACCAGAGAACCTGTGAGACTGTTCAGGAGAAGAATGTCCTAAAGGGACTCTGCAGTCTTATGGGCTCCACCCCCTACTCCAGTGATTGGAAACTACAACTCCCAGCAGTACCAGGGAGAAAACTGAGGACCCAAAGGTGGAGCTAGCAGGAATTCTGGGACATTTGGGGGATAAATAGGGTGTGATTGCATGTCTCACTTTCTCACTCTGGAAATGGCTCTCCCGTGGGCGCGTGACTCAGTGTGTTCAGTCAGCCTAGCTTAACAATAAAATATTCCAGTTACTTTGTATCCTGCTCTCTTTCCCTGGGTTGTTTCCTATTCCTTTCCCCTTTTGTAAATAAACCCATTATTGACCCTTTTGTGTACCTGCAATATAACTGAATTGTGAGTGCGTGGATGAGGCCCCACAGACAGGGGGCCCAGTCAACTCTGGGCTACCCTGTAACAAGACTCCTCAAAACAGGAGTCACAGAAGGGTCCTCTTGTGGTGTGTGGGCCAGAATTAGTCATAAATGGCGGAGGTGGATCAGAATTTGTAAACTCTTGGGGAATCAGTCGTCTTATCTCTAAAGCATAAGCATCCAAGCAGTTAATGGGATAGCCACTCACAGTCTTGGACCAAGTGGTTTGAATAATCTAAATTAGTTAAGTGGTCTGAGCCTAGATCATGCGTGTTTATTTTCTATTTTTTTCTGTTTGGTTCACTTTGTTGTGATTTATTTCAGTCCTTTGTTCTCCTACCCCACCCTCCAACCTATCACCCAATTATGGGCAGGAAGATGGGGCCAGTATGATTGGTTAGAGCAAGTTTCTTAGCCTTAGCATTTTGGGTGAGATAAGTCTTGTTTGGGGGTTGGGGGAGAAGCTGTCCAGTACACTGAGATGTTTAGCAGAACCCCCAGCTGCCAGCCACTAGATGCCTGCAGCATCCCACCCAGTCATGGCAATCATTAATGTCTCTGGAGATTATTATTTTGTCCCCTAAGAAATAAAATAGCCCCTTATTGAGAACTAGCAAGTTATAATTGTCAGAATCCACCTAACCCCCATCCTAAGATGAGAGTTGAGGCCCACTTCCACTGAAACTGGCCCACAGTATGGACATGTATCCAGGTTCTATCTGCATTGAAGAGACAATGACGAGTGATAGGCAGACAGTAATTGCCTCACAATGAAAACTAGAAATATGACCTATTTTTAGTCTGAGCTTTTACCTAATCCCTTGTTTTTTGCATTTTTTCACAGGCGTCTCCTGAAAACCTCCCATATACTTAGCCACATGTTGCAACAAATCAGGTGAAGTAAACCAATGTGCAGACATGTTATAATCTGAGAGTAGATAAGCATAATAACCAATATAAAACAAGTCCACAGCAGAACTGTATAGTACCTTGGGACCTTGAGGAACAAGGTCCATCAGGTGAAGTGACCACAAAAGATTTCCTGGAAGAAATGATCTGTGAACCAGGATTTGGATGAAAAAGATTATGATGGGAAGGTTGAGAGAAAAGGGAAAGCCAGGAAACAGGCTAAGAGGGAAGTGTGGCATGCTCAGAGAGTGATCAACGGGGGTGATGATCAGGATTGCCTTCAAAATTACCAAGCAATTAAGAAAGAAGAATAATATGAAAGGGGTGAGCAAGCTAGAAATGAGCTGTCTCCTTATCCAGGAGAGCATGAATAGCCTTCTCTGTACAAGGTTTCAAGCTATAATGCTGTCGTGCAAATATCCCAAGCTGGGTATGTTCACCATTGGTTCTAGCAGCTTAGAATTTCTGAGCCCTCAGCATCATCTTCACATCTTTAAATAGTAAACAAGGGAAACCAGCTGACAGGGAGACAGCAACTTGAACACTCCCCCCACGTCCCTCAATCTCCAGGCTGTCCCTCTGTCAGGATTCTGTCTGCCATTATCTGCATAGTCAGTGCAGAATGATGCCACCCTATTACCCCTCACTGCTTCTAGGCCCAAGAGTGCACATTTACACATGCACACGCCTGTGCTCCCTGGACCCAGGTGTCCATAGTCATGGGGTGAAAGGCCACAGGTGCTGATCATAGAGGCTATTGGCAGGAAGGCATTTACCCTCCAGATGGGAAGATTTAGTTTCAACCCAGGTGGGACAGGGGAAAATGTAAGCTTAGAGAATAAAGACTAGTGTGTACATTCTTAGAGGTCAATCATTTGCACAAACAGAAGAGAGCTTAAGATGAGGGCTTATGGGAACGTTATGGGACCATCTTATATGATCTGAGTAAGGAAGGGACAGCCCAGCCTTGTGGAGTAAAACAAGCAAATTTGCTCTCCACCTGCCTGATGCCTGTTGGTGTTCTTTATCTGCCTCCCCTCCAGAATTCAGTGGCAGACACTGGCATTTGACCAACCCCCTTCTCTTTGCCACCTTCATTCTTTCTTTTAATACAAAAGGCAGATTTATTATAAAAAGGAAAGTGAAGTCAAGGATGCTTAAACAGACACAAGTGGGCAGAAAGAGCTGACCCTAAACAGAACAGGGTTTTTAAAAGAGGCCTGCATAGTCACAGACCAGCAGTCCTGGGAGGAAGCTGTCTTTAACTGCTTAGCAATGGAAGGTCGGTGGAGACAAACACCTGCATAGGCTGGCAGTAGAGCTGTTGCCAAAAAATACATCTCTTAAAGATAAGATGGTATAGCACCAGCAGGGCAAAGAGCACATTCTCTGTGATTGGGAAGACAAGTAAAGGAGAGTACTTGGTCCTTCAGACTTTTATTGAGATTTTTACACCATTTGTCTTGAGACAACCAGGTACACAGCAGGCAGAGGTCTGGGAGCCACAAGGCTATCAGGCCTCCCAACCCCCAGCGAATCTTCACTTTTTCTAGACTGTGGCATTCGCTCTTGTTCTTTGTGCTCTCTGTCAACTGTGCTGCTCTGCTTTGGTGCTCCCGTGATGCTTCTGGCTTCACTGATGCCCGGCCTCTCGGCCCAGGTGCACATGCTCACACCCTACTCCACGTGCCACCATCAGGCACATGTGTAAGAACACAAGTGTAGATCTCACCAATACCAATGGTGAGGGGCAGAAAGTCCTGTCAATTTCTACCTATCCTACAGATGGTCACAGGCAAGTTCTGGCCATGGGATAAAAACAAAAATTTAGGAATTCTTTTGACCTCTAGAAAGTCTTTGCTTTTCTCATGATAGTATAGCCTACCCTCTCTTCATCCATAGTCACAGAATTTGCTTAAAGTGACAGCAGCACCTTCTGGATATGGCACACTTGAGGTCTTAAAGGCAACACACCAAGAATACAGAGCCCAGGGTATCAATGGGATCACTGAGCTGCTGACCCACTTCTGACAGCCACCTACCCACCACCCTAACCCTCATCAGGCTGCTGCTTACCTAAGGGAACACTCCCTCGAGCAGCTCTCCCACTGCCAGTGAAGCAGTTTGCACTTGCAACTGAAGGCATCCAGTCTGATAAGAAGCATCCTGCCAAGACATACCCTTGGCAGAAAATTATTGCCTCAAGCCTTAGTCTCCATGACTTCCTGTTTCTGCTATCCACACCAATTAACTATAATCCCTTTTCCCAAATCTAGATTCCTGAACTGAGAATCTGATTTCCCTAACTGATTTCCCCAGCAAGGTGCCCAAACCTAGCTGATTCTCTGTAGAGGACAGGATCCCAAGTTCCACTGAGTGTTTGGCAGGAAGCAAGACACCAGTGAAGCAATGTGAGCACAGCAGGGGAGAACTGGCACCCTGAATGACATCTGCCCCACTGAGCAGCAAGCAGGAGTAGAAATAGCATTATAAATAGGTTGACAGAAGGAAACTGCTTTAATTTCCCTAAAGAGGAAGATTTTGTTTTAAGATTTATTTATTTGTGCATACAAGAATAAAGATTTATTTATGCATGCATACAAGAACTGGGGTAGAGGCCAGAGGTGCGGAGGGTGGTATGTATGAGAGGACTCATCAGAGACAGAGGGGGAGCAGAAAGGCAGATCCACCAAAATACACTGCTAAGGGGCACAGCAGGCAGGACAGGAGAGGTCTGCCATGCCATGTGGGTCAGCTCCCTGGCCTGGGATCAAACTTGCCACAGCAGCTGCAGGACAGCCTCATAGTGCTGTGTTTTAACCTGTTGTACCACCAAGGAAGGCCCTAATGAGGACGATTTTTAAGTTCAACCCACACTCAGCAGGAAAAGTACTAAGGACTTTGCACAGTCACCGTCTGCCCACACCCGGACTTGCATAGTTATCTTTGTTGAAAAGCGAATTCACCAGCTCCACAGTTCTTTTGGGAATCTTAACACTGACATTTTACAGTTGGCACAGAACACTTGTGTAGTGCCCGGAAGGCACTGAGCAGGTTTTCTATGCATCCTGGCAGATGGGTAAAGGAGAGTCCTGGAGCCCTCAATGGCTTTTTCAGGCTTTTAATGAGCCTCCTACATCATTTATAGTGAACCAAGCAGGTAAGGGCAGGCAGGGCCCAGGGGGCCCGGAGGCTGGCAGGCCCAGGCTCTCAGGCATTCTCTCACTGGTCTTCACTGCATCTGCTGCAGGGTTCTCTGCTGCCGCCCTTGTAAGGTCAGTCTCTGGCTCAGGTGTGCCCACTTATGCACACCCCCACACCACATACCAGGTGCCACCATCAAGTGTCAATCATCGATGCTAATGGGGGGGCGGAGTGGGGAAGGGGTGATAGCTTCTATTTACCTTACAACTTGTTAATCATGTTTCATTACACCCAGAAACTTTCTTCCTTCCTTCTAGACAATTCCCGCTTTGCCTTTTTGGATAAGCATATATACTTGTAAGAGTTGCATGTTTTCTTGACTCTCAGGAATAAAGAGATATGTGGTTTTTTAGGTAATCAGCTCATGATGTCTGTGTGTGCAGAAGGCTGCTGGGCAGAAAGTCTGGATCTGAAGAGTCAGGGTGGGGAGGGGGGAGAGGGGGGGTTGGACAATGCAGGGGAATCCAGGCACTTACCAAGAAAATTCCACCAGACCTGATTTGCTTCCACCTTAATGTTGGACTTTCCAGCTTCCAGAATGATAAGAAGTAAATTTCTGTTGTTTATAAGCCACCCAATCTACTTTTTGTTGTTATAGCAGCCTGAATAAATTAAGGCAAATCCTAATCTACAGATGTGCTGATGCAGTTTGCTCCCTTCTTAGATAGTAGACTTATCACTGTGTCTACACATGATGGAAGGAGAAACAGAACCCTTTGGGGTCTCTTTTATAGGGGTATTACCATTCATTAAGTCTCCAACCTCATCACCTAATCCAAAGGTGCCAAGTACTAATACCATCACCTTGCTTGTTAGAATTTCAACATGTGAACTGCAGAGTGGGGCAAGAGGCATTCATGCCATAACAGTGATCACGCCTACCTTTTGATCATGTGGCCAAGATGAACATGGATGGCCATTTCTGTCCTATTTTGAATTTTCATTATTTTAAATATTTATTAATAATGGTTAAATAAATTCCCAAATTCACTGGCTTGTTATACATAGTCATTACAAAGAATAAGTACACCTTAATAGTGTATATGAAATGTCTGAGTGAAATGTATGTTTCAATTCAGACCTCACAATTTAGGAACATTCTACAAGACTTTCTTTTTGGGGAGTGGCAGATTAGATAATTCAGACTCACACTCTCAGTGAGGAAAATGATGAACAAAATAATTAAAACACTTCATTGAAGAAATGGTGAGGTATTACTGGATCAAGATCCAGAGAATGATAGCAGCCTTGGAGAATAAATCCAGCTTTTGGAGTACATTTTCCCTGATGCATTGGTTTTTGTTTGTTTGTTTGGGGGGGGGGGGAGTGCAGAATAGATTTAGGCTACTGCTTTTCCCTATCCAAGATGACTGATCCATAGAGAGCTACTCAGAGTTCAACAGTAAGAAGCTTTTAAAAATCATTTAAGGGGGCCCTCCCTGGTGGCGCAGCGGGTTAAAGCACTGCACTGAGAAGCTAAAGCCACTTCCACATGAGTTCAAATCCCGCCTGCCCCGGAGGAGACCACATGGGGGTACAGACCTCTCCTGACCCGCCCGCTGCTCCCCTCAGCAGTGTACTTCGTCGATCTGCCTGTTCTGCTCCCTACTCTGTCTCTGGTGAAGCCTCTCACCGCCCCTGAGCCTCTGGCCTGTACCCCAGTTCTGTATGTACAAATAAATAAATCTTAAAAAAAAAATCATTTAAGGGGCCTTCATGGTGGCGCAAAGGGTTAAGTCACAGCACTGTGAAGCTATCTGCAGCCACTACAGCAAGGGCTAACTCATGCACAACAGACCTCTCCTGGCTCATCTGCTGCTCCCCTCAGCAGTGTATTTCAGTGTATCTCCCTGTTCTGCTCCCCACTATCTGGTGAATCCTCTCATCCCTGCACCTCTGGCCTGTACCCCAGTTCTTATATGCATAACTAAATATTTTTAAAAATCACTTTAAAATAATGTAATAAAAAATGTAAATAAAACAACCATTGCCATTCCCAAAGATCTCCTAGGAAGGGGCCCTACCTTTTGGTGAAGGGTGCAGGAAATAACTGTCTGCCTCAGAAGATGAGGTGAGGAATGGCAGCTTCTAGAGCCTATGCAGCCCGGAGATGTGTCTAACCTAGTCCTGGTGGTGGGCATCAAAACAGCAGTTGACACAGTGGTACACATCAGCTCTGTGAGAACTAACAACTCACATAAGTCCAAAGCTGAGTCTCTTTTCCTCCTGGGGTCGAGGAGAGGGGGGACAACTCAGGGTACCCTTTCTTCAACGTGAGTTCGGCTGCTGGGTGAACTAGGATGATCACGTGCCTCAGTCATCTCAGAAATCACTTTGGACATGAACATTAACCATGATTTCTTTTTTAAATTTCTATTTAATAGGAACATTTTTCTGACATTAGTCATGTTGAAATTTTCCCCTTACACAATGACTTGCATTCTAGCCACTTTAAATGGGAAGTATTCTTAAAAAGCCACTGCATACTGCTTCCTTCTGAATTCGAATTTCATCTGCCTTGAGACTTAAGATCATTACAAATGTAATACATACACTGACTGGGAGACTGATGGAAGTGTTCCACCCAGGCCCCTTGAGCCCCCAGTGTCATCACTTCTCTGTGCAGCACCACAACACTAGATGTCTCAACCTCTGCACTCATAGTAGCTGCCGCCTCCTGTTTGCTCATTTGCACTGACTTGGATCTTTGTGAGAACATTTCAGTTATGACAGCCCAAAGCTGCAAGTAAAGTAGAGGGGCGGGCAGGCCTGGTGCACCTTGTCCCCGCCTCCGTGAGTCACCCCGTGTTCCATTCAGTGTTGCTCTGACCTCCACAGCATTGCCCTGTGCCAGCGCAAGGCCTCCCACTCCCCTCTGCACCCTGTCTTAGCCATTGGCAGTGTAAGAACAGTGAGCAGCAACCTCCTGGTCAGTGGGAGGTACTTGGTGGCAGAAGGTGGAGGCTTCCAGAATCTACCCCCTGAGCAAGAGTTCATAGGAAATAGGGGTGGTGCTAGGGCTTTTGGCAGAAAAGCCATTTTGGGGGGGTGGGGGGGAGAAGGGGGAAGTACCTGTGGAAAATCTGCCAACTGTGCCACAAGTGGCATCTGCTTGGACCTCAATCTGTGTTCCCATGCTTTTAAGGTAGGATTAATTTCTGGGCACCTGCCAGTCTATAAATTTTCCCTCCCTACTCTCCCCACCCACCCCCACCTCTCTCACTTCTTGTGCAAATAATACTGTTATTATTGTTTCTCACTATGTATCTACTTTTGGATCATATTCTTTTACTTTAATGCTCACCAGGATCCCATGTTTATTTAGAAATGATCAATGGTAAAAAGAAAGGCAATGTCCTTTCCTCATTGGCTGAACAGAAGCTGAAGAAACACTCACTACACATTTTACAATATTTTTCTCTTCCAAAATACATTTTTGTAAACAAACTATTACCCTTGTTTGTAGCTTTGAAATCAGATTATTCCTGACTTAATCAGTATTATGTACAAAAACAGAACAATTCTTAGGACTCCTAGGACTTTACTTTGAGTAACAAAGGGTCAGAGAAAAGGAACCACCCTTGGCAAACACTGTTAAATTCTCCATAGAAATGTCTTCTTAATAGAAATGTTTTCTCAGAAGGAAAAAAGTCTCACTTTTTGGGGTAGTGGCCCAAAACCTTCAAAACTCAAGTGTTCTCCAAGTACAAGTGCCAAAATGGAGGAAAGGCAGGGAGGAAACGGTTAAAAAGATCAGAGGAGACCCTCCCTGGTGGCACAGCAGGTTAAAGCAACAGCACTAAGAAGCTAAAGCCACTTCAGCATGAGTTCGATCCCCAATCCCTGCCCCAGAGGTGACCCACATGGCGTGGCAGACCTCTCCTGACTCACCCACTGCTCCCCTCAGCAGTGCACTTTGTCATCTGCCTGTTCTGCTCCCTACTCTGTCTCTGGTGAATCCTCTCGCCGCCCTTGTACATCTGTCCTGTACCCCAGTTCTGTATGCATAAATAAATAAACCTTTAAAAAATAATCAGAGGAAACTGTATATGCTTATATAGTTTTATACTTTTAAATCTGAAAACATAAAAGTCAGAAAAATAAAAAGCACTATGCTCTGAAATCACAACCAAAGCCAAAGACATTTCTCACCTATCTAGAGAGATTTTTTTTTTGTTTTATTTCTTTTCTTTTTTTTCATTTTGCAGTTAAGTCCTATGTTTTTTTGTGAAATTCCATAGTTAAACTCCAAGCCTGAAGTCAGTGAAATTAAGAAAAAAGTTGATTCTCTTGAAGCTCATTTTTTTTCCCTCTTAGGATATGCAGGTGCAACTGTTGCTGAAGTCCCTGTCTTTATTTCCCATGGACTTGACATTCTGCTTGGCCCATCTCACAGTGTGAGAAGCCATCCAAAATGAGAGTGGTGTATTAGTGGCTGCATGATTTTCAACACCTGCTTAGTCTTTTCAGGAGGCACTTCCTGAGTGTCCCTGGAGTTGGTCACTGGCGTATTCTTGTTCTCTAAATGAAAGTGTTTTAGTTGGCTACTGGAACATTCGTCACAAAAATCACCCGACATCAAAGCGACCCATTTGTCTGGGGACCACATACCTGCACATGTGTTGTAGCCCACAGCAGATTTCATTTCTGCAACATCCCAGAATGTCCACTGCTTGATACTGAAAAGTAAGTAAACAGGCCTTTCCCATTCGTGGAGCAGTAAACAACATCCAGTTTTTGTTATCATGCTCTGTGCTGTACCAGATATTATATTTAATGGAATGAGTGAGTGACTGAGGAAAACCTGGCCCTGCTTCAGATTCCAGTCAAAATCCTTGGGGTTATAGTTATTAATGGACTGCAGCTTCTCCAGCACCAGGTGAGGTTCCCAAGACATAGATCCAGACCCGGCCTGAGACTGGACCGACTCCCATTTCCATCCACCCCATTATAACCGAGCACACTGCCACAGTTCCGAGGCACTAGCCAGCAGGTTGGCTGAGTGGCCTGTGGCTGGGCTGAGAGCTGGCTGGGCTGTGGTGGAGGTGGGGGCCATGGTTGTGTCTTCACCCTACTGATGTCTGAGTCACTTGTGGGCTATGGACTGCCTGCTGACTACAGGCTGGGGAGACCCCTGGGTTAGCTGCTGATGCACATTGTGAGGTGCTTTTGCCACAGAACCCTTACTATCCCAAGTTCCAATATCTTTGTTATGCTTTATTGTGGAGGCAGATGTGGAAAACTTGACCCTGCAATGTCATTTTCGGTCTTCAGTGAGGTTGCTGTTTTGCAAGCTCGCTAGCAATACCAGCCCAAAATGCTGGTTTTGGGGGAGCAATGGTAGCTGGAGGCAAACTATTGGAAGCAATGATGTTACTAGTAATGAACCCGCTACCAAGAGCAAAGCGTACCGGTGGAACATTGCTTGCAGCTTCAGTGCTACCCAACTTCAATGCTGCTATTCCTTGGTCTATAGTATCCATACCAGGAACTTCATTGAAATTCTCACTGGCAAAAGCTGACTGTCCATCAACCATGGCCCCACCTAAGGGGCTAGGTGCGTAAGCATAATTGCTACTGTATCTAGAGCTCTGAGTAGACTATCCCTGAGAACTTTGGGAAAGAAATTAAAACCATGATGACCAAGAAATGGAAAGCTACCTAGGGCTCCTGGTTGCCCACACATTGTACCTGCAGAAAGTGATGCTCTCCTTTGTACAGAAATCCACCAGAAATTAGACAGGGTACGGCTCTGTCACTCCCAGGAGACAAAGCACCTTCACCCAAAGAAGAGGAGAAACCAATGGAGTGACTGTAATAACTGGGTAAACAGGAATCTGACATGGCAGTATATATATACTTTGTTGGGCCAAGTATATATATATACTGTTCAAAAATGTGTCTTTCCTCAGTAAGTTGCCTACCCATGCATTCAGAGCTTAGCTGGGCCCCATACCATCCTCCTTCCCCTCACCCTGTGGCACAAGAGCAGACACTGGGAAGAGCCATCCTGGCACCCGCTCTGGAGGCAGCAGTCAGTCCAGGCTTCATAGGCTTTGAAGACTTCATTTCTCTCCCTTCACAACCCCAGTTCAATATGTTCTTCTCTTAAAATCTGCTTCACCATTCAGTGAAGGACACCAGAAACTGCATCCTTGCACATCTGACATAAGGGTGATCTGGATTATGGGGTGTCTCTCCCAGGCAAGCTGATACCTCTCAGGTAAGTCTGTGGTGCTGACTTCAACTGTCTAAAGATTTTTTTTGTGCTTCTTCACCCTCATCATGTTGTAGGCTGACACCAAAATTCTGTGTGATGATGGGAATGTTTTCTCCATGTTGTCCAGTCTGGTAGCTACTGGTCATGTATGGCGACTGCTACCAAGGAATGGAATATTTTATTCTATTTTGGTTATTTATGTCTATACACACACACATGCACATAGCTTGTTCAGTGGACAGCACAGTAATCTACACGTAGGTAGCTTTACCAAATACAGTCTAACATAGGTGACTTCTAATGAGCATCTATAAAATAAAGGAATTTTTAAGTGTTCTCTTTTAAGTGAATTCAGCAACAAAGAACAAGCATTATTTGATTAAAAACATTATTACAAAGAAAAGAGAATGAACAAAGTAAGATTTTTATTTAAACTGCCCTACCAATCACTCTGAGACCCTGGGTACTGTCTAAATTGATGTCTAAGCCCTAAGCCATTTTATATATAGTCTAAGCCATTTTATATATAGCAGCCAGCTGTAGTCTGCCAAGCCCAACACAAATGCAGCAAGGCCAGCCATGGTTCTCTGTTGCCAAGAGTTATAACAGCCACCCGTCACCCTGTATAGAGCTATGCTACAGCCAACACAACCCCACTGAGGGTTCTTGGTCTATCTACCTAATCACCAAGGCCAGCACAGCCAGGGCCCACAGTACATGTTCAGCTGCAGGGCGCTGTATCCCATGGGGCAAAGACAGGAACAACCTTTTGCCATGCTCAAAGACCCAGTCCAGCAGGCTACCTCACCCACACCCAACACCATCAGCCCCTGCATGCTTTGCTAAGAGCACTGGAAGAGCACTTTGTGACCAACTGATTTAAATTATCTTGCTAACACTCAGAGGACTTAAGGCACATTATATAAAAGAGAAAGGGAGAGATACACCAAGTCTTATCACTGGACTGCTGCAGTTCTCAGGTCCCCACCCCAACCACGGGAGGAAGGATGAGAGTGCAAGGACCCAGTTCTAGCCAAATCATGCTCTAACATGTGACCAAGCTTCCACTGGCTTCCCTCGACCACCCCACATACTAGAACATACTGATTTCCCAGCAAGAGGAATCCAAGGTGGAGAGGGAGAGTCTTCCCAGATCACAGCTGGGAGAGACAAAACTCATGACTGGAGTGCCTTTAGAATTAGAAGGCAGGTGTGCTCACACCATCACTTTTAGCAGTTAGTTGCACTGTACACAAACCAGGGGAAGTAGAAATGCACACCAAGATGATCCTGCAAGCTTGAGAGTTCTCGAGATAGCTATGTTGAGACAGTGGTACAAACATTGCCAATAAAGACTTGCAGATGTGCCAAATGGTAAATGAAATTACACCCTCAGGTCCTCTCCACCATTCCTCAGGTGTGGAGGCAAAAAAGAAAAAAAAAAGATTTTCATAACTCTAAATATTACAAAGCATGTACAAGTAAATCCACACATTACATATGTTTGCTTGCACATAATTCTTCCAAAATATAAAAGTATAAAAATAAAATCTCTGCCTTTTGTATCTAGAAATACCTAGGGGAGACATGATTGCATCTAGATCTAAGTCACCTGAGCAGGCACACCTGACTGGGTTTTTCATCTTGCTGTGCTGTCTACTAAGGACACAAACAGAAATGACAATGACTCTTCATTGCAGGAAATCAAATTCAGGGCAAATGGCACAAATGCTGACCCTTCCTCCTTGTGGGTTCTCTGACAGAAAGGAGGAAGAGTCCAGCATGGACTTCACAAGGGGGCAGTGTGGATGTGCTGGAGGACAGCCAACCTGACAGCTACGTTCTAGGAGGACAAGACGAGGTTGAGGCACAGAGCAGGGTGAGGCGTGGCCTCACTGAGTAGCAGCCCGCTTGTCTTTGTATTTCTGATAGGTACTCAGGATTTCTGTGATGACACTGGGGTCCTCCAGGGTGGTGGTGTCTCCCAGATCCTGAGCCCCATCCGTGATGATCTTCCTCAGAAGTCTCCGCATGACTTTTCCAGACCGAGTTTTTGGAAGACGTTTCACTACCTGGCAGGGAAGGGTGCAGCTTTAGTGTTTGAGGTAGTGCCAGATTCCCAACTGTATCTAACTGCATGGACATGAGAAGTGCTCTACCTGGGGTAGTCTCACTTGGGCTTTGCTGACCAATGGCTAGTGTGTAGGGCTCTGCCTCACAGAATGGCCTGGCTGTGCTCTGGTTTTGAACTCCTCCATTCTAGACCTAAATCTGTAATCTGCTCAACCATGTGTCACGCTGAAGCCCTCCAACAGGAGGGGCTGCCAACAGCCCCCCTGGATTTACCTCACTACAGGGACCTGTTTCTCTGGTCCAACACTCGTGAGTGCTGCAGGTAGCAACAAAGCTGAACACATACTTTGGCACCTCTTTTCTGTGCCCTTGTCTGAGGAGTAATTTGAGAGTCTTACATAAGAGCCGAAAGCACTTACTTAAGAGAAATGCTCTTACTTATTAGTGTTTGAGAGTTAACATTTAATATTTTCAAACCGCCATAGTCCATTCCATGCCAACAGTAATACACTTGTTTACTGTGCCCTAGGTTTTAAGAGCAATTTGGCTTTGAAAGACTTGAGATCATCTAAGGGGAGTGACTTTGATCACCAAGCTGATGACCTTGTCCCCACCTAGTGTCACGAGGCCACTCCACCTCAGAGGACCTCAGCCAAGCCAAGGAATGCTGTAGGGAAAATGTCAGCAAAGGAAAGAGTGAAAACCAACAGGGCTGACATGGTACCCAGCTCTTCTCCTGACTCCAACACATAGTCTCTCAGCAGGGACCTGGCGTCTCTCTCTTGCTGGCCCTGAGAAATGGCTCCCTGCAATCTGTAGTTTCTACATACTTCCCTACTCATAAGGTCTGATTTTTCTCCTGTACCTGTAACTAACCTTCAGATGCCAAACTTTAAAGAGCAGACCTCTGGCCCAGCACCAGCCCCTCCCCTCAGTTGGGCACACACTTGCTACAACGTCTTTGCCTTTGACAGTACGGCAACCCCCCATCTTTTCTCTCCCCACAGAGTCACAGTTGCTGATAGAGGGATCCCTGCTATGTGTCAATTGTGGAAGTGAAGATAGATGCCTAAAAGGAGCTTCCAGGTCACCCAGGGGATGGGGGATGCCCACTCACCAGAATCTGGTCAGGCACAGCGTACTTGGCAATCTTGGTGGCCACTGTAGATCTAAGCTCCTTCATCACCACATCGGCATCAGCTGCATCGTCTTTCAGCACCACGAAGGCAAAGGCAGCTGGAAGGAAAGCAGAGATTTAGTTAGACCACAGCCTTCTCCCAAGTTGTACACAGACAAATCGAAGGGATTTTTAAATCATGTTGGTGATCTTGAAGCAGCCAGTTTCTTTACTTGTAATCCTAAAGATGTGTTACTGTTTTCATTCAAAGTAGGAAGAACATTCCTCAGGTAGGCACGTGTGGCTGTGTACTGACTCACTAGCCATGCCCAAGCTTGAGCCGTGGCCTAACCTCATGGGTGCATGTTCAAGGTAGCAGGCACTGGCATGGTGGCTATTTCAACTAAAACTGAATTAAGTCTGTGGGTCCTCAGATTACCAGCAGCCATCACCATGGACAGCACAGATGAAGGACCAGCCCCATTATGGCAGGAAGCCCTGGATGGGATTTTTGTGGGAAAGAGATGAATTTTTCTCCTCTAGCTGAGATGCCACGCAGTCCACCTGTACCACAGAGGTTCAGAGGAAGAGGGTCAGCCCAATATCTGAGCTGGCTTGGAAGGTCCACTGTGGGGTCAATCAACATTAATCAAAATGTTTGTATCGGGGCCCTCCCTGGTAGTGCAACGGGTTAAAGCACAGCACTGCGAAGCTAGCCCAGCCATTTCAGCATGAGTTCAATGACCCACATGGCCTGGCAGAACTCTCCTATCTCGCCCACTGCTCCCCTCAGTAGTGTACTTTGTCGATCGGCCTGTTCTGCTCCCCACTTTATCGCTGGTGAATCCTCTCACCCTCCTGAGATACCAGGAAATGCATATCCCATTATATCCACAGTATAAAAATTATCCCCATCCGCTGGCAGACATTGAACGACCTGGCAATACTAGAACTGCTTAGGCTGTGGAAAAGAGGTGACCGAAGCAGCAGAAGGAAGTATAGAGGCCTACGGCTGCTGACAGTCACACGTGAGGACCGTTCCCAGCTCCATCCACAGTCTACCTATAACAAAGGGTTGACAGCCTCCAGGACAACCTACAATGTTTTCTTATAAGCACCTGAATAAAGTTTAAAGTTTACCATGGGTCAACTGTAAAAGAAATAAAGAAACAATGACATGCAAATGTGGCAGGGAAAGAGGTAGCACATGAAGCATGCCAGGGCCCTAGATATCCCTGCAAGCTGGAGGGAGAGCACCCAACCCCAGAAAAATGGCCACTTAGTGGAGCGAGTGTCCGGGTTTCACCCAGCCAGGCGTGGTGGCCACTTACCAAATATTACCACACTCACGTGCTCTGCTCCTGCCCAGACTGACCCACCTAGAAAATGGTGGACTTTGGAACACTGTCCTAGGTAAAGCCCATTCTGATAATGTTTTGCCTCTGCACATAGATGTGCAATGGCAACCATAGATCAAATTCCTCCCCCGAAAAGTCGTAGAGCAAAAGAGCTCTCTCGAGACGCACTCAGATCTGCCGGCGGCAGCTCCTGCACACTGTAACCTGCACTTGCAGATACACTAAGCAGGAGTGGCATGGCAATAGCTGCCCAGTAGCAGGTGCCAGGCACAGAGCAGGAACTCCTGAACTAAGCTGAGGGCTAAAGAGGTCCCAGCTGCTTGGAGATGAGCATCTTTAAAGACAGAAGAGCTGGGGTGTTTCCAAGTAGGGATTCTGAGCCAGATCTGCCTGTCTTCTCACAGGAGATGTCCCGGGGATGTCTCTGCAACTCTGTGCCTCTCCAAGGCCTGGCCGGGAATAGCCAGGACCATCTACAGAGACCACCTGTGATTCATGGACAAATGCCTCAGGAATTATCCAGATGAGCAGCCCAGGCAGATCAGTCACTCTTCCTCCTCCTCTTTCGTCACCAATTCCCACTGCTGGAATCATATTCCAGAACACACTCACAAACACCCTTAGCCCTGGTCTAAACTGTGCTGGTCAGCCTCCTGATCCCGAATCTCCACGTGAGAGAGAAGAAAACCAACAGTTCAACCAAAAAAAACCTCCTGCCATCCATCCTCTGAATTCTGTTCCTTGCACAGAGATCAGGAATGGAGAGGAGCGCCTTCTATGATTCTCACCTTCTCCTTTGATGTCATGGGGGTAGCCAATGACTGCGGTCTCGGGCACTGCTGGATGGTTAGCCTGCGCATAACATAACAACAGCAGCTGAGACACTGATCCAGAGCGCAGCTCACCACCCAAACTGAGGCCACCAGCAATCTTGCCAAGGTACCCGAGCAAGGAAGGCCCACCCCGTGCTCACCATTGCATCCTCGATCTCTGCGGTCCCCAGTCGGTGGCCGCTGATATTGATGACGTCATCCATGCGCCCTGTGATCTGGTAATAGCCGCCCTTGGTGCGGTAGGCCCCATCTCCAGTGAAGTAGTAGCCTGTGTCACGGCAGGGGCGCTCAGCACCAGCACTGAACCAGGCCCACTAGGCTTCCAGGAGGGCACAATGGACTTTGCTCCCAACTTTGTTCTCCAGACGCAGCTCTGAAGCCGGGCATCCTGACTCCCTGCTTGCTGGTCCTCCTGCAATACCCTTCCCCCACCCACCAGGGCTTCTAAAGGATGCCCTATAGCTGTGTCCTAGTAAAATGCAGATGTTTCAAGACAGCAGACTGTCCCTGACATCCATCTGCAAACATATGGAGCAATAGATATTCATTCAAGCCTCCCGGAACTGTGAGTTTCCCTTTAAACTTGATACTGAAGATGACTAGTTCCAACAGGCAAACTGCATATGACTAAAAGCAAGTTGGGGGTAAAGGGGAGTAAATCAGAAGAAAATTCATAGCCCCCATGATCATTTCCTAAGGTGTTTTCTGTTTATTGTGGAGACAAGGAAAGTCAGAGAGGCAAATGGGAGGGAGGGGGCGGGGGGGGGGAGGACAGAGCTCAAACACCTGTTTATATTCCAGGAAATTTAATTAAGGATGTTTGTGGATATGTTCTAGAATAATACTTCCAGCAGTGGAGGGTGGGGATGAGGGAAGAGGAGGAAGGAGTGACCGATCTGCCTGGGCTGCTCACCTGGATAAGCCCTGAGGTATGCGTCCATAAACCGCTGGTGGTCTCCGTAGATGGTCCTGGCCATTCCCGGCCAGGCCTGGGAGAGGCACAAAGCCCCAGAGACATCCCCGCCCTCCTTGATGTTCCCCTAAGACATGGGACACAGGTGTGAGAGGACAGGCAGATCCGGCTCAAAAGCAAAGAGCTCACAGTCAGCATTGTTCTAACTGCCTGGCCAGAAGCAGGAAAATGACAAAAGGAACTGTCCAGAGTTTTTGTGTTTGTTTTTGTTTTTTCTCTGCAGACAACTGAATTTGCAGGGATTCTGAGGAGACCCTCGGCTCACAGCTATGAAGTTACTTTATCAACTATCTGCACAGCCCTTACATACCTTCTCATCCATGAGAACTGGGACAATGCCAAAAAAGGGCCTCATGGCCATGCCAGGGATGATTTCTGCCCCTTCTTCCGAGGGTCGAGGTGCAATGCAGATTCCCCCCGTTTCTGTACAGAAGATGAGGAAGAAATAGATTAGATTAGCCAGGGTCTAAAGACACACTTATCCAATCGGTGCCCCAAAAGGGTCTTGACAGACATTCAGTACTGTTCCCAAGTGGGCGCAGGTAGTACACAAACTGGGCTATTCAGAATGTCTCACTACAGTCTCCTTGAAGGACAAGGGTGCAGAGGACTGTATTTATTATATCAGGGTGGGCTCTTGCCCCAAACATACTAATAAATCAGGTGTCCAAGAAGAAAAAGGAACACACCAAAACAAAGTTCCTTTCCCATCAAAATTTAAATTTAAACTCAGGTCTGTTAAACCATAGGGCACATCAGGGGCTCTTCCTGGTGGCATAATGGGTTAAAGCACCGCATTATGAAGCTCTCTGAAGCCACTAGAGCATGAGTTCGATCCCCCGCCAAGAAGCTGACCACATGGCATGGCAGACCTCTCCTGACCCGCCCCCTGCTCCCCTCAGCAGTGTACTTTGTCAATCTGCCTGTTCTGCTCTCCATTCTGTCTCTGGTGAATCCTCTCACCCACCACACCTCTGGCCTGTACCCCATTTCTGTATACATAAATAAATCTTTTGTTTAAAAAAAATCATAGGGCACATCTTATAAAATGTACTTGCCTTCAGAAAGTGGGCTCTAAGGAGGAAGTGCACATCAATAGAGCACTCACAACTCACAGGCACTAGCTGGGTCACCTGCCCTCACCCAGAACCTGGAGGCAGCACCCCCAACTCCCATATACATATGAGAAAATCAAGGTTTAGAGAAATAGGGACACATCCCAAGTCCACAGCTGAACAATGCAGCCAGGCTTCCTGTGATCTTTCTGACTCCAGACATCAGATTTTCAATTCCATGTATGTGAAAGGGCCAAGGCTTTAGTGATGTTGGGCCCAGTTCACATATATGGGGTCAAAAGGGACCCCATGCTGGGTACTTAGCTCGTGCTCTCATTCCACTAATAGATCACAGCTGTCCTAGTTCCTAGCTAGCCCTGCCCTCTGGGGCATGTACTCACCTGTCTGCCACCAGGTGTCCACCAGGGTGCATCTGCCATCGCCCACCACCTTATGGAGCCAATCCCAGGCTTCTTGGTTGATTGGTTCTCCCACTGAAACCACACACACAGAAAGATATTAACAGTCTCCAATGAATCTGAACCCTTTTCCAAAAGGAAAAGGTTTTTAAGGGGAATGGCTTTATTATTTTCCCAAAGGACAGAAGAGGAGTCTTGAGAAAGCTGTGAGGTCTATCACATTTGTGGCCATCCAAGATGTACAAATTACAATAAGATATTTTCACTATCAGAGGGTCAAAATCAAGAAGTTGACAAGAACATGGGGAACAATGCTACACACACTGTAGGAATATAATCTGATGCAACAATTGGGGGCACAATTCAGATGCTTTAATATTTAGAAGTATAAAATACAATAGAACTGCTTCAGACAACTGTTTGGGATAGAATCTAGTGAAGCTAAATATGTTGATTTTAATATTCAAAAATGTCACTCCTGGCATATAGTCCATGGAATTGAGTGCATGTCTAAAATGTTCACAGCAAAAATAAAAAATAAAACAGGCCAACAATAAGTAAGATGGATGAATAAACTGTGACTTACTTGTGCAGCTGAACACCTGCTGGCATGAAGGTGAGAGAACCACTGCTGCTCACAACAGGGGTGGACTTCAGAGTTAGCACCCCCACCAAGGCAGCAGGCCCACAGGCTGCTCATGCCATATAAGCCCAAGTGTATAAAGTTCAAGGACAAGCAAATCAGTCCATGCTGAGAGTGGCCAGCGATCGGTGTTGTTTGGAATTATTTGGTGGGAAGGGGAGAAGAGTCTTCAGAGACTGGAATTTTCCTTGGCTTGATCTGGGTAGTGGTTATGTGTGTATGTGTACATATCTCTGTATATACATTAATACTTGTAAACTTCATATACTGTATACTTCAGTGGAACAGGGAAAATATTTCTGTCCTATGACTCTATAGTTCTCAGCTATGTCCAGAAAATTTGTGTCCCCCTAGAATTCCTGTGTTGAAATTCTAACACCCAAAGGTGACAACAGTAGGAGGTGGGGGCTTGGGGTGTGATGAAGATATAGTCTTCACGAAGGAGTTTAATGTTCTTAGAGAGAGATGCCAGATGTTGTCCTCTCCCCTTCTACCATGTGAGGACACGGAGTGAAGGCTAGGAACCAGGAGACAGCCCTCACCCAAGAGCAACTCAGATCTTGGAGTTCCAGCCTTCACAACTGTGAGAAATAAATTTCTGTTGTCTGTAAGTCTCCCAATTTGTGGTTTTGTGATAGCAGCCATACTTAGAAACACCCTAATGAAACAGCCCACACAAGGCTGGCCCTCCACCAGAACACATCGGGTTGGGTATGCTCTTGGCAAAATATGCACACTGGGTGTCTTTTGGTCAAGACCATCCATAATGCAGCAAGTAACCACACTGTCCTGGAGGGGCCTCCCATGCTGATGGTCCATGCTGGGTAGTTGGTGGCTGGGCAGGTACGTGTCACCCCTGAACTCTTACATGCACAAAGATGGTGCAAGAAGATGACACTGCAGCACTGGAGAATGTACTGAAAAAGTGCCAGAACCTAAGTATCTAACCACAGAGACATGACTATGTGGGGCAGTACAATTCCCACAGGTGGGAATGCACAATTGAGGTTGCGCTGGTGGGGATGTGCAGGGGACCCCTTGCTGAGGCAGTTTTCAAATCATGGGGCAAATTCACCTGAAAAGCACCATATGTTGTTGAGTCAAAATAAGCACTACAGGGTAACAGCACAGCAGGAGCTCCTCACATTAAAGAAAGAAGCTCCCGCAGCAAGGAATGTAAGTACAAAGAAGGCACCCAACCCAGACAAGCATTAGGGCCCAAGGCACAGCAGGCACAGAGGATGCAGCTTTCACCACTGTTTCCTATTTTTTCTTTTTATCAAAAGAATCTGAGTGTTCCTTGTGAAGCTGAAAATTCAACAGTCTAAGCAGCTACTCACACTATATACAAAAATCAACTCAAAATGAATAAAAGACTTGGCTATACCACCAGAAACAATAAAACACATCAAAGAAAACATGGTAAAACACTCTACAATATAAGCCTCAGAAACAACTTCGTGGAATCATCTTCAGAAACAAGGAAAACTAAGAAGGTAAACTGTTGAGACTACATCACACTAAAAAGCTTCTGTACAGCAAAAGAGACAGTGACCCAAAGGCAGAGACACACAACTGAGGCGAGAGAGTGTCTACACACCTTACCTCCCACAAGGGACTGGTAGCAAAGGACTACAAAGTGTGTACAACTGAGCAAAAACAGAGCAAGCAACCAGTCAAAAAATGGGCAGAAGGACTAAAAGGACACTTCTCCTGGAAAGAAAGATGAATGGGCAGCTGTGATGATCAACAGAAGATATTATCAGGGAAAAGCAAATCAAACCCCCAATGAGATACCATCCTACACCAGTGAGGACGGTAAATATTAAAAAACTCGCAACAACAAACACTGGTGAAGATTTGGAGAAAAAGGGACCCTCTCACTGCTGGTGAGAAGGTAAACTGATCCAGCCAATTTGGAAAGCTGTGTGTTCCTAAAAACGCTAAATATGGACCTACCATCTGATCCAAAGAAACCAAAACACTAATTTGAAGGGAAACCTGCACTCCTATGTTTATGCAGCACTATTTACAATAGTTAAGATATGGAAACAACTCACATATCCCAAAACAGATGAGTGGATCAGGAAGATTTGTTACATATACACAGTGGAGTATTCCTAAGACAGCAAATAAGTAAGCTTATGCCACTTGTGGCAACATGGATGGAGTTGGGAGGGGTTATGATAAGCAAATTAAATCAGAAGGAAAAAAATATAAAGATAGCATGGTTTCACGTCCATATGGAATACAGAGGATGCTGAACTAAGGGTCAGAAAAAGACAAAACTTGCAGCAGACCATATTGCTGAGGCAAACTGGAGGGGAGGGTAAAAGAAGGAGGTCAAAATAGGGGCGGGAAGAGCACAAGGGACTATGGAGATGGTTCACGGATGCTACGGTATTGGAACCATGGGGACTATACCTGAGGGAGAAATCAAATATGGTACAAAAATGAAGAATGATGTAAGAAAGTAAATACATTAAATAATTGTTAAATGTTTAAGAAATTAGATGTTTAAAGCTTAAAAAATATAGCTCAGTGGTTAAAAGCTTGAGTGAACTGGATTTTGTGCACTGCTAAGATTGAATGAAGTCAGTGTAGCAAATTCTGGTGTGCTGTGAAGGCTAGTTAGTTTCTGGAGGTGTCCTGACCTCTGGAACAGCAGTTAGCACCACGCTGGCCCTGCTGGGGCATGAGGCATCCTGGTCCATGCTGTGCCTTGCTCCAGGGATGTCTGCTGGCTTTCTACTGGGCTGCTTGTTGATCACCTGATTTGGGGAATCCCCCGGGGCTCTGCTGTTGATGTGGTTGCGTGGCAGAATTATGCCCACAAGACCAGCCAAATACAGCCTGGCTGAAGCTCTGCGGGCTTCCTAGTACACAAAGGTTCCATGCATACTGGTGGTGCTTGACCCAAGAGAGAAAGGAAAGAAGGGGTGTTCAGAGGCTGCATCTGGCCTCAGGAGACCTCTGGCTGGGGCAGCTTTCAGCTGGGATGTACATCCTTCTCCCACAGACACAAGGCTCCCCTTCTCCTGTCCCCTTCTCAGATCCTGTCACTGCTCACTTGGGTCCTTGTGAGCCTCCTTCAGCAGCTGAATCTCAAGAGCACCTCTGTGAAACCAAACCCACCTTGAGCCTGTCCCCACCTAGCTACCCAAGCAGATACCCTTGCAGGCAATTCCTGGAGGACCTGAGCAAGTGTCTATGGCCCTCTCTGCCTGCTCTCTGCCCCCAAGTGCTGCCTGATCCATAGGGCAGGGGCCCGCACAGAAGCCCTGTGTGGTGGAAGGCAAGTCATCTCCTTCCACACAAGCTCACCATACACCTGCCAAGGGAGGCATCTCACACTCAACACCTCCTACAAGGGCAGTCGTTCTGCTGGCCTACCTGGAACACTCAAAATGCTTGGCAATGCAGACAAAAACTGATCCTGATCAAAAGGTAGCTGAGCTGGCCCATGCAGGTAAGAGCTGAACATGTGAAGATCTTCCAAGGCTGGGCCCAGATCCATCCTGGAAGGGTGGATCCATCACTGGCAGTGCCAAGTGACTTCTGCCCTTAAGGAAACTAAGGGTTCACATGGAGCCCTCAGGGCAGTATCTAAACACTCCCCACTCCTCTCCCCACCCCCCACCCCCCACTATCATCATCATTCAGCTTCTTAGCAGAAGCCAACTCTGCTTGCATTGCTCTAGGCCTGGGTGTCATGTCAAGGTCCAGGTGGCTGTGACCTCTGGGAACTCACACCCAGAGAGAAAGCAGAAGGACAAGTGTCTGAGAGCCAGCAACCCAAAGCCCAGAGCAGCCAAGAAAAACCTAGGGGAGAAGATGTACAGAGAAGATGCTTACAGGAGGGTCAGGGGCCTGAGAGGTGGGAAGGACACAGGATACTGCAGGTGAGGGGAACAGCAAACCAGGACCTAACACCTGTACCTGCTCAGCATCCCCACCTCACCAACTAGTGCAATGAGCTCCCTTTCTGCAGACGCATATTCAGAAAGACACATCCCCATAATAATCGTCTCCAGGTGCTTTCTCTGAAAAACCTTGCCAAGCAGATCCACGTATCCACCTGAGGAGCGTGAAGAGCCTCCCACCCATTTTCCTTATTGACCACTGTGACCTGTGCAGGGGCAGAAATGAAAGTCAGCAGGAAAAGGAGAAATATGGGCAGGGTAGCTCCCCACTCCCAGAACTGTCTGGGAACTCCCAGAACCTAACCCCACATCACCCTTCCAGAATGTTCCATGTGACTTAGCAACATCGAAACAGAGATAAACTTTGATCCGGCTACTCCCTGCCTGGAGTTACAGTAAAAGCAGCGCACAAACACAGAATAATGTGTGACTGTACTTGGGATGAACTGCTGTCCAGCGACGTTGGAATGCTGCTATAAATTATAGTTACCTACTCCACTGCAATCCCACGCAGCCACTAAGGAGAGGCGTGGGTCACATCTTACTATGTTGCTAAGGATTTATCATAAAGATGAAACACAGAATGCAGGCACAGAAAATATCTGCGTTGTAAAGCCCAGACTGTTAACGCCTGTCAGCGCTGGGGAACAGCTCCAGGGACATCTGCTGAATTCTTGGTGTTCTCGCATAGTTTGACTCTACCACAGCCACACAAAGCTTTTTTGATTAAATCCATTTTGAAGACTGTACAGACTCTGGCTCACAACAGAGCCCCCTTTCCTGCAAAAGAGCTCACTCACCTGACCCCAGAGTCCGCAGGGAGGAGCGGTCATACTTCGTCACCCAAGAGTCACCGTATTTCAGCAGCAGCCGGACAGCCGTCGGGGCGCCATAGAACTGATTGATCTTTAACCTCTGTACCGTCTCCCAATAGCGACCTATAAAAAGCCAAAATTGCTATCAGTCTGGGAGCCCATCAGATACTGGTGATTAGAGATCATACAGATTAGAGATCAGTCAACAGCTCCTGTGTGCTGTATCCATGTGAATACCTCACGTGTTCACCAAAACAGGATTCTGCACCATCCCTGAAAGATGGAAAGAGGGGCTGAGCAGCCATCTCTTGGCACACCAGTATCTACAGGCTGAAAACAGACTCTACCTGGCTCGGGACAGCTGCATTCACACGGTATATTCCACATGATTGATGCAAGGAATCCATTCAGGAGGATATTGCCATGAATTTAAAACATAGCCCAGGTGACATCATTGAACTCCCAGTAACTACAGGATGTGTCTGAGTCACATCTGCATCTTGACTCCCCCTCTATGAGGAGTGCCCCTCACTGTGCCCCTACACACTCTTCCTGGGGCCATCCAGCCCATGTGGAGGCTGGAGAGCAGCAAAGCTCCACCCACTTAACTGCCAGTACTGTGGAGGGCTCCAGGTACAAGCAGCAACAGTAGCCCCTTGTGGTCCCCAGAGTGCACATTGTGTTAGCCCCAACCTGACCAAGATGAGCAGCGGGCTGGGGCTGAGACAGTGCTGGTTCTGCCAGGGGACTTCCGGCCAACAGGACTCAGTCCCATTAGAACAGATGCTTGGGATACTGCTACGTGGGAGGGCGATGCTGAGGTGAGCAGGATGTGGTCATGTCCTCAAGATATCACAATTCAGGGAGGTGGCTCCAGGCCCCATACATGAGGTGCTGTAACGGCACAGCCCAAAGGCATAGGGCAGACGTGTCTGGGGAGGCTGATGCAGCCTGGGAGTGGAGGAACAGCTGGATCTGCCCAGATGCCAAAGAGGTGAAGGGCAATGCGAAAGGTTCAAGGCAGGCAGGCAGTCTACTGGAGGTTAGATAAGAACACTACATAGGTGCTGAGGAACTTCTGTGGCAAATGGGGCCCTTTCCATTGCCAGGCAGATCTCGCTTTACACAGGGCACCCAGCCCCAGCCCACCAGGGCTCAAGGTCAGGCAGCTATGAGAACACAGGCACCCGGTGAACCTCTTCTCCATCCTCTAGTTCCCTCCTGGATACCCGTCTGGGTCATCAATCCTCACCAGCATCAGGGTAAACCGGGGTGCTTTCAAAGAGGACACTGGTAGCTCCGTTGCAGAGGGGTCCATACACCACATAGCTGTGTCCTGTGATCCAGCCGATGTCAGCCACACAGCCGAAGACGTCACCCGGCTGGTAGTCAAACACAAGCTGCAGACAGGAGCAGAGCCATCAGGAGCCTGTCACCCACTCCCAGCTTCACTACATGCCTGTAGCTGTGAACACTGAGAGGAGGATGAGTCAGTGCACTGGGGTTTCGTGCAGCCCCCTAGGAAAAAGACAGGGCTCCAGGTACATGCAGCAACTGTAGCCCCTTGAGGTCCCCAGAATGCACCTTGTGTGAGCCCTAACCTGACCAGGATGAGCAGTGGGCTGGGGCTGAGACAGTGTTGGTTCTGCCGGGGGACTTCCGGTCAACAGGACCTTTGGGACACCCTAGTGCTGGTACAGGTGGTGGCCACAGTATACCCACAAGTGACATGCCATCAAGTCATGTGTTAAAATATGGTCATCTTTTTGCATTAAGTGATACCAAAATGTCTTGAATTCCTTAAAAACTGAAAGCCCCAAAGACCAAGAAATGCATTAAGTATCATCAGCTTCATTTTTTGCCAAAGGTCCAACCTGAGCCTGACCCCACTTTGGTCCCACAGCCCACTTGCAGGAGACACAGTGCACGGAGGGACAAACAGCCAGGTAACTGCAACAAAGTTTCTGGAAATGGAAGGGATGAAGGAAAACATCGGTGGTCAAGAGTAAGCTACAGTATCTTCAGGGTGACAAAACTGGAAACCAGTGTGGGAGGTGGTCAGAGGAGCCTTCAAGGGATGTCTGTGAGGCAGGCAAAGGTCCATTTCCTGACTGAAGTGGGGTTTGCCTTATAATGATTCCAAGACACACATTTGCTTGATGGCTTTCTGTATGTATGTTCAGCTTTCTAGGGTTTATGGTTCTTTGGCTCTATCTGACCCTTGGTTTGGCATCTCTGTATTTCACATCTAAATGACACTATCTGGTATATGACTTCCTTCTTCTCACTTATATCACTTAGCACAATTCCCCCCGACCCCCAGCCACCATTCATGTTGCCACAAATGGCAAGAACTTATCTGTTTTTTGTTTGTTAGTTTGTTTTTTAAGATTTATTTATTTATGCATACAGAACTGGGATATAGGCCAGAGGTGCAGGGGCAGTGAACGGATTCACCAGAGACCGAGCTTGGAGCAGAATAGGCAGATCATGGAGGTACACTGTTGAGGGGAGCAACAGGTGAGACAGGAGAAGACTGCTGCACCAAGTGGGTCACCTCCCTGGCCAAGGATCGAACTGGTACTGCAGTAGCTGCTGTAGTTTCAGAGCTTTAACCCCTTGCACCACCAGGGAGGGCCGAGCTTATCTGTTTTAGTAGCTGAGTCCTATATCAGTGTATAAATAGACCACATCTCCCTGACTTACTTGTCTATGTTGGGCATTTAAGTTGTTTCCATAGTTTGACTATTATAAATGAATATGCATTGAGTGCATGTTTTCCTCAAATTAGTTTTTTATATTCTCCAGGTAGATACCTAAGAGTGGAACTGCTGGATCATATGGTAGATCCATTTTTAATAGTTTGCGAACCCTCCATGCTGTGTTTTATAGGGGTTCCACTTTACAATGAAAAGGGTTTTATTTTTATCTTGTTTTTTAATCTTTTTTTTTTAAATCCAGCTTTCTGCTGCCCCAGGGGAGCACTGAGACTCTCCAGGATGATTCCAGGCAGACAGAGGCATTTGGAAACCAGGCCCAGGAGCCATGTCCTGAGGAGAAAGAAGAAGTCTGTTGAGGAAGATCATCTTTCACTACACTGGTGAATCAGGATGCCCCATCCCAAATCCCATAGCATCCTGACACTAAAAGGACTTTTAATACAAGTTGACCCAAACCCCCCTCAGTTCTTGGATGAAGAGCAGGTACCTGGGGCCAGCCATTCTCCAAAGGGCCCAGCAAGCAGCTAGCACCCTGACCCCATCATGCACACCCAAAATCCATTCACACCCCATTGTCTCTTCAGAGTCAAGTCTTTTTCCTGAATAAACCCATAACCTTAATGCCCGCTGTATTCATGCATTCATATGCTTGCATACTTCCACACAAGTATGTGTGTACATACCCATGCCTGTGTGCACACACCCATGCAGAGACATGGACATGGACAGCTCACAACACACACATGTCTGTGCATGAGCACACACACTGTGCACAAGCTGAGATCCCGGTGACGAGGCACTAACAAGACACCGCGCCCAGCGTCTGACACACACTGCCACCTCAGCTACAGGCAGGCAGCGCCTGCTGTGGGGACTGTGGACCCATCCAACAGCAGAGGAGGTGGAGGCCTGAGGTGCTAAAGGAGCAGCACCAGCATGAACTGACCACAGGCAGGGCACAGTTGGGGCATGCATGACGGCAAGCACTCTTTCACCACAGTAGTCCTTTTCCTAAGACAAGACAAGAGCAGTGGACAAGAGCAATAGTACACAGAGGTTATAAAGCTGTTTGCACCCAATGGAGTACCCTGGGCCTCCTTGGCCCCCCCAAGCCTTGGCCCCACCCTGCCTGGAGCAGGCCTCAGTACAAATGAACGAGAGGATACAGAAGCATGTCATCATTTACTGCTCCTATTAACATCTAGCTACAGAACCTGGAGTTGCTACTCCCAACGCTTCAAACTACCTCAGCGTTTTAAAAAGAAACCCAACGAGAGCTTCCTACTTCTATATGCCCCTCCTTTCACTCACGTAGACAGAGTCCTGGCAACACGCGGAAGCACAAACAATGAAGACCCGCAGCGCATGCGCACACACCTTCCCTGAGGTTAAATGTTATTACAAGTTTTCTTCAACTTACTTCTTGGGCCTGGGAATGCACAAGGGTTTTTTTTGTTTGTTTGTTTGTTTTTTAATACAAATCAGTGGGAAATCCTGGGCCTACTAATCAGTCACTAGGCCAGTCAGTCTCCTTTGCTGGCGCTGCTGGAGTTAACTTCGTCTGCTATAACTGAGTCTGGTCCACAGCTGGCATCTCAAATATTCATCTCACAGGGGCAGTGAGATGAATATTTCACTGTTGCAATCTCAACCACATTTAAGTTTCTCCTGATGTGTAAATGCACTTGTAAGAATAAAAAATGGGCTAAATCATTTGCTTAATGATCCCTACAGGGTTGCCCAATTTAACATAATTTCCGTGGAATAAATAAAAGTTTTCTTATAAAAAGTACATCTTTTGTAATTTTACTTTCAAAATGTGGCCTAGGTAATGAGGGCCGAGGCCACAATAATTTTACAGGTTCACAAAGATATTTTACTTTGAAATCAAAAGAAAAATATGAGCGTTTAAGCAGAAGCAAACATTTTGGTACAGAATAGTAATGTATCTGTCTTTGTACCAATGCAATTGTAAAAGAAAAATATTTTTTATGGGCATCAGAATGCAGCCCTGTGAGCAACAGGTTAGATGAAGGCTCTACACCTGTCGGCCTTAGAGCCAATGGGTCACACCAGACACAATGGGGTACAGGCTAGCATGGAGACTCAGGTGAGCACCCCAGCCTCTTCCGGTGCAAACTAGAGGTCTTCTGCCCTCACACCCCTGCCATGAATACATCTTGGGAAAACATGTGAGCCTCCTACCCACATCCACTATTTTACAGCAGGTGTGTCAGCCGTAAATCTAGTTCCCCCTGGCCCTCTGCCCAGAACCCTGCAAGCGGGCACCTCCCTCCATCCCCACAGAGGTCTGTACCCTGTGCGTCAGCGCTGCGTACAGCAGGTAGCCAGCCTGGGTGTGGACAAGCCCCTTGGGCTTCCCGGTGCTCCCCGAGGTGTACAGCATGAAAAGCATGTCCTCACTGCCCATACTCTCTGGGGTGCATACAGGTTCCTCCTTGGCCATTTCCTGTAAGGAGGGAAAAACAGACAGAGCAATCAACAACTCCCCTCCATGCAGCCTTCCTGAGACCCCCCTGGCAGCCCTGCCCCCACCCCAGCTGCTGCCAGTCTTCGCAGACAGGATTCAGGGCTGACCTTCTCCAGTCTGCCCTAGTTCCATTCCAGATGTAACCATACCACAAAATTAGAGTGAATCCAAATGTCTCTGTTGCATTAGAGTTCAGTGTGTTTGTAGTGAGTTCCATCTTCCCAAACAGAATGTTAAGCCCATAAAATAACACAGCGGAAACCGGGTAGCTCTGGAGGCCCCGTGAGAGAACCACAGCTGCTACATACAACTCAGACCCAATCAACCCCCTTCACAGCTGCACCAAGTGAGTTAAACCCACCTCCTCAAGGGGGACATCCAGATTCCCCATGGGGACCTTGTTGTCCGTTCTGTGCGCCACCAGTACATGCTGAACGGTGGGGCAGTGCTTCACGGCCTGGTCCACTATCTTCTTCAGCTCCACCACACGCCCTCCCCGGAGTCCTTGGTTGAAGGTGAGAACCACCTTGCACTTGGCTAATGGAAACAAAACAGATATTTCTGATGGGCTTCCTCCCCATTCTGCTCCTCAAGGCCCAGGCTGATAACATTCATCCCAGGTCTGAGTATGATAAAGACCAATCTTGTGTGAAAGAATCAGCAAACAAAAGGATGTGTCACGTGCTTTGCAATTTTTGTGCTGAGTACAGAAACCCCTGCTCTGAGGAGAAGGAAGGAATTGGAGAGAAGTTACTTTGAAGTTCAACTCTTACAGACACTGTCATTCCCTCCCACCTGCAGCTAGGTCTTTCCAAGACCAGGGGCCATTGCACTACCCCCAACCACAGCCACTGTGGTGGCACAGCAACAACAAAAGCTGGGCAGCTCATGGCCAAGCACCAATGTGTCTTGTGTGTTCCTGCCCTGTCCCAGGAAATTCATGTGGACCAAGAACCTTCACTGCAGAAAGAACAAGTAAGTAGTTGCCAGGAACTGCCTCTTGCACCCTCACTTTTAGGGGAAGACCCTTCAGTGTCCACACCTGCTCTTCCTTGATCCAGCCAGGCTCACACAGGCTCAGACAGGCTCAGACAGGCCCAGACAGGCTCAGACAGATCCAGGGCAATGCAAGACCCAAAGCAAATAATCAGGTAAAAACACAACCTGGACATCAGGACCACAGGTGAAGGAACGACCCTCCAAATTGTGCCCAGAGGGATCAAGTTTGCAGTGAGTTATTATGCAGTTTCTTAAAGATGAGTCTGGAACAAATATCCACTGACTGGCAAATAGCACTGACTGGCAAGGCCCTAAATACAACCCTTTTCCAGAGAATAACCCCGGCCCCCTATGGAGGCCCGCCAGTCTCGCCTGGCCTCCCATGGTCTGGTTGTTTAAAATATTTGGAAGCTGCCCCAGCATCCAGCTACTAAGTCCCTATATGATAAATTCCCAGACTCAATTACTATTGTTTCAAAGCATTGTCAAAGAAACACTTGGTAACTATGTCCACATCAGTGAAAGGACAGAGTATCCTTATGAAAGGCTCAAACATGAACCTAGAGCAGAATGCCTGTGTTCAAACCCAGGATTTGTCACCAATGAAAAGTGTGACCTTGAGCAAGCCACTTAACCGCTTTGCCTCATCTTTTTTGTTTTTAAAAAGTGAACATCCCAATGAAGAAAAGTCCAAGACCAGATGGCTTCAGTAGTGAATTCTGAATTTAAAGACAAATATCAAATATATTTTTATCTTTAAGTAAAGACACTTACAGGCAAATATCAATCTTTCTCAAACATTTCTCAAAAACAACAACAAAAAATTTCAGAAAAAGAGATACTTCCTAACTCATCCTATGCAACCGTATTACCCTGATACCAAATCCAGACAAGCATATACCAAGAAAACCATACACTTATATCCTTATGAACACTGAAGCAAAAATCCCCCTAAAAGGATGTTAACAAACAGTTTCTAGCAGCTTGTGAACAGGAGTATGCACAGTGACTAAGAGGGATTTACTCCTGGAATACAAGGATAGTTTGACATATGAAAATCAATCAGTGCCCTACACCAATATTAATAGAATGGAGGGCAAAAACCATATCTCAACTGATGAAGAGAAAAGCACCAATCCTTGAAAGTACAGGGAGAAACCTTAAAAGGGACTGGAAAGGCTTCCTAGACTATTCTGATAAAGGGTGGTCAGCAAGGGTCTGAGAACTCAGTACTATGGCTCTGCTCACTGCCAGGCAGCAAGTCTTCTGTGAGATACAGAGAACGACTGATGGTTCTGGCAGCCTCTTGAGAAGCCAGTTCAGGGGACTTTCTCTAAGATCTCACCAGTGCAGGGGGGTAGCCTACACAAATGGGGCACCATCCCAACACCAAACAAAGCAAGAAGGCACTACTGTTCTGTACATTAGCTAGGAGACTAACCTTGGACAGAAGGCTGAAAGATAGCCTAAGGCTGTACCAGACTCCAGGCCTCCCAGAGAGAACCACCATCTCCATTACAATGGCCTCCAGCTCTTTTCCCTGCACTGTTTTGTCTCTTCCTTTCTCCACTACAGCCATTCCAGTCACCTCTGGTTCCAGGCCCTCATAGATAGCGTGCTCTTCCACTGCTCATCTGGAGCCCATGCTGTTACCCCCACTGAATTCTTCCCTCCTTTCTTCTCCTGTTTAAATCCCCCATTCTCCGATCTAGCTCACAGAAGAAATGCTCTTTCAATTATGTGCCTGTCCCTGATAGTGTGTGTCATTTGTCTGTGACTTTTATTAATGTCTGTCTCCCTTTTATGTCCCTAATGGCTTACTTCAAGAAGTAAGGACCCCATGTCCTCCCTCCTACTGCCCACATTCTCACCATCATTGATTCTTCCAGCCAAAGACTCCGCACTGAAGCCAGCAAAAACGACATTGTGGACAGCTCCGATCCTGGCGCAGGCCAGCATTGCAGCCACAGCCAGTGGGGACACTGGCATGTAGATGGCCACCCGGTCCCCTCGACAGACGCCATGCCTCTTCAGGGTGTTGGCCAGACGGCACGTGGTCTCCAGCAGCTCCCTATGCACAAGGATGAGAAGACCATCCGCAGGTCAAAATGCAGAGTGATTCAGGATTCAGTAATACTGCAAACTGTCATTACTGTATATCCAGCCAGTGCCTGGAAGACAGCAGCCTTGGGATCGCTTATTGCGTGGTTCTTTTCCAGATGACAGTGTTTTTGACTTTGTAGACTGGTATTGACAGAGATTCACGGCCTCACCACCCCCATGTCCATTACAGCAGCACTTCTCAGAGACCACAGGGTACAAAGCCCAGATGGGTATAGCCCTAAGACTTCTGAAAACACGCACTTTTGAAAAGATCTCATAAGTAAGACACTGGTGGAGAAAATAAAGGCCCCTGTATTGTGAGTGAACACAAGCCAGGACACCAGGCTTTTGCCAGACAGGGCTCTGCTCTTGCAATACATGTCGATGCTGCAAAGCCACAGCAGGTCTGAGGGAAAGCAGACCATGGGCTGACAGGGTGACAGATAACAAGGCAGAGCTTGGCAGAGCTTGTCTTTCTCTGAGCTAGGCGTAATTGGGCACAGGGGAGATGTGCTGGGCTTCTGCAGCACATCTTCCTGAAGTCCTGGCTCACTGTGGGGTTCAGTCCGCTAATCAGAGCACCACACCTCCCGGAGCAAGATGATTGGCTCAGGGGTCGGCACATGCTCCAACACAGCACAGCTGGACTCAATGCTGGCAAAAAGGAGCGCAGAGCAGGGCCTCCCACTATCTGTGTGGAGCAGGAAGTGGAGAAAAGCAGCGTGGGAAGCAGAAGGAGCAGGACACTCCCTCCAAAGCTTTTTTCAAATCTAGTCTCGGTGAACTGGACTTCGCAAATAATCAATCATAGTCTCAGTTTTGCCTACATAGTTTGATTTCAAGTTACCAAAAGAGGACAGTTTAAGGGGACTCCAAAGCCCCCTCTCTGACTGGGGCAGTGGAGAATCTACTACACTGTACCAGCAAGCCTGGGTGGGGGGCGCTTGCTGGTGTCCACAGGCCAAAGGCAGGGCAGAGATCAGACTTTCCTTCGAGCACAGCCAGGCCCCTTACAAGGGTGTTTGCGTAGCTCCATTCTGTTTAAAGAGTTGTCAGGGAGAGAACTCCAGAGAAAGGAGAAGCTCATGAGAGGCCACCAGGGGAAACTGCACCAGAATGAAAATGAACAGGCCCCAGCAGGCGGGAAACTTGGTTTCTTTCCAAAGCCATCCTGCAAGGAGACCAGACAGAACCACACCCCAAATCCAGCAGTACAACCCTTCTGCAGGGCTTCTTGTTTTCTCCTCAGAGCTTGCAGAAGGAAGACAGTGGCTCCCATCTGCCTCTTGCCTGAGTTTAAGAAGACCACCACTTCTAACAATACCCAGCATCAAACTCCAGAGACTGGGATGGCCCATGGCAGTGCTGAAGAGGTGGCCAGGGTTAGTAACTAGGAAGAATGACTCAAGACCAGTGTCATAGCTCTCAGGACTTTAGCTTCTCCCCAGTGCTCTGGGAGATGGAGGCTCAAGTGTGTGCACATGGATCAGTGGTGATGAAATTCAGCCCTTGTTCTGTAGACGAAAGGCAGCCGTTCAAAGCTAACGGGTGGATGTGAGCGTTCAGAGAGGCCTGCGTTCCCCTTCTATGGCAGCTGCATGGTGTAGAGCTGACTATTTCTCAGCTGTCACACGATCATCTGGGGACCAGTAGGTGCCATCCACCTTGTGTAACCAGGGCCAGCCTGGGCTGTCATTGCACGTATCTATGTGCTCTCCCACCTGAGACCCTGCTGAACCGTGAGCAGATATTATCTGCCCCATCAGAAGGAAATGCCCAGAAATCTTTGTGTCTGAACTCATTTTCTTTACAGAAGACAAACAAAGTAAGAGATTATAGTCTAAAATGACTAAAATAGACTCACTCACATTGGTGAATTCCCAAGATACTACAAGTTCTGTTCTAGGCACCACAGGGATGAGTGTCCATGTGTTTGGTGGTGGAGGAAGGGGAGGGGTATCATTAAACAAAGGAAATGAGAGGAAAAGTGTCCTTGAGGAGCACAGCTTCACGGGGGACATGAGGGTGTGTGTGTAACCACCTCAGTTTGGTGGCATATCGCAGAGAGTGGCAGGGAGCGCATTCTGGAGAAGTTGGTTGTGGAAGGAGCAAAGGAATAGAGGGATAAGGAATGAGTGAACTTTCTTTATAGCGGCAGAAGTCACTTGCTGTCCTCCTGGAGACTAAGCTGAGGCAGCTGGAGGATCAAAGGGTCTCCACACGTGCCTTGGACCTGGACCTGGGTTTGGTGGGTCCCAGACCCTGGCTGCTGCATCCAGAGGAGAGGTTTCTGATATAAATGTGGATCCAGGTAAATTTCAGCATTCGCCCCCACCCCCCAATCCTATCTACTCTGCCAAGGCCATAAAAGTAGAAAGGATCCTTGAAGTCAGATGGGGCAGCCTCCCTGGGATTCTGAAATCTCACCACCACATTCTCTCACAGTGCTGCAGCCTCTGCTTAAACATTGCGCTACTGAAAGTCACCACCACACATTGTCCCTTGTAGAGAAACAATCTTCTAAAGTTGAAGCCAGACTTGCAGCTGTCCGAGTCCCACCCACTGTTCCTAGCTCAGTCCTTTCACGATACCCAGAATAAATCCCACTTGTCATCCAATGACAGCCCTTCAAATTCCTGCACACCTTCACCCACTCCCAAGTTCTCTCATCCAGCCCTCATGACCCTGCTCACCCTACATGGACATCTCCAAATGGCCCCCGTATTCTCACGGTACATGAGCAAAACAGAAGCATCCAGACCCTTGGCATAACTCTTATATTTAATAATGGAAACTTTTTAATAGTTTACCACCTGTTACAAGTGGCTTAAATTCCACATGAAGTCACCAAACCCCAGCCCCTAATATATAGACTAGTTACTCTTTAGCCAGACTTTCCTAAATTATGGTGAGGGAATTATTTTGAAAAAGCAGATACTCTAGTCTTCCCATCTTTTTAAGATTTATTTGTTTATGCATACAAGAACTGGGGTCCAAGCCAGAGATGCTGGTGGTGAGAGGATTCACTAGAGACACAGTGGGAAGCAGAACAGGAAGATGTACTGAAATACACTGCAGAGGGGAGCAGTGGACATGACAGGAAAGGTCTGCTGTGCCATGTAGGTGAACTCCCTAGTTGGGGACCAAACTCATTTCTTAGTGGATGGAAATAGCTTGTAGTAGTGTGTCTTTTAAACCCTGCCTTCAAGAAGGCCCCTTCATTTTCATTTTACACTTTTGCTTTTCATAAGCACTCCCTCCTATGTGAAGTATGGCCAGCAAAGCTAGGTATTGAAATTATTGAAAAAGAATTTTGTTCAAGTGTGCCTATGATGCCAGGTTACTCAAAAGTATAGTCCTGGTAACCACTAAGGAAATCTCCAAGACTTCCACAACTGAAATGGGATCAGTGACCAGTGTTTGGGCGGCCCACAGGAAACACAGACTTCCTCCCAGCCTGCGGGGCTTCTCCAAGGACAATGACCAGCGGTTTTCTGAGTAATGATCTCATGAAAATGAGTTCAAGTTATGCACTTCCAGGGCAAAGAGCAATGTTATATTTGTTATGCTGTGAACCAGCAGGAAATGTAAGTTTGTCTGCAATGTTCACTCTTCAGGGTCAAGTCATCTGTGTGAACATAGGCAAATGACATGCACAAATACAGAACCTGGCTTTCTGTTCCTGATGCTTCACTAATATATGCCTGCCTTGAGGTAAAGAAGGACACCTTCTATAGCCAACTCTTAAGTATCAACTGAGCGTAATGTTTATCCAACACTAAAGATAATTCCAACCACAAATATTTGTAACCAATGTGACATCTGCCCAAACTAGTATGGTATAAAAGCACCCCTGGCCCATCTCAGACCCAAGCAGGACTGAGCTGGAAATGGAGTTCAGAAGAGAAGAAAAAATATACAGATATTTATTTACCTGTTCCAATCAAAACTGGTTTTTTTGTTTTTTCTTTTTTCAGGTTTAACATGGAAAGTATCTTTCCCTGCCAGCCATTTCCTGACAACATCCCAGGGAAGATAAGAGTGTGTTACATATTAGAAATAAACAACATGGGAACACATGATTTGCTTACTTCCTATAATTACTCTGGTTCTTACTAGTCATCAAACAAACACTAGCAAACAGACTTAGTTCCTTTGCTGTCCATCTGCCTCACTGAGCTCGAGACACTCAGGCAGGGTAATTAGGGGTTGACACACTGCCTTTTTCCCAGGCATAGAACCAAGCCTAGCTCACGGGGTTGCTCAGTGAACATCTGGTAGGAGAGTGGAAACAGCAAGTGAGCATGAGCACACAGGCCGAGGCCGCTGGGGCCCCCGCTCTCCACAGTGTTGAGGGCTGATCCACTCTGCAGATCCTTTCTGCTTCCTGTACTGAGGGAGGGAAAGGCTGGCAGTCACCTCTGTGTCATGCTATCAGAAATAAGTCCTGACCCGTTGAGAGCCAATGGGAAGGACCATTCTCACTGGGAAAACAAAATAAAATAAAAGCCACTTTTTATTTTCTTCTGCCAATAAGGGAAGTGAAACCATAGCCATGTGGTTATGTAAATGTAAGGCCAGGGAGAGACAGAAAGCATGGCACAAATAGTAACTTCTGTCTCCAAGCCTAGGTGCCGACAAGGGAGGGGTTAACCCTGTGGTCCAGGGAGAGCCTGGAAAGGTTTCTCTTCTACATCTAAAGAATTTGGCATTCTCTTCTGCAAGTTATTTCTGCATAAAGTACTTTGAGATGAAAGGGTCAGCTTTTAGAAAGAGATATGCCTTCTCCCTTGGAGAGAAGGTGGAGGGCCCACAGAGCACAAGGCCTGCATATGGATCGTGTCTCAGAACCAGGCCTCACACCAACCCCTCAACCCTGACATTTCTGTGGCCATTAAACCTGATTTAATGGTGATGAAGACTGCTCCTTTATTTCCCAGCACTGAGGGAACAGAAGTCCTGGGAACTCAACTGAATGGACTCATAAATCAAGTGTGAAATTCCTTATACATCATTATTTGATTCCATGAGTATGACCTCTAGCAAAGAGAAACTGCAGTGGAATATAAATTACTTAAACACACAAAAAACTCCCAAGCTGCTATTTGCCAAAAAATGGTGATTCCTTAATGGAAGTGAGCACCTCAGTGTTTCATTCAGGTGGGAGACTGAAATGTCAGTGTGCTTTTGTGTCAGTCTTAGGTGCCAAAGTCCAGGGTTCAGTGGGAGTGAGTCTCATGGTGTATTCCAATGCACAGCCCACCTGCTCAGTGCCCTTTGGCAGGTGCTGCAGGAAGTCCTCACCTTGACTGGGAGGTGGATCTAAGAAGAGTGCATCATCCTCAGTCAGGGTTCCCACTGGTCTGCAGCTTCTAGGCATGTGGCTGGTGGTTCTGGGAGACCGGACAGAGGTGGGCCTGTCCAGGGGCTTCTGCATACCCATGCTTCACAGCCTGTTTTCCAACCATGTTTGATGCCCTATATAAACACAGGGGACCTCCTCTCCAGGCCAGTCATGGGTCCGTGGTCTCTTAACTTGGCATTGGGTAGCCTGGGTCATCCCAGTTCTCATGTGTTACCATCCTGAGTACTTGTTCTCTCTGCCTACAGCCCTGTTCACATTTCCTTTCCATGAATGACAACAGTAACAGCTATTAATACCTGTGCCCAGAATAGCTCCAAACCCTTTCCAGGCCCATTTAACCCTAATACCAGCCCTTGGGCTACAAATTATCACAACCAGTCTCCATTTGCCAGGAGAAACTGAGGCACAGAGGAGGTAAGTGACTTCCTCAAGGCTTTTCAGCTGCAAGGATGTGGACCCAGGCCTGCCTCCGAAGGCACTGCTCTGAATCAGTTCCTCTCATAACCCTCAGCATCAACTCATTCCCCATAGCCAAGATTTCCAACTTCACCCTTGTAGCCACCTGCTAATTCTACAATTAAGCAACATTTTCCCATGGGTTGGGTTTTTTATGTAAATTTGTTTCAGAAAAAAGCCTCTGAGTCTGAGGCTAACACTGCTCAAAAGAGAAATTAGCAAGAGATGTGTTAAAAGTCCTCTCACGGCAGTTAAATCAGCTTTCTGGAATCAGGGTGGAGAATGGGGCGGGTGGGGTGGCCTTTTACTTCATAGTTCAGTGTTTTCCCCACAGTCAGGAGGGCCACAGTCAGGCTTTCGTTCTTTCCTGACACGGGCCAGCATGCAGTGGGCCTCTAAACAGAGGCCCACTGTACAGGAGTAATAGACTAGAGGAAACCTCTGTCCTCCTCCCCTTTTAATGTCTGATTTCCCCCTTGAAACTTGGCACTTGGCCTTGGCTTGAGTCTTTTCTCTGGAAAAGAAGTTCTTTCCTTTCCAGGCTCAAGGCCCAGCTCACAGCACTGAGGTAGCCAAGTACCAATGAAACCAGCCCCGAAAACCTGAAACTCACCCAAAATTATCCCTGCATGCTTTCGGCATGCAGAAAGCTGTGCTATTATCAAAGTCTAATTGTTATTTTTTTCTAGCATGGCCAGTTAAATTAGCTATTACTCCGTGGCTCTAATACCAAGATTATCTTGTACTTCCTGAGAAATTTTCTTTCTCCAGAGAAAGGAAACCTGGCATTGTCGACGAGTCATCGGCAGCTGACTGCCGATGAAGCAGCTGACTGCCAGTCCATGTACGGGTAAGAGTCCCTTCCACCAGTGTCTCGCAGATGCTGCATTCCTCTGTGCCTCCATGCACTAATCCAAGAACCTCCTGCCAAACCCATATTCCTGTGTCCCAATCCATTCCCTGACCATTAAATTCAACCTTTTTTGTTCTTCCCAACTCCACTTCCCAGCTGCATTAGAGTCTTTTCCCAAATCCCGGTGGCATGTCACTAGCATTTTATGCACCTCAGGTAGCTAACCCTTACACTGGTAACCCTAGTACACTGACCCCCCGAAGTTCCTGCATGCTGACAGCCCAGACAAGTACACTAGTGGACCCCAGTCCTGGAAAACAACTGACGCCCTGCAGGGCATTCACATGCCAATAGTTGACAGGTGCCATTTACCTCCCAGGGGAACCCAGAGTAGTGATGCCCTTTCCCTGGTGAAGTTTTGAAAAGGATCTAACTTTTAAAAAGTTTTAACTTTCTGAAAACATTCACTTAGTCCTGTGGGTTAAAAAAAAAAAAAAAAATAGGGCCTCCCTGGTGGTGCAGGGGTCAAAGTCTCAGTTCTATCAAGCTAGAGCCAGTCACATACATCTGCCTGGAGTGTTCTCCACTCTTGTCTTTGGTGAATCCTCTCACTCCCACCCCCCACCCCTCTGGCATGGACCCCAGTTCTTGTATGCATAAATAAAATACATCTTTAAAATTTAAAATGAAAAAAAAATGCCACAGGCTGTTTCCAGCTCCTGCTCCAGGTACATGCGCAGGTAGAATCTGTAAGTCTCCCCATAGAGGTTGTGTGGAGCTGCAAAGCAGTGAGGAGCCCAGGGCAGCCGAGCTCACACAGGTGTCTTAGAGCAGACACAGTGGGGGCGCGCTCTCTTTCAGGCTTTATTGTGAGTCAAGAGAGCTTTCCAGAGACAGTCACACCCTATGGCCCAGGCTGCTTTCCAGGTCTCTCATTAGCTACTTGAAGAAATCCAAAACTGACAGAAAGAACAGGAAGCTCAGGAAGCCCACTGTTAAGCTGGCAAATGATGCACAACTAGTTTCTCTACAACTAGATGCTATAAAACTAGCATCCCATTTTACAGCATTTTCCAATTATCATGGTGTAATATTGCCACCATGTTCAATGTACACTCACCAACATGACTTCTGATCCAGAAATCAGAAGGGGAGACCCTGCCGCAGGCATCCAACCTTGGGCCGATAACGCCCTCTCCACCCCCACAATTGAGGCTATCCTTCAAGGTCACTTCACTGAAGCTTTTACTTCATCAGAACAGCAGCTGAGGTCTGTGGAAGAAAAGGCATGCCTTTCATTCCTCTCCAGATTACCCACTGTTCTAGGCCACTCCCCTACTCCCAACCCTGGCTCTAAGTGGGGGGTCTAAGTGCTGAGCTTTCACTGGCTGCTCTCATACCCCCAGGTGCTGAGCAGGGGACACACTTACACCCAGGGTGACAGCCAGTGGCTGTGCATTCAGCCCTGCTGGAAGGCCCCAGATGCTGGGGTCACACAAGGCCCCATACCCCTTCAGTAGAGGTATGGAATGATTCCACGAAAGTGCCTCGCTTGCACCAGCTGATAACAACCTCATCATGCAACACATTAGACTGAAAAACTGGCCCACAATGTGGTTGTAAAGTCCAGAAAACAAATGGCTTTATCTGTGAAGATAGGAGGCTGTCCTTTGACCTGGCCTGTGATGAGTCCACATCTAGAAAGGCCTACCAGGTGGAAGGGCTAAGCTTCAGAGTAAAGACTGGCATCTGCTAGAGCAGATTGTGAATAGCTATGGGGGGCACTTTTGCACACAGAGTGACACAGCGGATTTGGTCACCTACTTGAGAAGGAGGGTCACCATGCCCCACAGGAGCACCCCAGATACTGGTCCTTCCACTGGACTGTTTAATCTCCCAGGTGTCAAGGGTAACTGGGTTCCACAAACACTGCTGCATGCAGCAGCCATGGCCTTTCTCACTCCACACAGGGTAACCTCCCAAGCACAGCCCTGTCCTCAGCCACCTCCACCTGGGCTTCTATGTGGAACTCAGGTCGCAGCAGGTGGCTGCACAAGGAAACAAATGCAAGATGGGCTGCCTAGTTGCCAGAGAGCACAGTGCTGGGGTTTCTGGACTCAGTTCCACTAGCTTCGAGAGGGCACCAGGAGGCAAGTGAGCCAGCAACACTCCTGGTTTCCTGACCCCAGGAGCAGCCACAAGGAGTGGTCTGGAAAGTCAGCAGTGTCTGGGGTCTCTTGCATCCACTCTATGCCCAGGGCTGTTCTTCCCCAGGTGCCTTGCAGGACTCTGTATAAACCCCCCTGTGCTTAAGAGAGCAGCAGTGACTTGCCTTTTCTGCAGCTGAATTCTGCATGAATCCTGCAGCTGAGCCTGCCATGGCAAGTCACATTGCCAGAGAAGCATCTTGAAATGAGGATTGCCAGGCCCCACCTGTGATCCTGACCCAGCAGACCTGGCTGCTATATTATGAAAACCTCTCTGGTGTAGTCAGGCACACCCCGAGCTGGAAACTCAGAGTCCTGCCACCTGACACATGCTAAAGCTTGTCATGTTTGAGACCATGAGGAAGTTCTGCGGAAATTTGCAAAAAATGAGATGCCAAATGCCCTCTTCTAAGGTCCATGTTCATGCTTCCTCACTGAACTTAGTCAAGGCTTTTCTCCCAAATTCCTCATCCAAGCAGAACAAGCACAGAGTGGAGCTGTGTCACCCAAACAGAGAGCAAATGAGTCCACCATCTGTCAGTGGCCCAGAAACTCACTCCAGGCTTCTCTGCGGAAGTTTAACTGGATTTGTTGATGGGAAACTGTCCAGCCTCTCACCCAACTGGACATCCTGCTGTTACCAAAAAGGGACCATTGGAAGTGTCGAGAACAATAAAGGTAGGAGAGCAGCACCTATCCACTTCCCAGCACCCTGGCACACACAGGAAACTCCCTCACCCCCAAGCTGGCTGACTCCCTCAAGTGCATTCACTTTCTGCTCTCACTGTCCCACAATTGCACAAGTGCCACGGTCCTGATACCTTCTGCATCCTTCCCTTTTCTCTCCTCCAGGCTATCCTGGTACCCTCTGGCAGATAAGTCTCCTGCTTCCAAGCTGGTACAGGCACTTAATGTGCATTTGCTTGCTCTGGAGATGAGGCTGTGCACAGATATCTGAAATGCCTCGCCCTGGTCTGTGAAAGCATAGGGGCATCTTGTCTACACAGAGCAGAGCTGAGCCTGGGCCTGTCACCAAGTAGCCACAGAGGCCCCTTTTCCGCCTTCACAGCAGCCTCCTTGGAGATGGGGATGGAAGACAGAGTCCTTGGTGCTTCTCCCAGAGGTGGACAAAGATGACTTCAACCCCTATTTCTGACTTTCCCAGCTGGGTGAGCCTCTGAAGCTCCCGGGGGCAGGTACTGGGCTTTTGAACCAAGGGTGACCGCGAACACAAAGACCATCAGTGTCAGCTTCTGCCGCACCAAGCTGTGGTGTCAGATGTGACTTCAGGACAGTAAGCTGGGACGCCCCATCCCCAGCCTGGCTCACTGGTTAGTCATCTTCCTAGAGTGATTTCTGGCAGCAAACAGAAGGCTCCATCTCAGTGGGCATCAGAGACTAAACATATGGCAGAGCACTGGGAGAAGGGTCGTTGGTGGTGCTGCGTGCTAGTCATCCCACTGCCAGGTGTGCCCCGAAGCGAGCACCTCACAGCTCATCAAGGCTGTCAGCTGGAAGGACCAGTGGAGAGCTGTGTACCCTCACTTTCCCTGGGGACAGCTTGCACGGCGCTGGGACCCAGACAGCCAGAGGCTCCCTCCTTTCCAATTGAGTTCTGATTTTTAACTCCTCATCAGACATCAGTCTAACCTCACCAAGATATCTTTGCTCTGAGTCCACCTGGCTCTGTAGTGAGAAGAGGCTGGAATGGAGAGGTACCCCAATCAGTCCAAGAGCCAGGAGTCACTCAGAATTTCTAGACAGAAGATTCAAGAAGCTGGCCTCTTTGCTGGAAACACTGCCCTGATGGGGACTGACACCTGTCAGGGCCACATGATGACACCACAGCACCGCCCACAGTCAAGCTATGAGTCAGGCCTACCCTGCTGTCTGGGTTTTCCAGAAACAGGAGAGGGAAGGTAAGAAAGGAACAAAAAGTCCTGTCCTAGAAGACTCATCTCCAAATGACAGGCAGCAGGAGCCTGAGTCCCTCTTCATCCCTAGAAGCCTGCACCCCTCCCCACACTCACCAAGTGTCTAGGGCCCTAGTCAGTGCTGCTTGCCAGGCTTGCCCCTTCACAACTAGCCCACCTCAACAAGCCCTGAACAGCAGAAGGGATTCTGCTCCCAGGGAGACCTCAGGTTATGTGCTCCTCCAAATAAATGTCTGCCCTCCTCACCCAAGGAATTCTTGGGAAGTACCCACCACGGCGGTTTTCCTGACCTCAGGACAGACTCAATGTGGTCAATCTTGCCACCTCAGGATGGGGCCATCCCAAAAGATGACATCCCAAGAGCCTTAGCTTGCCCAGGACAAAGAAAAATAAGTGGTCAAATATGGTTAGATTCAAGACACTTCTCAACATCAATATTTAGACCCAGACTCTTAAGCAGAAATGTCGGTCTAAGGCCAGAACATTCCAAGAAACCTGTTTCTATCAGATTTGGGAAGTCAGCATGCAGATTCCAGAACAAGTTTTGCAACTGGAGTTAGTCAGAGGTCAGCAGAGAAAAAAGCTTGCCCTGGGCTCTGCCCTCCTCTTAGGTGGGAGCCGCTACACGCTGCCTTTCCTCCCTCGGGGGCAGCCCACTAAGCAAACAGACTTTGCCCTGTGAGACAGAAGCCTCCCGTCTGCAGAGCGTAGCCAGTCACAGGCTGTTCACCCCAAGGCACCCCGCCCCTAACCTATTCTGCCAGTTAAGGGTTCTTTCTCTCGTGGCCCTGATGTTTTAATAAAAGAGTTTGCTCACACAAATAGTTGATTTGAGCTTGAGAAGATCAAGGTACAAAGGTCAGGCACACAAGAAGGGAAAAGGGCTGCCTCTCAGCTGGCCTGATTGTCCTCCCAAGATAACATTTATCAGTGCCTTCACCCTGAAAACACCCCTCCCCTCCTGACCCAGAAGCCCCCTCCTCTACTCTGAAATCCTTCAAGGCCTCCACCTGCAGCTCATGAAGATTCTCATCCTCCCAGATGCCACCTTTCTGGACCCTCTCTGGGTCCTCAACCACGCGGGGAGAAGAGACGTTAGCATTTTGCAGAGGAGATATCGAAGGTGGAGAAGCATGGAGGGCATGGAGAAGCACGCCGCGGGGCCCCTGCCTGGGCCGCCACCCACAGCACACTCCCAGCACTGCACCTCTGCCTTCATCTCCACACCTGACCTGGTCTTATCCATAATTAAAAGGTCTGACGTTCAATTCAGATCCCTCTTCAGAGAACCTCGGTCGAAGATGAGCTGCCCCACACCTGCTCTCCCATCCATTTGGGGGCACCCACAGGTTAAGTGCCCACAGGCACATTTGCTCCATTCCACACAGTGTGTCTCTACCAGTGTGCAAATCCTTGGCCAAATCCCAGGACCCAGGCAGGGAGAGGCTACACCAGCCTAGGCAGACTAGACTGCAGGCTTGACATCTCATTAATCTACCCAAGACCCCACTACTACTACTGAAAGGATTTGTGTTTCCCCAGGGACCTCTAGACTCTGCCTACTTGAGTTAGATATGAAGATGACCGTCCACAACAGGTGCGGTGTTGGAGAAGCACAGGGACAGCCGCAAGAAACAGCCCTGCTATCTGGCCACACAGCCTCAGGGAACCACCCAGGTTATCTGCACCTCCCCTGGCCTCCCGCAGCCCTTGCCCTGAAAGCCACAGGCACTGCCAGAGGAGCTCAGGGGTGGTGTCCTGAGCTGGGACATCCTGGTTGCTTACAATCCTCAAGCTGCCTCTGAGCACCTTTCTGGGCAGAAGTAGGCTGCCTACGGGGGTGAGCTCTGCACACAGCAGGAGGGCCCCCCACAGAACCACTGCCACCATGGCTCTCCTCTGAGACCACCACCACAGCACAAGGCCCATTTTGCTTATAAGCACAACCCCAGAGCCTGGGCACTTTGTAGTGTACACCTTGGAATTGGCACCCACTGGTGAGTTACAAATATACCTAAGTACCCAGTCCTTCCCAGCAGGAAGCAGGACCACACCTGCAATTTAGAGAGGTGTCTGGGAAGAATCCCTGAACACAAAGAGCAAGACATAGAAAATGAAGAATGAGTACATTTACAAAATACAAATGCTTGTGTGCAGCACCCCTGGGGGCATATGCACATTTCTGCCTGGACCTGTGGATATCAGTGGGGTTCGTGTGAGTGGAGCGGTGGTGTCACTGAGGATTGTGGTGTTGTTGGTTACTAAGGGATCCTAAGGTTTGTTAGAAGCTCTACAGATGACCTAAAGAATGAGATGTTAATGATAGTCCTACAAGCTAAACCCCAGGCCCAGGATCCTGCTGTGGCCGGTTTCCAAGGGCTCCATTCTCAGGCTCTGCTGAGGTCAGAGCTCCAGGTAATGAGCCTGCAGGGTGGGTGAGGGTTGGGCGGGGATGGGCAGGGATGGCGGGGTGGGTGGGGAGGTATTGGGGCAGGTCCGAAGCTCTCCTTATGGGCATGGTGGTGAGGCAACCACCATTGACCAGTGACCAGTTGGGGTCAGGCTGGAGGTGTGGATGGAGGGATGAGTAGGACAGTGTCCACCAGGAGCTGCAGGTTAACGAATGTCACTTTGCTTTGTCCTGAAGTCAACCTGCATAGTTTTATCAGATATGGGGAATTTGGTCTGTGATAAAACCTGAGTTTGATAAACAGAAAACTAGGGGTGTCACTGGCCCCTAAGTTGCCCAAATGGCAGGAGTGTGAATTCCATTCCCAGGGGTTTATCCTGCTTCCCTCCTGGCTCAATCCCCTCATTCCCATCAACTTAGCCACCCACAACACCTTGGCATCCCCTGTTCCCAGGACACCTCCAATTACTTACCACCTTGGCATCCCCTGGATGGGTTTGGATGTTCCCCAAACTTCCCACAGCTGCTCCTTCTTTTGAATGGGACCTCAGTTTAAACATCACCTCCTAAGAGAGGACCTGTCTGACAGAGTGTAACCACAGTCACACTCTGCCCTGTGTTGGGGGTTGGTTGACTCTGCCCTGTGTTAGGGGTTGTTACTACAATCTAGCTGGCCTGTCCTGAGTGATACAGTCAATACAACTTGTTCAGGCATCAGATAGGAAAAGCCCTAAGCCTCCCACTAGGAGGGTGATGATGTGCATGAATGTGCGAGGGGGTAGGGAGTGATGATCTGGGACTTACAGAAGGTCCAAGATGGCGCTGTAGGTAAGTTCAGGCTGAAGCAAAGAGGGTTTCACCCCAGAGGATGAAGAGCCAGTGCCCCAGGGGCAGACCTCAGACACCTGGAAGCAAGACAGTTCCCTGCAGAAGGCTGCTCATTCTGGGCACATTCAACACATATCTGTCCCCCCTCCCCCCCACACACACACAACCAATGCACACATGGCAAGTGAAGGGTGCTTGGAATGGAAACATGTGAATAATTTGCATAGGGAGTCAGAACACACAAATGTTATGTCTAGCCCTCAATTTGTTTACTGCCTCGCTCTCTCCTGAGTGCACAGCGTCAGAGGCTGTGTAACGCTGCTGTGCACTGCCCCAGCTCGTGTCTGCACTTACTTTTCCTGGGACAAGAGACCATTTCTGAATCTAAAACATGCCCCCTTGCTACTCGGACGGCCTACACGCAGAGCAGACGCAACCATAGCAGGCTAGGCCACACCTTCAACATTCACCAAGACCCAGTTTCATCCATGGAAATCTAAAGACAAGGTTAGCAGAAGGCCAGGCCTCCGGGGAACTGGGCCATCCTGCTTGCACTAACAGCCCAGCCGAGAGGGGTGTTCAGTGCCAGCATTGCCAGAAAGTGAGGCGCGGAAGCCCCAAGAGCCGCCATGTTCACACAGTACCTGTAGGTGATCCTCACTTCAGTTCCAGGTTCATCTCGCTCCCAGATCAAAGCGACGCTTTCTGGATTCTTCAAAACATGTCGATCCAAGCAGTTGACTGCACAGAATCAAATTTATGACTGTTAACTACACTTCGTGCTTCTAGAGTGGAAACCAGGAGAGGGTCTGGTCTGCTGTGGCTTGTGCTACCATGTGCCAAAAGGGATCCTTCTCTTCTCAAAGGTAATATTTCTACCTTCTTACAAAAATGGAGATTGTCATACCCTGCCATGACCAGACTATGACAACACAAGCAGGAGCTAACTGGAAATTTTGTGAAGCAGGTGCTTCGTGTCAAGGATCCCAACCCCCAGAACAGGTTTGAGCCACCTCCCCAGGGACACTCCCCTATCTATCCCCAATGTTCTCTGGGTGCTTAAATGTGCAGTTTCACTGGGTGGCACAGACTGAGGCTTTAGAAAGAATACTTAACACAAACAGGCCTCTAATGCATGGGACTCTGAAGTGTGACAGAGATGCTATCCAGGACAAAGGTAGCATCCCTTCTTGGTGTCCAGCCAGCACCTTACAAAACAGCCTCTAGTCCAAGAAGTGGTGATGCAACTACGGGGAAAAGGCAGGTTGGTTTTCCGGAAGACGCTTCCCCCTCCCCCCTCTATTACCCAAGCCCGGGTCACATGACTGCTTCAAAACAAGTCAGTTCTGTCTGTAATCGTGTAAACCTGCAGATTAATGGGATCATGTTCATTTACTAACATCCTGTTCATGACTCTTGATTTCCAGGTGAGGCTCACAGGTTGCTTAATGCCAGAACCCCTTTCAACCGGCCCCACAGGCAGGTTTCCATTACTCAATTCCCCATATCAGCCGGGAAATAAATATCATAAATAGGTTTTGGGGCCAGCAACCATCTGCCTACCTGGTCTCTCAGAGTCATCCCAAAGTCCAGGTACATTAATTATACCTCAAAAAATTAATGCACAAAGATAAATGTCATAAAATAACTAATACTGCTCATGACAGTTATTTGAATTACTAAAAAAATAAAAGGAAAGACGTACTCCACCCCCGGAAAAGGAAGAAAGCAAGAGGCCAAGCTGAGAAGAAGGGGATTGATGATACACTAAACCCACATCAGTGGGTCTATGTCTCAATCCAGTCCAAAGTTTAGAAATCAAGAGATTTTGCAGTGAAGACAAATTCTGGGCTTCTCATAAACAATCAGCAGATGATTGCAAGCAGGTGATAACCAAAGTTCAGCAGGGGCCCCCTTCCCCAACTCCCCATTCTGTCTACCATCTACTCCAAGCCTCCACACCTGCTGCAAGGCCCTAGCTGATGGTACTGGAAGCAGTGGCTCTGGGCAAGACACAACAAGCCCAAAATGCCAGGCTGAGAACCCCCAAGCCCACAGCTCCCCGCAGGAGGAAGGCACTGCTCCTACAAGGTACATGATTGTTCTCCAGAGCTCTATACTGCTGCAGGCATCACCAAGAAGTGGGATACAGATACCAACTCCTGCCCCCACTCCAGCCCTTGACCCCAGAAAGACCCCAGGAGATGTGTGTGTACATTCTGATGTGACACTCCTGCTCCAACTCAGAGCTGGATCCCTTGAGTCACCCTAAAAAGTAGCGGGCTCAGGTGTATTTTAGGAAACAGCCTGTGGGGGCTCTGGTGGTCCAGTGACCTGTGCAAAGTCCACCACAGAATTGCAGACACTTTACTGGGGTTCACCTCCGCACAGGGCCTGTGCCCCTGGCAGCAAGGACCCAAGACAAGTGACTTCCCTAGAGCCTCTGAGCCCAGCAGGTATCCCACATCTTGTTTACACAAGCAGGGGAGCAGAACTGACAGCACCCTACGTATGTCCTGACCCTCAGGTAGAGTGTCCCCAAGTGTCTTTCCTGCACATAGAGGAATTAGACAGTGACTGCCAAGGCTTTGCTGGCTGTGCTGAATCTGATAAGTGCCTCCTACCACAGGGCCTTTGCATGGCTTCTCCCTACCTGGAACACTGCCCCACTTCCCCCATTGCTTCCATTCACCTGTCTCCAGCCTTCTACCCTCATTCCTTCCTAGCACCCTTCCCTTCCCTTGTGCCTCCTCTTACTCTTCCCAAGATGTTTGCATTTTGTTGCCCTTCTGTAGGTAAAAGCCAGACATCCTGTTTGTGTTTATACATGTGCATCCTAACCCAGAGCAAACAACCATTCATGTCTAAATGGCACCAGATCGGTCCCCATATCCAGGGATGCGAATGGACTTCTGATCATTATAGTCCTGTCCCTCAAAAAGGAAGTATCTTTGGGGCCTATATTCCAGAATCCTCAGAGGATCTGTTAACAAAGAAATTATGGGGGGGCCCGATCCATATCTTCCACTGAGGATTGCCAGTACTAAATCGTCCTCATCAGGGCCCCCAGGGGCCACACAGCTGCTGCTGCAGGATCTCCAGCTTACAGACATGTGTGTCGACACCGGCGTGCTACTCAGCATGCACCTTCCAGAACATCTGGCCTTGTCTGTGCTGAATGAAGCCTGGCAAAACCTCTAAAGCTCACACTAAAGTGGGGCCCCTGTTCAACCACTCACTAACCATCAAAGACACACTTGCTATTTAATCTATGTATCACTCTCCTCTCCATAGTTGGTGGGCAAACAGTTCCTGGCAGTGACTGTAAGAATTAGGTGTCATATGAGTTTCCTGTTACAGGGTCAGATGGTTGGCAGCATTCCCAAAGAAACACACCCCAATAATGCCCATCTTTTACCTGCTGTGGCAACACTCAGATGGCCCTGTCACCTAAAAAAAAAAAAAGCACAGCGCAGGGTCTGGTGTGATAGTGGCCCTAAAATGCCATGTTTATGTTGACTTTTAACACATTGTTTATGGTCCTTGCCATTGCCTCAACTGCGGAGAGAAAAAAAAAAAAAGAGGAAGGGCACAAGAAAGGAAGGAAATTCTTTCATCTCTGCATTTAAAAAATATCTCCATCCATTTCGCTCATAGCAGGGGTATAATGGACCAGGCGAGAAAATAATAATAATAATAATGAACAGTTATATACCGGTAAGAGACATTTTATGGGATGGAGTGGGGAACGGGATCAAAAACAGTGGGGGGAGGGAAGTACGCTGGACTATGGAGATGGCACATGGGTGACTTGGTGACGGGAAACCCACAGGGATTACAATTGAGATGAAAAAAAATGTACAAAATAATGTAAAAATAAACTATTATATATTTTTTAAAATGCTATATATATATATACACGTATATATATACATATATGTGTATATATGTGTGTATATGTATATATGCTATATATACACGTATATATACGTGTATACGTATATATGCTATATATACACATATATATACATATATACATATATACGTGTATATATAGCATATATACGTATACACGTATATATACATATATATACGTATACACACACACACATATATATATATATCTCCATCCAAAAAACTGGGCAGTAGGAAAAAACAAGTCCTTTTCAAACATTAAGGAGAAGAGTTAGACAAATACCTAGAGCAATTTAAAGCTCAGTTCAAAGACCACCCCTATGTCAAGTCTTCTCCAAATTTCCCAGCACAAGAAGCGCTCTTCCCTTCCATTACTCAATGGCTCACACCATTTAGTGTTCCCTTATTCTGCCCTGTGGTTCCCGTTCCAGGCCACAAAGCTAACTCTGCTCATGCCTCCCCATGAGCATCCTAAGGTGCCTAAGGAGAGCGACCAAGTCTCTAAGGTTCATTTCACTATCATGACGAAGGCTAGCAGAGTTCTTAGTGTCACAGTTCTCTTAGTTGTAAAATTCTTGAACAGGTAGATTGGTCATATACAGATTTGCAGTCTCTCCACTGAAGCACTGGGGGATCTTCTGCCGATGAGTAGAAGTCTTTATTTCTACTTCTGAACAATGGGGCCACTGACCACTTCACACCGGATTCCTGAAGCTCAGATAAGTCTCAGTCATGGTCAGTCAAGAACCATGTCCCAAAGCCTGACCCAGCTTTGCAAGCAGTAAAGCAAATGCCAGCTGGTGATTCCTGGGCTTGGGGTTTGTGTTGTGGGGTGGTTTTTGATTTGTTTTGTTTTTTTAAAGATCACAAGAGGGCAATCGTTTCCATTATGAAGATGCTACACATTTATGTGGGCATTTTCAACTCTTATCAATTGTTTAAATAAATCCACTCCAAAACTTTAAGTGAACCCACATACAAAACTTCAATTTGAATCACAAAAAACAAGGGAGTTAATATTCATAGAACCATTCACAATGGACTTTTCTTTAAATAGAACATCTCCCTGGCCCATTTTAAGATATTACATCATTCACAAAAATTACATTTGCCAACTTTCCAGAAGCATCTGCTATTTAAAGTAAGGCTTGCCTCGGACAACTGGGGAGTATCCAGTCTCTCCTGGAGGACCTCCCCCTACGACATTGGGTTACACTCTCGCTTAGAGTTTCTTTAAAGACCCTGGGCAAGTAACTAATCACTGGGAGAAGAATGAGGGAGAGAAGCACAGCATCTCAAGGTCTTCAGTATGTCTGCTTCTGAGTTATTGAAGACATGTCACAAAGAGTAAAAAGCAAAATGGTTTCCACTGTCACAACTAGTGTTTAAAGCAGCAGCCAGGAAATCTGTGTTCAATACTGTTAAAAGTAGTTTCTCTAGAGCTTTGCTTGACAGTAAGAACATACACTTTTTAAAAAAATAACATTCAGAATTTGCTGTTTAGCAAATAGTTTCTGTGTTTTGAAAGCATTACATGCCATGATCCTGATTCTGCATTTGCAACTTCCTGATGTGTTGAGCAAAAACATCTGTTGAGACTCATGGAAGGCAGAAGCAAATTTCAGACTGAAGAGGATCATTTTGAGAACTTGGCTTTCCAAAGACCTTTCTGTAAAGCAATTTCGCAAACACTAATAGAAATGAGTCATCAACAGGGAGGAAGCCTCATTTTCTGCTGCCCAGAAGGGCTCTGACACAATGACCCCACCTGATATCAGGGGTGAGCTCTGTGTCACCTGTCTGACAGCCCGCTTCCCTCACATCCCAGCTGAGCAGATGCAAACTTGTGTGATCCTATTTAGCAGAAAAACTGCACTACCAATCACAGCTGAAGATCAGGTTCAAGGACACAGCCGTGTCCTATCCCCACCCACTTCATTAATAAATAACAAAGGTCAGTGATTGGGTGAGCATAACACACTAAAGACAGTGCTGAACACTTTAAAAAATATTCTAATTAAGTGTTCACACAGGTGTCCCCAAGTAAAACACAGCTTGTCAGAAATCTAGCAGCTTGTGCCTGGTCTCCAAGACCCTTGCTCACCAACTCCTTTGGCTGACTCCCCTGGCCCAGCCACCAGGCTCTGAAAACCCTGGGTTAAGTGCCACGGGTTACACTCCCAGCCCAGGCCCCAGAGGGCACAAGAAGCAGCAAAGACACAATAGCAGTAGAGGTGGGGAAGAGGAGGGAGCCATCCTGGCTAACCCTGTCCAAAGTCCTGACCTGCAGGATCTGTGAGACTAATAAAGACATTGTTGTCTTATTCCAGGAGCTTAGGGGTGGTTGGATGCGCAACAATAGCAGCTAGAATTCAGTTACATACTCTCCTTATTTTTGGATGAGGAAACATATGCAAAGAACAAGGAGGAAGCACAGAACAGTAAGGTAAAAGCTAGGTATGACTAAAGACACACCCAGAAACACTGACTTGTACCCCACCAAAATACCATTTTGTCTATTAATCACCTCCAGGTACCCATTTCATAAGCACTTGCATCTATCGTCCTTGGGGTAGGTAGATCTGTGGTTCTCAACCTTGAGGCATCAGGAGAAACTCGAGGGCTACTTAAAAAAAGATGTAGGGCCCCAACTCCAGGGTTTCTGATTCAGGACCCAGAATTGTATTTCTCAAGTGTGATGCTAGATCACACTTTGAGAATAGTTGGTACAGATCTTCCTGAAGAGGTGAGAGGAGTTTCAAGAGCAACACTTCTGTAAAATAAGCCATCATGCTGATGATCACATCGACAGCCCAAGACACCTCATCTATGCAACAACTTTCGGGGTTTCTCCCAGCAGCCACGCACTGACCTGGTCCTTTCTCCTACTGTCACCTTTGGGGCTTGTAGATACAGGCAGGGGGCAGAGCTATTGCTGATAGATATCACACACATTTGAGGTGAGAATGCTGTGAAAAACTTTTTCTACAATGCAGTTTTCTGAAGCTCAATTTCTGGTAGGGGAGCCATAAAGGTTGCCACCTCAAGAGAAATAATATGTGAAGGAGAAGGGGGCAAGAATTATTTTCTGACCGCACCCCGACCAAGGGAAGGAAGCTCACAAGGTGCTCACTGCTGCCTCATGTCTTATCTGAGAAAGGCTGCAGTTACTTCAATGCACCATGAATATCTCCAGGGTCCACAGACAGCTTCCCAAGGAGTCACACTACCCCTTTCCTTCTACAAATTACTCTCCTCCCCTTCCAGGCATATTCCACCAACTCTGGAAGTCTCAGGGTATGTGGTTTTGTTTTTGTTTTTGTCTTTGTCCCACTAGTTCAAGGACACTTGCTGCTGGCTCAATTTTAGAGAAAACACTTATCTAGCAAGTGACTCATTCTGATTAAGCCAAAAGAGTAATATACAATATGCGAAAAAATCTAGTCCAAAGTTCCCTTGAGTTTTTTGTTGCTGTTGCTGCTGTTTGAACTAGTAACTGCAATATATAAAATACCTATAACTTTATAGTTATTTTTTAATATAATAAATTAAAGCCACTGCTTTGGAGGGCCCCGTTTTATACCTTCTGGCACTCTATCCTCACAACCAGCCTAGCAGACTGGCTGTTACCCACCCCTCTCCCCCCACCACACACACTTCATAAATGAGTAGAGGAAGGCTCAGAGGAGCCCAGTGATGGGGCCAGTAAATGGAGGGGTTGAGTGAGACATCCTACCACACAATCTGAGACTTGGCCAGGCACACCCCTGTCATGAAGATCTTCAAGTCCTTCCTTGAACACCCCCAGGTCCTATTAACCCACACCCCAAACCTACACCCCTATTTTCCCTGACATGTAGCCCCTCTGGTCACCCTCACTACCTGCAAATTCCTCCTCCCCAGAACCACCAATCCCAGACCTGCTCACTTTGTCTCCACTTCCTGGACCTCCTCCATTTATGAGAGGGGTGAGTTGGGTGAGGAAAGCTGGGGGGTGGGGAGGGAACACAGTGTTAGATCTTCCTTTCCCACCCGCAGGCTCTATCCAAAACCTTAACATAAAAGTAATGGATACCATCTCAACAGCTCCCAGAAGACTGACTGGCTGGTAGGGCTGATTTCTGGGATCTCCATGGCCAGCAGGTCTAAAGCAAGCCCTGGGGCTTTGGCACACAGCTGAAACATAACTCGGGGCCGCTGGGCCATTCCTTCTTCCCGCACGCACTGGGAGGTAACGGATTCCAAGGAAAACCCAGTTACACAGTTCAGTTTGTTTACGGGAACAGGGGGTTTCCCCAAGCGAATAGCAGACACAGCGGCTGGCAGTAACAAAAGCCAGGCACTTTTGGCTTTTTACCTCCTGCCCCAGTACTGGTGCTGGAAGGGGAGTCCCTCCTTAGCGCACCTCTGCCCTCGCAGCCTGGTTGGAGTTACCTACTGCTCCACCACAGACTTTGAGCTCAGAAGTGCTGGGGAATCTCGTAACTAAACTCTGGAGAGGCTGATGAGGGAGCCCAACAGGGGCACGAACATCAGCTGGGAGACCCAAGTTGACCCTAGACCGCCCAAGCAAGGTGGAGTGCGAGGTGCGGAGTTAACAGCTGGGACCAGGCTGAAAGCTCAGCGGCCCGGTGGGATGGGGGCGGAGTATCGTGCGCCAGGGACACCAACGATGCCATGATCTCCAGACCCAAGGATGGCTGCACCCGATTTATGGGAGTCTCTTAGCCCACTCACCCGATACGTTTAACTGGCCTCCCAGGAACCAGCCGATCTTGCCACTGCTGAAGTCGCAGTCCCAGACGGTGTGGTAGGGAGTGTCCCACACGAGCGTATCCTGTGCCAGTGGCCCCCAGAACCCGGCCGGCTCCCGCACCGCCTGCGCGCTCAGCGCCTGGTACGAGCCCGACTGAGCCGCTGCGGCGGAGGCGGGGACGCTGCCCCTGAGCCCCGAGGCCGCCCGGCGCGGCGCGCTCACCCCGCGCAGCCATAACTGCTGCCCCAAGCGCCCATGTAAGCTACGCAAGAGATACCCGACGCCGCGACCCAGGTTGCAGGCCACCATCTCGCCAGATGCCCCAAGGCCCTCTGAGCCCTGAGCTGGGGCGCCCCTTTGCTTCTCCGCGGGCCCCGCCCTTGACGCTCTGACTCCTCCCTCAGGTTTCCACCCTTTTCTGGGTGCCGGGTTCCTGGAATCCTTCCCCTCCTCCCCCGACCCCAGGTCCCCACCACTTCTCCTGCTCTATAGAAGAACACGGAAGGAAACCAGCGAGAAGTCTGGAGAACAGGAGCTGGGGCCCGGGGGGTCCCGGGCCCTGAGGAGCTACGAGGAGGCCCCGCTACCCCCGCCCCCTGCCCTGACGCTGGGCGTCGCGTTGTTTTGGTTTCAGTTTGTTAGTTTTCGAGTTCCGACCGCCCGCCAAAGGCTGAAAACTGCTGAGACTAGTGCGTTGTGGGCTCAGGGCGCCGGGCACTGGAACTGTCTGGGATGGAAAGAAAACGGTTAAAAAAAAAAGTTGGGCGACTGATAGAGCAAAGCACACAGGGGTGTCCAGCACCACCACAGTTAGGTTCAGCACCTCAGAGGCTGAAAAATCAAAATATTAACCCGCTTGTGTGCCCCTGAGAGCAAACCCCTAACTCTCAAACCTTATCAGGTTAGCCTGTACCCCCTCCACTTCCCCACTCCCTGTCCACTCATACAAGTGGCCCCACTGAGCTAAATGGACTGAGGGACCTTTGAACCCAGAGGAAGTGTGACCTGGAACCCTGTTTGGGGAATGCAACCCAGGTAGTGACCAAGGATTTTATTCCCCAGCTGTTGGCCTCCCTCCCCCTACCTTCTCAGCCCTCACTCCCTTTTTTTTTTTTTTTTTTTTTTTTTTGCGTTCACCTTCTGTTGTGGTGGTGGGCGAGCATGTAACCTGGAAACTATAGCAAAAAAGGTAATGCTCCACTAATCGCCATGGCTTCAGAGCCCTGGGGAAGAGGCAGGGGAGGAGGGCTTTCTTTTTGCTCCATAACCAGCCTCCTGGATTCAAATCCTACTCCTAGCTCTGACCTTGGGCAAGTTCCTTCACCTCTCTGTGTCTGGTTTTCCTTCTCTAGAAAACGGGAGCTGTGTCTCCCTCCCCTGGCTGCATTGAAAACCAAACAGGTCTGAACCCTTTAGCCTGGAATCTGCACGCAGGAGGCTCCCTGGAGGTAGTGTTCTTGTCAAGCAAGAAAGGGTAGAAGCAAAACGTGCCTCATGGATGCTTAAATATTTCAAAGCCCAAGAAATAAATACATAATGAGGAACAGAAGGAAAGGGGATTTGGGAAATTGGTCGGCTAGGTACCCAGGATTTGAGAAAGATTCCTGTTAGCTGTCAGATCCTCCAGGGCCTTTCCTCCTCCCTAGTGAGAGGAGCTTCTGCTGGCAGCCAACCCCAGGCAGTTGGGTTTGCTTCCTTCCTGAGGACACAGGATTAGAGGCTGGAGAGCTAGCGACAATTGCTAGCACTAGACAACTCCATGCTCTGTGCCCAGCACTTGTCATGCATTTTTTTTTTGAAGATTTATTTATTCATGCACACAGAACTGGAGTACAGGCCAGAGGTTTTGTGGGATGTTGAGAGGATGCACCCGAGACAGAGTGGGAATAGAACAGGAAGATCTGACAAAGTACACTGCTGAGGGGAGCAGTGGGCAGGTCAGGAAAGGTCTGCCAAGCCATGTGGGTCACCTCTAGGGCAAAGATCGAAATCATGCTGAAGTGGCTTTAGCTTCTTAGTGTTGTGCTTTAACCTGCTGCACCACCAGAGAGGACCATATCCTGCATTTTTTATTTAGTTTAAAAATAATCTTGGGGGCCCTCCATGGTGGCACAGCGGATTAGGACACAGTGCTGCAGGCTGGCTGCAGCCGCTTCAGTGAGGGTTTTATCCCCACCTCGGAGGTCACCCACATGGCTCAGGGACCTCTCCTGACCTGCCCACTCAGCAGTATGCATCATCAGTCTGCCTGTTCTGCTCCCCACTTTGTCTCTGGTAAATCCTCTCACTGTCCCTGCACCTCTGGCCTGTACCCCAGTTCTGTATGCATAAATAAATAAATTTAAAAAAAAACTTTAAAAATAATCTTGGTAATAAACCCTGGTGGCACAATGGGTTAGGACATAGCACTGCAAGCTAACCTGCAGCCACTTCAGTGTGAGTACAATCCCTGGCTCCGGAGGTGATCCACATGGAGCAGCAGACCTCTCCTGTCTCACCCATTGCTCCCCTCAGCAGTCTACTTTGTCAATCTGCCTGTTCTGTTCCCCTCTCTTTCTCACCATCCCTGCATCTCAGGACTGTACCCCAGTTCTATATGCATAAATAAATCAATTTTTAAAAATGATTTTGTGCTTCTGATTCCCACCAATTATCAACCACCTAGTGTAAGAAATAAGGAAACTAAGCCCAAAGAAATAAACAGGCTAAAGAGCATACAATTGGCTAATGTACAGGAAGCACTCACACCTGGCACCCCACTCCTACTTCAGTGTCTACCATACCTCTGGGCCTGAATTCCCAATGTTAATAGAATGTATGATATTGTAAATAAAGAGCATTGCCATAGCAGGGAGTCCCAAAGATAGCCAAGAGCATCTCATCCCCCTGTGTAAGTATTAACCTGACACTCTATTAAAAGAAGGGGCCTGCTCCCCAACTTGAGTTGGGGCCTGTCATCAAGGGCTCTGACCACCCTGGTCTAGGACCAGCCAATGTGGCAGCCTCAGCTCCTGCTCTCTGGAGGCTGGGTAGTCAGGCCCTGGGGGAGTGAGACTCACCTTCTAGAGGAAGAGAGCCTACAGAGAAAAAGGATATAGAATTGACTCTACTTTAAAATTAAAAAAAAAAAAAAAAGCACATGGTCCTCTTACCTTCAGGTGGAATAAGGAGGAGTGTGTGTGTGTGTGTGTGTGTGTGCGTGTGCAGAAAGTATTTCAGAATCAAGTGGTACAGAGTGTACTTCCCTTACCCAGAGGACCCAGGGACTTGCCTTGTGAGACCCAGAAGCCAAGGCTTTCCCTGCTGCCCACTGAATTAGCAGGTGGATATGTCCACCTACCCCACCCTGGCCTCATCCACACACAGCATCTGTAGTGTCTTGGTTCTGGGATCACAGCAGGCCTTCTGAGCAGGGTAGGTTGCATTGTCTCTCCAAGAAGCCCCTGGCTCTGAGTAGCCCTGAGTAGCAGCAGGCCCTCAGGGCTGCAAGTGGCCCATGAGCAGGCACAGAGGTAGAATACACTGAGCAGTTTCCTGCAGGAGCCCAGAGCTAACCTTGTATCAGGCTTGAAGTTCAAGGTGCAGACAGTGATGGCTGATGCCCATAGTCCTTGGAGACGTGTGCTGTGGCCCTCGATCTACATGTGAGAACAGACCTTCCCCAGCCACACAACTAGCAAGGGGCACAGCCTTGGCTCTGCTACCAGAGCTTATCAGGTTGTAGTCCACCAACAAACAGCACCCATTTGACAATTGCCTCTGTGGTAACCCACAAAAATGCAGTGTCAGTCCCACTACCCACGTTCCTCAGAGTTACAGCACTTGACTGTTCCTTGTTGATAACTGATCCCCTGGGAGACCCACCTCCTCCGCTCAGAAAGAGGTAGCTCTGAGTCACCAAATCCTTTCACTGCAAGCTCAGTGCCTCTAAAGAACTGTCATACTCTGCTTCCTCGCCCCTCCATCTCCTTTTCCTGTTCTCTTTATCCTCACATCTTCTCTTCTGTGACTTGTGGAGCCCAGTGACAAGTCCCAGGAAGCTGGGACAAAAGGAGATCCTCAAGACAAGGGCACCACGGTCAGCCTCCCCACAAGTCTCTCACCCATGTGTGTCTTCCAAGTTTCTCCGTCCCAGCAGCTCCAGAATACAAGTTGGGCTGAAGAACAAGAGCCCTTTCTTGTCCACCTGCCTGGTACACTAGTTTTACCTGGCCGCTCAGTTCTGCCCAGCGTTCCCACTCCACAGCAGCTGCGTGTAAGTCGGGGTGGGGAACGTGGCACCTCCCCTTCACGGAAGTGTGTCTTTAACAGATTTGCTGCAGTCCCAGAAGAAACCATCCCACTGCCCTGAGCCCAGGTCACAGGGCTGAGGGAGTCAGAACAAGGACGCCCCTCCCCAGCCCATTCTCTCCCTCACTTTGGCCTCCTGATGGGACGTTCTTGCTATGACGACAGCACTACCTGCTGTCAAGCAAGGCTGGGCTGCTTTTATCTGTGGCAAGCACACGGACACTTGGGGGTCCCTCTGAGGGTCATACTGTGAGCACTTTGAGTTTCAGCCACTGTCCCACATGAAAGCCCTCAGAAATCCAAGTGGACAGAGTGTGATGGGCAGAGAGCTGGGAGACCTATACTCAATCATCACCTCTCCCAGCTTGGCACCCCACCCCAGCTCTGCCTGGAGCCTGTCATGTGGTAAGTCTCCCCATAGCTCTAGGCCTGAGTTTCCTCATTGCAAAATGAACAAATGTGAGCCAATTCTGAATCTTTTAGCTCTGAATTCCAAGTGATCTATTTATCCCAAAAAAGGATAAACAGTTTCTTCTGTTTCCTTAAAATAATAGCTTCTGCCAGTGAGAGTGTTAAAGCTGTTTTTCACAATTGTTGCACTTGAGCTCTGAATCAATGCTTGCCCCTCTGCCCATTCCTGTCAGCTCAGCAAACTTCCCAAGCCCAGCCTAATGGGCATCGTCCCCTGCACAGGAGCTGTGGCTGTTCTTCAGATGGATCTCCATGGCTCCAACAGACATCACATCGCAGAGCTCGCCACTGAATGATGCCACCAAAAACACCCATTGAGACTCTTTTGAAGCTGGCTCAACTGGAACTGACTTTTCTGCACTGTAAGTGCAATCAGTGATTGACAAATTTGACAGACTTTTGATCTGGTAACCTCTGAGACCGGTATGGTAGCTTCTGAGATCAGCCAGTTCTAGCTGGAAGAGTTTGTACAATGACTTACATAAAATTAAAACTCAAGGGGTGGTAATCTAAGAGAGAAGCTCTCTGCTTGGTGTTCTCTTTGAGTGCTCAAGTTGACTCAGAGCAGGCATGAATGAGAAGAAGGACCAAGGGACTGGCATCATCAAGTTCAACATTGCTCTGAGAAGCCAAGTCCCAAACCAAGACAGCACCCTGGACAGTGCTTGGAATGACCACGCACCCTAGAGATACCCAGAGGCCCTCTGCCCTCACAGTCCCTCCTGTGGACTTATCGTACAATAGAAGCCTGCTCACTCGCTCAGAGCCAAAAGCCACAGCGCCCACGTCAACCTGCTCAGCCCTTCTGGGTCTGAGTGTGGCAGAAACCCTTTCTCACACCTATTTGGAAGTGATGCACTGCCTGTTTGTTTCCTACATAAGAGGTCAGGGAGTTGGGGAAGCCTGGAGCAGCCATTATTGGCCTAAGCTTTCCAATTACCTCTTCCTGTCTAAACAGAAAAGGAAGCTAAAACCACAGTCATCTCTGCCATGACCTCAGAGAAATCTCCATGGGTGTCAGCTAGCTACATGGACGGACACCTCCCCGCCCCCAGGGAGGGCAGTACTCTCTCAGAGGCCAGAGTGGGTTCCAAGGAAAAATTGAACAGAGTCCCCAAAAAAGGATATGAATTGGCTCAATGAATACCGATTCATTGATTCAACAACTGACTGACTAGATGAAAAGATATGATAGAACATAAAATCAATCTAGTATCAAAATCCTTACATCACTGATTTTGAGAAAATTTAAAGTTGACAACAATACCACCATTGCATTCAGGAGGGAATATGCCTTTTCAGGACTCTGAGGCTCACAGGACATTCTAACAGATTCCATACAGACACTTGTACAGGGAACACCAAATCCATGCTGCCGTCAAGAGCCAACTGGTCACCTTTCCCAAATTAACAGAGGGGCACTGAGGGAGAGGGGTGCCCCAAACACTGGCCTGTGGCTATGCCCAGGACAGGATCAGAGACAGGACACAGTCCCAACCCTTAAGGTGCAATCAGTCAACAACAAGTTCCACAGAGACAGTCAGCTTCAAATGACTCTGAAGATGCTGCCCAAACTCCATGGTGGCTTTGTGCACCAGCTGCTCAGCACCTCAGGGAAGAAGCCAGCCCACCACCCAGCCTTCCGCACCCAGGCTCCACACATGCAGGCAGACTTCTGGCCTCTTCTCTCTACCACCAGATGTCCCCTAACAAGGAACGGGAGCTGGACAGGATCACCCTCTCCTACCAGAACATCAGCATGTCCTACCAGCAGCAAGCTGAGCAGAGAGGGACAGCAGTCTGGGCACCCAGACCATGGCTCAGCAGCTCGGGTAGGAAAATACCCGCCTGAGAGACATTGTGGCCAGTGTACAGGTGTCCTTGCAGAGCATCCAAAGGGCAGCCTCTGCCACTGCTGCTAACACTGCTGCTGCTCCTCCCACAACCTACAGCTGTCTAGAAACCCCTTGCAGTCCGGGGCACCAGACTGGGGCCCATCCAGTCACCAGGCCCCCTGGCTAGGAGGATGATTCCACAGGAAGGGCATCTTGAGGATTTAATTCAAATTTCCTAGCGGCCACCCGTGAAGACCTGCAAGCTGGACAAACAACCAGGCCAGGTCTTGCCCATGGACAAGCACCTGCTGCTTGTCCTTCCAGTCGGCCACCACCTGCCCTGATGCCTCCATCCATAATGTAGCTATTTGGTTTCCTTTGCAAAACTTCCCTTTTCTCAATCATCATCGAAGTATGACTTGATACACAATCAAATGCTAAGATCATTTCTCCTGTGTATTGAGGGCGCTGACAAACTCATCGAAGTCCTTTCATGCTGAAAATCAAGTGTTTTTATCAACTCCTTAGCCAATGTCCACTCTTCCTCATTTGGACTGCCTTTCCTACCGGCGCTGGCCTGGCGCTGCCTCTGGTGACAAAAGGCAACATTTCACCTTTCTTCACAGCCCTACGTTTCTGTGAGGGACACTTTCACCAGGCCCCAGCCAGAGCCATGCTCAGCCTTTCTGACTTTTCTATAGTTTCCATTTCTAGTGTCTCCAGTAGGAAGGCCAGGGAGACATGTCACTCCTAGGGATGCCCCGGCGTCCATAAAACCCCTAGCACAGGCTTTGTGCTGTCAGCACAGAAGCAAGAGCCTGCATGGAGACGGAGGAGAGTCTGCCAGGTCCAGGGTGGTGGGGGTGGGTGAGGTCGCCCCCTGGGTTTGCGCATGTGTGTGCAATTGTGACGTCATGTCCGGGGAGCCTTTGGAGCTTTGCTTTGTGGGGGTGGGACACACTGTGTCGGAACTCCCTTCAGGTGCGCAGATAACCCAAAGGATTCCATAGAGGCACCGGCAAGGTGAACTCCAAACCCAAGCTGCCGCTGCCAAGTAATTCCACTGATGACACCAGAGCCAAGTGATCACCTTCCCAAACTCACAGAGGAGCACTGGGTGAGAAGGGGTTCCCAAATGCTAGCCCATGGCTACACCCAAGCCCAGTTCAAGGCTGGAAATAGGGTCCCATATTGGCCCAATTCCTCTCGGCAATTCTCAGATGCCGCTATTGGTGAGACCAAGATGGCGCAGGTGACCTCTCCCTCTGCTCTGCCTTCACCCAGAAAGCACAGAGTACAAGTCTTTCCTTTCTGTCTCACCTCCAGGAACCTCAGCCACTCTTTTTTTTTTTTTTTT
>NW_004567123.1:592646-598839 GCF_000260355.1 Condylura cristata | reverse complement strand
AGACATGTGTTTCTCTTTTTTGGTTGCTGAGTAATATTCCATTGTATATATGTACCACATTTTTTTTATCCAGTCATCTACTTTTGGGCATTTGGTCAGCCACTCTTTAAGATCCCTAATGGCAGTAACAGTGGTTGTGGCACAATCAGAAGCCATAGGATACCAGGCCCAGTGACAACAGCAGACAAATGGCAATCAAGGCCATGGAGGCGAGGGCAGGGGACACAGTACTACAGGGCTGCTATGAAGTGGCTGTTGAAGAACCATTTCCCCCAGACGGTGTGGGGATTCCTGTTTCTTGCCTTCCAGTGGATTTGAACGGGGGACACCTGAATCCAACCAGCTGGGCCATCTAGGGTCTAAGAGAAGGAATCGCAGCTTCCAGACAGGTTCTGTGGGTACAGACCTGCAGCTCCTGTCTCCAACCCTGTAGGGCCCCTGGGCCAACCCACAGAGACACAACTCTGAGGTTCAGAATGGCTGCATGGCTCCAACTCCAAACTGCACTCAGCCTGTCCATGTGCCAACTGTTACTTCCCAGATGGGTGGTACCACCTGCATCAGTGCAGGAAGCAGAGTGGGCAGAAACACTGTTCTCTGCAATCTTCTGAGTCCCTCCTGCCCATACTGCAGGAAACCCCCAAGAAGGTCTGCCCCTTACTGCTCTGTGACTGCTTTTCCAGACGGCACTGAGTAAGATCCCAGATGACTGCCCAACCCAGGATGACCTCCTTGCCAACACCCAAAGAAGGAGACCTCCCCTGCCTTCATTTCCCAGGTGGCTGCAGGTGACTCCAGATTCACTCCCTCTTGGACGCTACAGTTTGTTTCTTGGAAAGAACCCTTTTCCCATATGAAAGACAGTTTTTTCATCATGTTCTCAAGTGATGGAAAGAAGGACCTATTTGGGATCCTTTGCTTATACACTAGTCCATTCAGGAGCCTCCAGCCTCGTTAACTCATCACCTCCCAAATTCTTCACCCCTTAATACCATCATACTAGGAGTTGAGATCTCAACATATGAATTTTAGGGATGATATGAACATTTAAAATACAAAAGCTTTTGTAAAAGAAATCCAGCTAGGATCACCTCATAGATAGTATGAAAATGGAGGCCTATAGCGCAAAGAAACCACAACCCCAAGCACATGTAGATGTTGGAAAAAATATGGAGAGGCGGGCCCTCCCTGGTGGCACAGCAGGTTAAAGCACAACCCTAAGAAGCTAAAGCCACTTCAGCATGAGTTTGATCCCCACCCACATGGTATGGCAGACCTCTCCTGACCCACCCGCTGCTCCCCTCAGAAATGTACTTCATCAGTTGGCCTGTTCTGCTCCCCACTCTGTCTCTGGCACCATCTCTCACCACCCCTGCACCTCTGGCCTGTTCTGTATGCATAAATAATTAAATCTCCAAGGGAAAAAAAAACATTGAAAAGTGAGATTTGATGTGCAGAAAGATGCTCCAAGAAAACCATGAAGCTTTTGGTGGGGAGTCAGAGCAAAGTAGGAAGAGAACTAAGTAGAACCATCATGCAAAGCAACTGTTTTAGAGGATGCAGAGAAAATGAAACTGTATTACAGTGTTTGTGGATATGTAAACTGGTGGAAACAACAGGTAAAGCAATCTGTATTTTACCTTTTGAACTTAAAAATGTAAGTACCATATGACCCAGTAATCCTATTCTTGAGCATATGTCCAAAGAATACGAAGCCATCCATATAAAATCCTATGTGTTCTACAAAGTTCATAGCAGCACTGTTTACAATAGCTAGATCATGGAAGCAGTTTAAATGATCATCAACAGAAGATTGAATCAAGGAGATGTGGCATATACATAACATGGATGTTATATAGCCATACAAAAGGATAAAATGCAACCACTTTCAATAAAAAATAGAGGGAATTTGAGGGATTTATTTGTAACAAAGTAAGTCATAACAATAAAATCAAATACTGGACATTTACAAGCAGAGATTTTGGTCATGTCAAACACCTTCAAAAACCAGTGGACATGTATAAGTGTTATGAAGGCTCTGAAGTTAAGAGGGAAGGTGGTGGGGGTGGGGGGGTAGGAAGAAGGTACCAAGAGACATAAAAGATTGGGAGTGGGGAATTTCTAGAGTCAGCGAAAAGAAGCACTAAATAACTTCTAACCTAGTGCAGGGTAGAATAAGAAAAGTCTGAGCAATCTAAGAAATGGAAAGTTAGGTGAATAAAATTTAAAAGAAACAAAGAAAAAGTTTGAAACTTTAACAACATACCAAAATAGTAAGAATTTTTAAATGCTAGCAATATATTCTGTGTAAATGAAGTGAATTTTCCCATCAAAGAATAGATTACTGGAATTTTTTTTTAAGATTTATTTTTATTTATTCATACAGAACTGGGGTACAGGCCAGAGATGCAGAATGTGAGAGGATTCACCAGGGACAGAGTGGGGAGCAGAACAGGCAGATAGACGAAGTACACTGCTGAGGGGAGCAGAGGGCGGGTCAGGAGAGGTCTGCCATGCCATGTGGTTCACCTCAGGGGCAAGTGGGAATAGAACTCATGTGGAAGTAGCTTTAGCTTCTCAGTGCAGTGCTTTAACCCGCTGTGCCACCAGGGAGGGCTGATTACTGAAATTTAAAGAAAAAAAAAACCTTTTAAAAAATGTCCAAATTGATTATTCCTTCAAAAGAAATACCTAAATATTGATACTGGGTGGATGGAAAGTATTTACCAACTAAATATCAGACAAAATGAACAGTAGTTCAAAAGTCAGGGGGAAAGACAAAGGACAAAACTACATATGGCTTAAAGGGCCACCAGAAAGATCTAGGATCAAGTTAAGATCTAGGAAGTCTTAACTTGTATACACCTAATAATACAACTGTAAGACTATGAAGCAAAAATTGATAGAAATACAAGGATCATAAACTGACAAACTGACCCTCATAATATTCTGAGGTCATGCATACAACCCCCAAAACAGCTCATGAAAATCATTTAGAGCTTTAAAAGTGACTGCTTTATTTTCAAAATTGAATTCAGTAAGGGTTTGTGTATATAGATGGCATTCAGATCATAACGTTCTCACAGATTGTGTGACACCCTGTAATAGCTGGAGATGTTGCACCCTCACCCACCCTGGAGATACAGGCTTGGAGGTAAGGACTAGATTTAGGAAGTGATCCAGGGAAGTTGGGGAATGCCGAACATGAGACAGGGAAGAGGGAATACAAAGCAATTCTGGTGTGTTCTCAGATAAAATGGAGCTGTATCACATCTGGACCTTCAGATTTCTGTGTAGAAGTTAATTCCATGTTATCACAGAAGCAAAGGGATAGCATTTATCCTCAGATTCTATATCCACCTCCAGTGAGTTGGTTTATATGCCATAAACTTCCTTGTACCTGCACGTCACAGGTGAAAGTGCCAACCAGTCTCGCAGAAACCTCACTCATTTTCCAGGAATACTCAAGCAGAAAGCAAGAGATACCCACTGAGATGAGAGATTCAGAAAGCCAGTTGCTAGGACTAAAGGCTTTTTGTTCAGCAAGATGTAGAATGGGACATAGATGTATCCCAATCAAGAATTTCTTGAAAGACTCTTCATTGTATTGCTCAGTAGAATAACATCTCTACTTCTAAACACTTCCCCTTCCCCACCCCCACCACACACACATTCCCTTGTAATATTACATGGGTCACTGATAGAATTGTTACCCTCCAAAGTTTCCATCCACTTGATGTTAAAGAGATTCCAGAATCTTCCCATTTTCCACACTCAACTGCAACCCCAGCCTCTTTACTCATGATTGAATGTAAATTTAGTTACATTTAAAACGAGAAAAGAAGTGTAGTTGTTCTTTGGCAAAAGGGAGTGAGAGAAATCCTGAGCAGTCAATCTGAGACTGAACAAGAATGAGACAAACATTTGAATTAAGGCATTCCAAAGAGCAGCAAACAGGAAACAAATATGGCTGGTGAGCTGAAGTGTGAGTGGGAAAGAAAGGGAAAAAAAACTAAAATAGATAAATAGAAATTCCTCTGCATAAAAATTTTACATCTGGGAATGCACATTAAAGAATACATGAAAGAGAAAAAAAATTTTTTTAATTAGAGACATTCTGCAGGAGGGGGAAGAGGGATCAAAATGGGAAGGAAGAGTTCAAGAGGAGACTATGGTGATGATGCATGGGTGAACTGGTGGCTGGAATTCTATGAGGCCTACACCTGAGAGAAGAAAGCAAACATTGTACAAAAATGGGCAATGATATATATAAATAAATAAATTGTGCAAAAAATTTTAAGATCTACATGACTGCCAATAGGTGGCGCCAATGTGTTATTTGTGATGTTTATGTTACTTGTGTAGTGTTATTTACATAGTTTAAATATTTAAATTTTTCTGTGATAGAAAGAAGAGAGAACAAGGTATCCAGGGCAGTATGAAGCTTGGATGGGGTTGTTCCCAAAAGTTAGAACAATGCCATGGCTCTCTACAGCTCCATTGTGGCAGGTAGCTTGTGTAGAAGCTCTTTATTTTGGAAGGGTGTTTCTGTTAGAACAGCTTTTGGACTTGTAATGTGGACCTCAGTGTCATGAACATAGTTTACTTTCCTCAACTAGATAACAGATACAGAATATGATAAGTCTGAGAGATCAGTGATTTCAGTGCTGAGGTAACAACTTGCATGTTTTGCATGTGAGGAATCCTGCAAATGAAAAGTCAGGCCATAGCTCATTAGTGATGACAAGGGGAAAAGGCATGTTCACTGAGGCAGCACATAGCTTTTCAGAAAAATCCCCAAGGAGCAAACTTCGGAAACATCAGAAAATTTAGCTGAAGGTGATAATGTAACAAAACAGGGTTTGAAGGAGCCTGTGTGTCATCCAATGAAATTCTGCAAATAATTGCTTGGATGAACTGAAATTTAAATTGCAAAATAGAGGGAACATTTCAAAAGTCTTGAAGAGGCAGCTTTCACTAGAGCTGATAGGAAACTTGCTGTACCAGTGATAAAGCCCAGAACCAAAAAGTTATACAAATGAATTTTACCAAACATTCAGAAATGAACCAGTGCCTGTCCCACACAAACTCTTTCAAAAAAAAAGGAAAAGAAGGAATACTACCAGCAACATTTTATGAAGCCAACATTACACTAATAACAAAACCAAACAAGGACAACATAAATAAAGAACACTACATGCTAATCTCGCTAATGAACACTGATGCAAATATCCTAAATTAAATCCTAGCTAATAGAATCCAATGATGCATCAAAAAGGTGATCCACCATGATCAAGTGGGATTTATCCCAGGAGCACAAGAATGGTTCAACATTTGAAAATCAATTAATGTAATCCAACACATCAACAAAAAGAAAAAGAAAAATCATATGCTCATATCAATAGTTGCAGAGAAATTATTTGACAAAGTCCAGTATCCATTCATAATAAATGTATTGAAACTCTTGGGATCGAGGAAACATACCTTAACATAATAAAGGCCATATATGACAAACCCATATCCAAAGTCATTCTCAATGGTGAAAAGCTGAAATCCTTTCTCTTAAGGTCAGGAAAAAGACAAGGATGTCCACCTGAACCACTGCTTTTCAATATAATTCTGCAAGTCCTAGACAGAACAATAAGAAGAAAAAAAAAGGCATATAAGGAATCCAAATAGGGAAAGAAAACTATCATTGTTTGCAGATGCCATAATAGCATACATAAAGAATCCCAAAAACTTCACAGAAAAGCTATCAAAATAATAAAGCAATTTAGTAAAGTAGCAGGATACAAAATCAAAACATCAAAAACCAATAGTCTTCCTATACACACTCACTCTGAAGAAGAAGAAACCAAGAAACCATTCCCTTTATAACTGAAACCAAAAAAGATCAAATACTTGGGAATAACCCTAACAAAAGAGGTAAAGGACCTCTGCAAGAAAATTATAAAACATTGTTAAAAGAAATAGAAGACACACACACAGAGAGAGAGAAAGAACTACAAGACACAAAGAAATGGAAAAAGATCCCTTGCTCGAGATGCAAATTAAAACCACAATGAAATACCACCTCACCCCAGTGAGAATGGCACATCTTCCAACAACTAGTAACAACAAATGTTGGTGAGGATGTGGAGAAAAAGGAACTCTCCTGCATTGCTGGTGGGAATGCAAACTAGTACAACCACTA
>NW_004567123.1:556216-592068 GCF_000260355.1 Condylura cristata | reverse complement strand
AAAAAAAAAAAGATCCCTTGCTCATAGATTGGAAGAATTAATATCATTAAAATGGCCATCCTACCAAAATGGCCATCCTACCAAAAGCAATTTATAGATTAAATATTATTCCTATAAAAATCTCAATAACATTTTTCAAAGAAATTTTTAAAAATACTGATGAAATTCATATAGAGCCACAGAAAACCTCAAATAGCCAAGGCTCTTCTGAAAAAGAAGGGAATGGAGACTTCAAACTATACTACAAAGCCATAATAATTAAAACTGCACGGTGCTGGAACAAGAACAGACATACAGCCCACTGGAATTGAATAGAAAACCTAGATATAAATCCACAATGTTATGGACATCTAATCTTTGAAAAAAAGCAAAAAATATGCAATGGAACAAAGAAAGTTTGTTAAACAAATGGTGCTGGGAAAGCTGGGCTGCTACATGCAAACAAAAAATGAAGCTAGATTATTACCTCACACCATACACAAAAACAACTCAAAATGGATTAAAGACCTAGACACAAGACCTGAAACCATAAAATATCTAGAAGAAAATATTGATGAAACACTACCAGCCATACACCCCGTAACATCTTTAAAGATATGTCACCCAAAACAAGGAATAGTGAAAGAAAGAATAAACAGCTGGGACTACATCAAATTGAAGAGCTTCTGTACAGCAAGAGACATTACATAAAACAGACACCCCACTGACTGGGAGAAAATGTTCGCACTTAGTACAAATGATAAAGGACAAAGATATGCAAAGAGCTGAGGAAACTCAACAAATATAAAGTGAACAACCCAATTTAAAAAAATGGGAAGAAGTGCTACAAAGACACTTCTCCAAAGAGGAAATGCAGATGGCCAACAGGCATATCAAAAAATGTTCTTGGCCCTCCCTGGTGGCGCAGCGGGTTAAAGCACAGCACTGAGAAGCTAAAGCCACTTGCGCATGAGTTCAATTCCCGCCTGCCCCGGAGGAGACCACATGGCGTGGCAGACCTCTTCCTACCTGCCCGCTGCTCCCCTCAGCAGTGTACTTCGTTGATCTGCTTGTTCTGCTCCCCACTCTGTCTCTGGTGAAGCCTCTCAATGCCCCTGCACCTCTGGCCTGTAACCCAGTTCTGTAAATAAATAAATAAATCTTAAAAAAAAAATGAAAGCTCTTAGAGCAATTAGAGAATAACAAAAAAAAAAAAAAAATGAAAGCTCTTAGAGCAATTAGAGAATAACAAAAAAAAATGTTAAGCATCATTTAAAAAAAAAGATTTATTTATTCATACAGAACTGGGGTATAGGCCAGAGGTGCGGTGGGTGAGAGGATTCACCAGAGACAGAGCAGGGAACAGAACAGGCAGATCGATGAGGTACGCTGCTGAGGGGAGCAGCGGGCGGGTCAGGAGGGGTCTGCCACGCCATGTGGATCTCCTCATCCCGGGAAGGCGGGAATCAAACTCATGCAGAAGTGGCTTAAGCTTCTTAGTGCTGTGCTCTAACCCACTGCGCCACCAGGGAGGGCCCAGCATCACTTTTAATAAGGGAAATGCAAATCAAAACTACAATGAGGTACCACCTCACACAGGTGAGAATGACACATATTTTAAAAAAATAACAAGCAATAATAAATGCTGGTGAGGGTGTGGAGGAAAAGAAATTCTCCTGTACTCCGGAGGGAATGCAAACCTGTATAACCACCATGGAAAGCTGTGTGGAGTTTTCTCAAACTACTAAAATTGGAGCTTCCCTATGATCCAGAGATTCCACTCCTAGGTATCTATCCAAATGACACAAAATAATTCAAAAAGACACCTGCACCCCTATGTTTATTGTTGCCCTGTTTACAATAGGAAAAATGTGGAATCAACTCAAGTGCCCAAAAATAGATAATTGGATCAAGAAGATGTGGTATATATACACAATAGAATATTGCACAGCAATAAAAAAGACAAACTCATGCCATTTATGGCAACATGGATGGAAGTGGAAAAGATCATGCTTATTGAAATAAGCCAGAAAGAAAAAAGAAAAATGCTGGATTGTTTCACTCATAGCAGGAGTATAAGGGATCAGGGGGAAATATATATATATATATATATATATACTCACACATATATATAAAGTACATACACATTTATATATATTATATATATGTGCTTTATATATAAAGTATGTATATACAAAGTACGTATATATACATATATACATACATTATATACATACATATACATATACATATATATATATATAATGTTAAAAAGAACATTGACTAACAACTATAAGCCAAAGACATTCTATGGGGAGAAGAGGGAAACAAGATTAAAATTGGGGTGGGAAGAGCACATGGGACTGTGGTGATGGCACATGAGTGAATTGGTGGTGGGAAGTCCACAGGGATTACAACTGAGACGGAAAAATGTACAAAATGAAGAATAATGTAAAATATGTATTAATAACATAAAAAAGAAAAAAAATGGTCAGAGGAGCTAAACAGACATTTTTCCAAAGACAAAAAATGTCCAAATCCAGCATTTTTCTTTTTTCTTTCTAGTATTTAAAAAGCTGTTCAACATCATTAACCATCAGGGAAATGCAAATCAAAACCACAGTGAGATATTACCTCACATAGGGAAGAATGATTATTATCAAAAAGACCAAAAAAGAAAAAATACACTATTGTTTAGGAAATGTGGAGGAGAAAGAAACCCTTTTAATCAGTAGAACTGTGAATTGGTGCAGCCAATATGGAAAATTAAAAGTCACATTACTATTTGCCCCAGAATTTACACTTCTTGATATTTATCCAAAGGAAATGAAAACACTAACTTGAAGAGATCTTTACCTCCATGTTCATTGTAGTATTACTCACAAGAGCCAAGACATGGCTAAGTGTCTTGTTAAATATAAAGTAACCTGTTATTATTCATAGAAAGAAGAAACTCCTACCTTTTTGTGACAGCATGAGTAGACCTTAAGGACATTAAGCTAAGTGAATTGACTCAGAGAGAGAACACCACATGACATCACATAAATGTAGACCCTAAGAAGAAAAAATTAACTCACAGGTAAGAGAACAAATTTGTGGTTGCCAGAGGCAGGGGCTGGGGAGTCGGCCAAATGGTGAAAGTGGTCAAAAGGTATGAGATTCCAATTATAAAATAAATTAACCATGGAGGTGGCATGTCCAGAAGGTGATTGTAATTAAAAACAGTAATGTCATTTTTGACAATTGTTGAGAGAGTAGACCTGGAGGCATCCAGAAGAAGTGGGGAAGCAATGAGTAGGGGAGAGCACAATGGAATTAAGGCCGCAACTAGGGCTGTTGTGGCAGTGGGAGAGCTACATGAGGCACCTGACAGGGGGAGTCCTATACTGTCAAAACACTAACAAGGCAGTGAAACAAAGGTATTTCAATTTTGAAAAATGAATAAAGAGAGAGTGATCTTAGAAGTTTCATCACAAGAAAAAAAAGGAACTACAAATGATGACAAATGCTAACTATGGTGATGTTCATTTCTCAATGTATATAAATATTAAATCATTTGAAATTATATCTATGACTACATATATAGCTATATATAATGTTATATATAGTAGATGTTATCTATCAATCATATTTCAATGTTTAAAGTTATTTTGAAAAAATGAAAGTGCCTGTAAGATTCAAGAGAAAAAGTCGCTATTTTGAAATAATCATCTTCTATTCCTAGTTTCTAAAGATTAAAAAAAAAAAGAATAGGTATTTATTGAATGTTTTCCAACATATGTTAAGATAAAAAGTTTGAGTGGTTAATAAAATATATAAAAAGTTTCCTTTTGTAAGATTAAGTTTTCCTTGCATTCACTGGGTAGGCTTTTTAGCCCAAGATCATTTTCAGTACATTGTTGAATTCTAAACATTGGACTTTATTTAGGAATTTCACATTCCCATTAATGGAGATATTTACAGTTTTAAGGGAAAGGTTTGGTCTCTCTTTGTTGGGTTTTAGAGTCAGGGTTCTGTTAGAGTTATAAATCTTTTTACCTTTTTCTACAGCCAAGACCAACTCATATGCTATAAAAATGAACTTTTCCTTTAACAGCCAAGAATTCACATGTAATTCCACCTCACTGCAGCATCATTTAATAGTATACTTGTTTTATGACTTTCTTGGTCATTGATCTCTCTATTTCATACTTATTCTGGACCCATGTTAGTAATATGTGTTTTTTTGTGGGTGTGTGTGTGGAAATATATCCATTTGTGAATAGTATTTTACATTTAAAATGTCCTCTATTGCTGGCTCTAGTCCCTTTCTCTTTTGCCTCTTCTTATTTTCTCCATTCTTTTTATAATGTTGCATAGAAATGTAGCCAGTTGTGTATACTTCTATGCAACCAGTTATGTTTATTTCATTTTTATTGTTTCACATATCTATTTCTTCTAGTCTTCTTTAGGGGTGGCTCACTCAGTAACATTTCATAAATATCTTTTCACATAAATATACCTTATTGTTATCATTTTAGTGACTGCATAATATTTTATTTTATGAGTGTGATGTGTAGAAGTTGCATAGATTGCTAGCTATCTACCCTAAACTACCTCCTGATAAACTAAGGGAGAAAATCTGATAACTGAATCTGAGAGGCAGGACATCATCCACAACACGTGCTGGACTAGCTCAAAGCCTGGTCTACTCTAAAAGAGGAAAGATAGAAGGAAAACATGCAGAATTTTTAGCAAAAACCTACTCTTTCACCATTCAGTCTCAGATATCATCTCTAATATTCTTCTAGTCAGGATGAATAAAAGAGGCAAGCTCCATCATGTTTTGCTGCTAAAGAAAGGAATGAGTGACATTGATATTTCACAGTAGTGTGTGTGTGGAACCAGCATAAGAGGAGAAAAAAATGTGCCAAAAAAAGGAATCTGTTTTCTCATGCAGACAGGAGAAACAAGCCTGGCTTGCAGATCTCCACTGGAAATTCTTTAAGGGAGCAGCCTCCCCCTGCCTCCCATTCTCTGTGAACACTGCCTCTTTAATCAACTCGTTCCCCTTCAGGAAGGTATAAGTGCTCTTGATTTTGAACTCCAAAAGATAAACACAACATCTGCCCCACAGGAGATTACAAAGCAGCACAAAATCAGTGCTGAAAGCAAGTCTTCAGACTTTTTGAGATTGAAAAGGGTTAACAAGAACCCTGGTCAGATAATATAGCAGAAGCAGTGCCATAAGAAGCAAACACACCACACAAAATTTATTTTTAAATAATAAATAAGTGCCAAAGGAAAGGAAACATTCAGAAATCAAGACATGAAAGTGCTTTCAAATGTAAATTTTAAAAGACCAAGAAGCCTGGTCTGACCTTAAAACAGCATTTAGAGATTGGCAGCAACTGTTTAAATATGGCCCCGCATACATCAGAAAGGGGAAAGTATGGCTTTCTTTGTTCTTTATGAGTCCCCATATGCATAGTCTACCAAGTAACACAACGTTATTGCTAAATAATTGAAAACTGAAATAGCCAAGGCCAAGTTCAAGATAAAGATATGTCATCTATCTAGATAGGACCTTCACTATACTTGAAGACATTTGATTCTCTGGAAGGGAAACAATTCCCTATATTCAAATCAGAATGAGGACATCAGACCTAATCTATTCATTAATAATCTACACAGAATATTGAACCAAATCTCACATATGCCGTTTGAACTTTAATATCCTCTCTCTTCAAGTTCTACAAAAGAAAATCATAATTTCATGACAAATGAACTGCTGTAATGTGTCTTGAGAAAAGCTATCCATTCTAAAATAAAATGGAGTTTTTTCTAAGCCACCCTTCTGGTTTCTTAAAGCAATTGATGTTGCATTTTATTCTTACACCATAAAAAGACAATCCAACCAAGTGTATTTGTCTCACAAAACTTTTGCCTTTTGGAGAAAAAAAAAATGCTAGTGAGGATTGTTCACATTTCCCTTCTTTGAAGGTGGGATCTGCAGACTTCACGAAGCTCCCACCTTCCCTGATGGGAACCGCTCCAGCCCCTGGGAATCTGAGCATTCTGGAGCACCAGCATGCTGCTGCAGGCTCTTGCTCTCTTTCCATGTGGAACTGGAGAGGTCAATGGCCACAGCTTCCAGGTCATTCTCAGGGCTGGTTCCTTCTGAGCCATTCTGGAGTCCTGCCTGACTTAGGCTAGACGCCTCCTTGTGGTGGTCGGAGACCCAGAATCTTGTCAGATTTTCTTCACTTCCTGGTTTCCTTATCATCTCTGCGGATTTTTTATGCATCCCTTGCAGAAAAAAAAAGAAAAAGAAATATCTATAAATTCTGCTATTAAGTAAACTTTTTCACATCAGTGTTCTCTAAATCCCACTAGACTTGCCTTTGCAGTGTTCTCTAAATCCCACTAGACTTGTTCTTGTCTCCAGAGCCTCCAGGAGATCCATTTAGCTAACGACTCACATTAAGAATTGAAATGTGGGCCCTCCCTGGTGGCGCAGCGGGTTAAAGCACAGCACTGAGAATCTGAAGCCACTTCCGCATGAGTTCGATTCCCGCCTGCCGCCTGCCCCGGAGGTGACCACATGGCGTGGCAGACCTCTCCTGACCCGCCCGCTGCTCCCCTCAGCAGTGTACTTCGTCAATCTGCCTGTTCTGCTCCCCACTCTGTCTCTGGTGAAGCCTCTCACCGCCCCTGAGCCTCTGGCCTGTACCCCAGTTCTGTATGAATAAATAAATAAATCTTTAAAAAAAAAAAAAAAAGAATTGAAATGTAGGGTCTACCAGCCAAGAGGGCTTGTTTGGATAACAGGGGATTGAAATTTATTTGCTACCAACATGTTTTAATCAGGAGTTTGCTCATAAAAATCCAGACTTCCAGTTCTCTGGAAGATAGAATGTACAGATGCCAGCCGGAACTGCCCAAACCTGCTTGTGTAAGTTCAGAGATGTAGCCCCGGTTCCTGCTCCCAATTCTCTCTGTCTCATCAATATTTGATGGCAAAGTCAAGAACGTAGATAAAACTGGCATGTCCCACCCCAGCAGAGTGTCAAATAGGGAAAAATACAAAAAAAAAAATTGCCTACCCAGACCCTCCTCTACCCAACCTAAAATATTGCCCTTATTCCCCATTCTAATTTCTGACCCTGCCCCAGATGCCATCTTCCCCCAAACTGTGATTCCTGTCCACTGGTATCCGGTATCCACAAACAGAAAACCCATAGTGTCCTGCTCCAAAGGTTGGGCCTCTTCACTATGAATTCTTCTAGCATCAAAAAAAAAAAAAAAGATCTAGGCAACAGAAAAGCTACCAGGCAGGTTGTTAATGACCCAACAAGGACATGGAGTCAGACCTCTTTACTCCGATATGCATGGGTTCATCATCTCCAGGTGTCACTGCTGTTCACTGGCCCTGTTTCTAGAATCATGAGCACTCAATTACATAGTTCCCCAAAATTCTTAGCACTCACTATTTTGGAGACATAGTTCACTTATGTGAGTGTATCATGACATTCTCCAAACCAAGGCCTGTGCAGACACATTGCCTACAGTTGCAATGACAAGTAAGGCCTATGACCTGGTGGCACTTGTTATTATAATACTTGGAAATCAGATGTGATATTCTTCCCTGAGACTAAGTGGTTTTACCTTGCTCCCTTTGCAAATGGCCACCCAACATGTGCGCCCCCTTCCCGCACACACAAACACCATTTCCAGGCTTCTGCTGGGGCACAGTGCCTTCCTTACCCAGAAGCCAGGGTGCACAGGAGCCCGCTATGCCTTTCTCGGAGTTGAGAATGGAGTCTGGGGGTGGGATGCAGTGTCGGACCATGGCCCCATAGAGCCCGTACTCCGCCATCACGCTGCTGCCGCCCCAGCGCTTCTCGCGCTTCCGCCACTTGGCCCTCCGATTTTGAAACCACACCTGGTTTGAGTCAGGGGAACATACAAGTGAAGACACGTGAGCATGGAGGCTTCAAGGGGACCCTGGATGAGAGTTGTAGAAAAGGCACACTAGCCATCCTCGGGGAAGCTTCTAGGATTCAGACCGTGAAGGCTGAGCTCATCTTTCGCTTCTGTTTGTGGCCATCAGATGCCAGTGGTCAGGGATCACAGTTTGGAGGAAGATGGCTTCTGGGGCAGGGCCGGAGATTAACAGTTATAGGGACGTGCTGTGGGGATAATCTGTGACTGGCCTCCACTGCAGTTTTCTATAGACAGGTTATAAAAAGATTAAATAAAAGGATTTGCTTTCACATTGTGTAAAGAAGCCAGCTCTAATGTTTCTGATTTTTCTTGATCAGAAAGAATTCACTCCAGAAATGGCCCCTTCACATCTCAAATTGTTGGATTGCTGCTGATACTTCTCATGTAAAACATTACCTTAGTAACTGAATAACAGATGTTTAGCTGTTTATAAGGAGTAAGTTGGTGGCATGTATTCTGACCTGGAGAAATGCCCATGTCTTGTTAGCAAAGATGTTATGTAGAATAACATGATAACATTTTGTAAATATAAAGAACAAAATACTGTATGTGTGTATTCAGAGCCAGATGTATATAGCATGGCAATAATGTATGCAATAAAATAGTTACCACAGGCTATTTATACTAGTTTCTTTCAGGGTTTTCAGTGAAGGGATTTTATTATTATTATTATTAAAGTAATATTGATCTTATTCTGTAGGTTTCAAGTATGCAACATTATAAATCAATACTTATATATACTATATTATGTTCACCACTCAAAGCCTCATTCCACCCTACTGTCTTTTCTCCCCATTGATATATCTTTACTTAGCTTATAGTTGCAGCACATTGTTGTGTTATTTTTTAAAAAATAATGTAATAAAACAGGAGTTATCATCTTGGAATAAGCATAAAGGAAGAGGCTGGTAATGTCAGATCTGAGCTAGGTGGCTCTCAGTGTGTTGAAAAGTATTACTGTTTAGGGATTTCTGTGGGTTGAGTCTCTCTACATAAGAATTACATGCTGATCCTGGTATCATTGGGAAGATCAACAAGTTGGGGGACCTTAGGCACCTGAATTCGGTCTTCAGGGAGCTCAGTTTTCACAGCCAGCATTTCCCGGGCATACACATCAGGGTAGTGGGCCTCACTGAACGCCTTCTCCAGCTCTTCTAGCTGGTGGGCCGTGAAAACAGTCCTGCAGGGAGATCCAACATGCACCCATAAGCACATGTCTACTAGAAGCTGCCAGGCTTTCCCACCTTAGAGGACCCCCCAATTTTCCAGACCCTAAAACGTCATCTTGTGATAACTGGACACCACACTTCTGATTGATTAGCCTCTGGAAGGTCGAGAAGTTTAGTTCAAACAAAACAGAGTTTGGTAGTTTTTTTCCTCCTCGGTGAATTCCATCAACTCATTTTAGTCAATTCACTTTAAAGGCCTACAAAGTTGTATGCTTAAAATAACACAGATTGTCCTGTACCCATCTGGGAATAGTAGAAGTATCCTTCCCAGAATGACCTGTGTACCTTCCTGCTGCCAACCAGGAGGCCCCCGGACCTGCTACAACCCAAGATCATACACTTTCAGATGTGTCCTAACGAAAGGTCAGGAAGAGTGGTTAACCCTGTACCTGTGCCGCCGTTTCTTCCTCTTGCCCATCGTGGGGGACACCTTCAAGTCACTCCTGTCTTCAGTAAGGCTATCCTCATCTGTTAGTACAGGGACAAAGTAAATTATTGGAATATTTTTTACTTTATTTTCTAGATTTTAATATGAGAATTGAAGCTAGGAACCTATCGAGAAATGTACTTAGCATACAAATTAGCATTCTTAAAACTCACTAACTCTATGCATTTTATTTAGCTTTGTCTTTGTCCAGCTTTGTCTGTGAATCATCGCATTATTCTTCATAAAATAAAAGAATTCCAAGGTAGGTATATTATTATCCTATTTTTTACAGATGGGGAAACTGAGGCAAAGAGAAAATAAGTAAGTTGCCTAACATCACACAGGTTGTAAATGATCAAATTGGAATGCAAACCCCAGACTGTGAAGCCAACGCTACTTGGTCACTAATTGCATTTTCTATATCCCTTAAAAATGCACCCACTTCCTTCTGCCTCAATTACCTCCTTTTAACCAGTACACCCATTTCTCAAAGTATGTCTTGGGGTGGAGGGAAGTGTTAGATTGAGGTTTGTAATATCAGAATGCTTATCAGAAATTCTCTCATCATCAGTTCTGAAACTCTGGTAGTGGATCTCAGAAATATATTCTTGAAGAATTTGCCCAAGGGAAGAACTTGAAAAAAAAGTAACAACCCTATTCCACTTTGCTATATTTTTTAATATCCATTATATCAAAGATGCAGTGGAAAGAGGGTGTCAGATTCAATTACACAAATCAATTTGCCTCACAATAGTTTAAAAATTAGCAAAGATAAAAACAATATTAGTTTTACTTCTCTTTTAAGTCCATACTTTTATTATTAAATCAAATATAATTAAAATTTAATACATCATATATGATGGAGCTACTTAAGAATGTACCTTTATAATAAATTATTTTTACTTCTACATCAGTTAGCTCACCAGAAAACTATATGCTCTGGCTATAATGCTACAATGCTTTACAGTACTATAATATACCCACCTGGTAATAAGGCTCTTGAGCATGTGAAATGTGACCATTCTGAACTGACATCTGCCACAAATGTAAAACAGCTCAAGAATTTAGAAGACTTTGCACTCCCAAAGTAATGTAGCAATAATTTTATACTGATTGGATGTAAAATTGTACTATTTTTATATATTATATTAAATAAAATGCAGTTTTTAAATTAAGTTAATCTTTTTTTTCTTTTTAACTTGGCTTTGAGAAATATTTGTTAATATTTCATAGAAATGTTCTCACAGAATAAAAATTTAATTTCAGTTTGCTTGTGCTTTGTTGGTCCTCATGGAGGAGAGAACACATCCAGTGAAGATGGTTTTCTTTATTGAAACAATATAAGGGTTCATTTTATCTTACACAGAGACTCAAGAGATAGTCTTTTTAGAACTGAGTGTAAATTCACTTGCCAGCTGATCTGACACACTCCTTTTGTCTGGGGATCCAATATACTCTTTTTTGCCTTGGCTGCCAGGTGCTCAGTTTTGATTCTACTACACAGTTCCTCTCAGTTCACATTTTCTTGTATAAATTTCCCTCCTCTTCCCCCAGGCCCCAAACTTGGCTTTGTTCTTTATATTTCCTTCGCTTTTCCCATAATCAGTCTCAACATTTTTTGAGGAAATAGGTGGGTTACCAAGAAAATGTTAAGCAAAACTACAACAAAATTAGTGTGTCTCTTCCTTTTTGCGTATGTGGGGAGCAGTGGTGCTAAGAAATGCAAGAGGAGAAATGTATGGCACTTCAATGCCCTTTTCAGCACCAAGAGATTGGACAGCACCTAGGCTCCTAGCCCTTGGTCTTCAAGGATCATTTAATCATCATTTAATAATCATCATTTAATCAACTCTGCTAACCTTTAAACATCAGCAGTACTAGGTTCTGTGTTTTCTGGTGAATAAGACAAGTCTAGAACCAGGTCTTTTGACTTGAGCCCTTCCCAGAGGCAGAGATTGGGGGAAGCCCTAGGAAAAGGCCTTCAGGAGACAACCAAGCTAGGTAGGGAACCCGGTGGTGATGGTGTGTGCTCTGTAGCAGCAACCAGATCTGGGATTATATTCAGGAATTTAGAAAAAGGGACAGAAGGCAAAGGTGAGAATATACCTTCACTACTGACTCACCCTCTGGAATTTTGATTCCCTTAGATCTGGGATGCTGGGGTTGGGGCTCAGTGGGACAAAGGTTTGTTACCCATGACTCGCTTCAAGCCTGAGGAACCCTTGCAGGAGCATGACCAGCTGGCCTGATTACCTGACGTCGAGACGCTCTCGCTGTGCTTCTGCGGGCGGAGAAGGGGTGGTGAGCAGCCTGAGACTTTCGAAGCAGAGGGTTCAGGCCCTCTGGACGGCAGGAATGGGAGGTCTGCTAGGAGCAAGCAGGGAGCACGAGCGACGGATGGAGGCTGAGTACTGAAGCCGCAGAAGAGACCGAACCCCAGTGGGAGGGCCCCATGCGCCAGGCAGGAGCCGCCAAGCCCAGGTCCCTTACAAGGTGCTACTGCCGGGCCTTCGCAGTCTGATCCTGGCACGGGATCTGCAGGCGCTGGCAGCTCCGCCTCCAGGCCCAGCAGGTCAGTAATAGCAAAGCTCCGGGGGCGCTGGCTTGTGGCAGAACCTCCCGGCACTAGCGCCGTATCTCTGGCGCGCCCGTCGGAAAGCGCGTCCCGACCAGTCATGGCTTGAAAAGGCTTGACCTTCCCTGGATCACCTTTGCAGAGGGGCGCAGCACAGAGGATGCTTTATAGAACGGGGCCCCCGTCGGGCTCAGAAGTCCAAGAGGGCTCCAATCAGCGGGGGCTCGGAGGCGTCATCGCTTCGGACCCGCAACACGGGGACGCCGCCAGTTCCCCTCCCTGCGGTCGCCGCCCTCCCAGCTGCAGTCCCCTCAATCACCTCCTCTCTCCTCTCCAGCTGTCCCCCTGCCCAATCCCTCCCCCCCTTCTGGATGTGGGGTGGAGGGAAGTAGGGAGGGGACAATGTGTCTGCTGTCTGCCTGACCCTCCAAAAGCCTAAAGTCTTTCCCTCCCCTTGCCTTCTCCTCCCTTCCCTTCCAGATTCTCTGAGTGGAGCCCCAATCGCAGCTGAGGCCTCCCTCCTAGGACTCAGTCATCCTTTAAAATCTAGGACCCCATTTCCAGTCCTACACAAGTCTTCCAGTTTTCCAACTCTACCACAAAGCCGAAAAGGAAAATCTCCAAAGGAAAGGAGTGGGAAACATTTCTTTTATCCTTGCCCTCTCCACCTCCAGTCAAATCCATCAGGGTGGTGTTGTAATGGCTGGGCAAAGAGGGGTGGGGGAGGGGGAGGGGAGGCTACAAAGACTCACACCTGCAGGGAGAATTGTAGAAAGCAAAGCAGCAGGACACTAGGTACAAGTTTACTCAGAAAACAAAAAGAAGGAAGGTAGGAAGGGAGGGAAGGAGGGAGGGGGGAAATACAGGAGAACTAATGAAATTTGAGCTGCAGATAAACAATGGATACTTTTAGAAGCTAAGCCAGTACCAGTATTAACCAGGAGGCCCTAAAAAGGGGCGAGCGGAGGGAGTAAATTGTAAACTTGGTCTGTATACTCTCCTGTCTTCAAAGACGCTAACAATTTATTATGAAGTTTATGGTTATTGAAAGAAAATCTGATTTTCTTGTAAAACCCCCATATTTGTTAAAGTTGGCACTGATGTGCCAGTCCTCTCTCACGTGCTGAAAATTTGAGCCCACCTAACCCGAATCGCTGAAAACGCTGAGCACAAACTTCCCAAACATAAAAGTCGGGAAACCCCTGCAGCCCCACCTAGGGAGCAAAAGAGGCAGGAGGCGAAGTGGCTACTCTGGGCCCCTCAGGTAAGTGGTGTGCTCCTGACGCACCTGGAGGAATAGGAGCCCGAACCAATCATGAAAGTGGGTCTCCCGCTGAGACTTCCAGTGGGTCCTTAGCTAAACATAGATTATGGAGGGGTTTCCCAAGAAGATAATTACAAGGGTCTGCGCATTAACTTTCCATTATTAAAGGAAGACCCAAATCTCCCTAGCAAGCTGTTCCCCAGGATTAGCAAAACAAGAACTTTCCTTTGAGATAATTGTCCTTTGAATCTCCAATTCAAAGGGTGGGAAGGGGTGGCTTTAGACTCTGGGGTCTGTTTGTTGTTTTGTTTGTTTGCCTGTCTTGTTTATGTTATTAAGGGTAAGGAATTTTCCCATAAATTTATCTCCAGGTTCAGAGGAAGGTATTGGGTGTATAGGACTTTGCTACTCTTGACTCTTTAGTTGCAGGGTAGTTGTTTTTAAATCAGAATTTGGGGCCATGTTTAAATAGGACACTCAGGGATCTTTCCTTGCAGACCCAATTGTTGCAGGCAAGCTGGAAACCGTCCCTTGGGCGGCTCGACTGAGATGCATCTAAGGGTGGCTGCAGGGCTGGCAGGCTCCAGGCTGGCCGGCTCCAGCGCTGTATCATCCGGGGTGCCGACAGAGACCCTCAACTGGGCCATAGTCTTGGGGTCTCCCTCCCCTGGTCTCTACCAAGGGGTGCAAGAGATCCCTGAGATGACAGACCCAAGTTGGTGTTGAAGGACCCACAGGTAGCAAAGGACCAGCCAGAAAAGTCCGACAGGGTGCCTCTGGACAGAGCCAGTCACACACCCATTTCCAACACCCTTGTAAAAGCCTCACAAAACCCATTTTGTAGATGAGAGAAATGGAGGCTTATTAGCCCGCTTGCACTAGAAACAGAGAGAAATCGGAAAAGCAAAGAAAGAGAGCTAGAGAGAGAACTAAGTAAAGGAGCCAGAATTGGACTTCGAAAAGGGCACAGAGTTTAAGAAAAGGAGCGCTACTACAGGACGCCCAATTCCAGCACAGAATTCCCAAGGCCTGCTCAGGCTTTCCCTGCGGGAAGAGACCCACCAAGCGCAAAGCAAGCACAGAACTCTGGGGACCTCCTTTTCACATCCAGGCAGTGCGGCAAGCGCATGTCTCCACCCTTCCTCCCACCTCCCCTGATCTGGTCAATGCCACCATCTTCTTCTCACTCCTCTCCCCCTCTCAGCTAATACTAGGGTCAGAGCTCCCACCCGGCACTGGGCAAAATGTTTCACTCAGTGTCAGCAACTTTGGGGGAAGGGCCCCTAGTCATGTGGGAGATTTGAAAGGAAAGAGCAAACTAGTGCCCTATTACCCAGTCCAGGGCCCCGGGTCTCGCCTCTGAAAATGCCCAGTGCATGGGAGGCTGCCAACACTTGGAGACCTCCTCCACACCCCAGCAGTCTCCTCTGACTCCCTCCCCCACCTACTTGTCTGAGACAAATCTGCCAGCCTCCAGGCTAGGACACGCCCCCCCCCCACCACAAGGTCTCTGACCCCTAAGTTTGTTAAGGGTCCAGATCTGTCTTCATCAGCCAGGATTATTTGGGATTTACCTAATCAGTAAAGATGTCTCCACTCAATTATTTTTCAGGGAAGGTTTCCAGCCCCTCTCTGGGACCAAACCACCACGGTGCCTCACAGTCCATTCCCCTGAGCACCCCTCCACCCCTCCTCCTGAAGGCCAAACCTGGGCTCCACCCCAAAACCAATGTATAGCAGCTTGGCAGACCCCTTTTTTTTTTTCACTGTTCAGAGTCACCGATGGTCAGACTGCAGTGGAATACAGATAAAATGGGAGCTAATGCACGTGTGGTAGTAAGGCGTGTGGCTGTGTGTGTCCACAAAGGAGCCTCTGGCTGTGTTCCTCTTCTGATGTTCATCCTACTCTCCTTTAAAGTCTCTTGGAACAAAGGCTGCTTTGCCCTGTCCAAACAGTCGCTTTCCCTGAATGTTTGCCTGCTCTGCCTGTAGAACCCACCGGACACTTCACTTGGGGGCTTTCTTTGGCTTCCAGAGTCTACTTTGTCCACTTACCAAACACCCCCTGAGAAACCCTGGATGAAGACTGTTGCGGGGAAAATAAACCTCCCTCCCACTCCTCAGGACTGGGGTGGCATAACTCAGGCATGCAGTCTGCTGGCTCTCAGGAACCAGGATTTTCCTCATGGTTATTTGGTGCTTATCTCATCCCTTTTTGCTTTCTTCCCAATATTACATTTTTCTTCTCAATGTTCACTTGGAATTCTTTACCCTCACACCCAGGATGGACCAGAAAACTTAAATACTTCCTAACAGAATTTGCTATATTTCTTCCTCAAATTGCTTTTTCTTGTTTGATGCAGAGTTTTGACCTCAACACCTCCAGTGAAGAGCCTTGCTGTAAGTGAAAGTAAAGGATCTTACACTAAACTGAAACTTTGACATATTCATTCAGCTTTACAACGTGTTTCCTTTGGGAAACTATTTCAAGCTGTGACAATGAAGATTCAATGAGACTGTATGTGGTGGGGTGTCTTGGAAATGCCAAAGTGCTGCTAGAATTTGGGCCATCTTTCTTACTTCTCCTAATCTGGACTAAGGATGAGGCAATGACCCACTTAACTCTGGAATAAAATGTGAAGATGCCCAAAAACTCAGTAGTCAAGATAAATACAATTTTAAGGCAACAGTGTTTTAAAATCCAAAATACAGACGGCCAGCGGGTATTTGAAAAAATGTTCATCATCACTTGTAATAAGGGAAATGCCAATTAAAACCACAATGAGATACCACCTCACACCAGTGAGAATGGCACATCTTCAAACAACTAGCAACAACAAATGTCAACGAGGATGTAGAGAAAAAGGAACCCTCCTATACTGTTGATTTGAATGCACACTGATACAATCATTATGGAAAGCTGTTTGGAGCTTTCTCAAAGAGCAAAAAAATGGAGCTTTCATATGACCTAGGAATCCCACTCCTAGGTATATACCCAAAGGACACAAAAACATTGATTTAAAAAGAAACCTGCACCCCCATGTTTATTGTACAAAAGGCAAGATGCAGAATCAAATCTAATGCCCAAAAATAGATGACTGGATTAAAAAGATGTGGTATATATACCCAATAGAATATTACTCAGCAACCAAAAAAGATATGCTCTTGCCTTTTGCAGCAACATGGATGGAATCGGATGGGATCGTGCTTAGTGAAATAAGCCAGAAAGAAAAATAAAAATACCAGATGATTTCACTCATATCAGGAGCGTAAAGGATCAGGGGGAAAAAAGAGAGAGAGAAACAAGTGTAATAAAGTAAAAATGAAAACAATGAACAACTATAAACCAGAGACCTTTTATGGGAGTGGGAGGGGGAATGAGATTGGAACTGGGGTGGGAAGAATGCATTGGACTGTGGTGATGGCACATGGGTGATTGTTGGTGGGAAGCCCATGGATTACAACTGAGATTTAAAAAAATGCACAAAAAGAACAATGATGTGTGTGTGTGTGTGTGTGTGTGTGTGTGTGTGTGTATAAACTTAAAACAGAAAAAATGCAGTTTTCCATAATGGTTGTACTAGTTTGCATTCTCACCAGCAGTGCAATTCCTTTTTCTCCAAATCCTCACCAACATTTGTTGTTGCTAGTTGTTGGAAGATGTGCCATTCTCACTGGGGTGAGGTGGCATCTCATTGTGGTTTTAATTGGCATCTCCCTTATTACAAGTGATGTTGAACATTTTTTATATGCTTCTTGGCCATCTGCATTTGCTCTTTGAAGAAGTGTCTTTTTAGCTCTTCTGCCCACTTTTTGATGGAGTTGTTTATTTTTGTTGAGTTTTATCAGTTCTGTTTATCTTTGTGATCAATCCCTTATCACTACTTTTGTGTGAGAAAAATTTTTCCCCATCAGTGGTATGTCTGTTTGTTTTTTGTAATGTCTCTTTTGCTCTTTAGGTTGATGTAGTCCCATCTTTTTATCTTTGCCTTCACTACTGTTGCATTGGGTGCTGTATCTTCAAAGATGTTGCTGAAGTGTATGCCGTGTAGTGTTTGGCCCATCTTTACTTCCAGGTATTTTATGGTTTCCATTCTTATGTCTAGGTCTTTAATCCACTTCGAGTTGCTTTTTGTGTATGGTGAGAGGTAGTGATCTAGTTTCATTTTCTTACGTGTAGCTTCCCAGTTTTCCCAGCACCATTTGCTCAACAAACCTGTGAGTTTATATCTGCATTTTCTATCCAAATCCTCTGGTCTGTATGTCTGTTCTTGTTCTAGTACCATGCAGTTTTGATTATTATGGCTTTGTAGAAAAGCTTGAAGTTTGGGATTGTAGTGCCTCCATTCTTTCTTCTTAGTCATGAGAGTATTGGCTATTCGAGGTCTTTTGTAGTTCCATATGAATCTCATCAATATTTTTTCTATTTCTTTGAAGAATGTCATTGAGACATTTATTGGGATGGTATTAAATCTGTATATCACTTTGGTAGAATTTTAATGATGTTAATTCTCCCGATCCATGAGCAGGGGATGTCTTTCCATTTCATGGTGTCTTCTTGTATTTCTTTTAACAGTGTTTTGTAATTTTCTTTGTAGAGGTCTTTTATCTCTTTTGTTAGGTTGAATCCCAGGTATTTGATTCTTTTTAATTGAAAAGGGGATGGTTTTGTTTTTTTTTTTTTTAAATCTCTGCTTCTTCTGATTGGTTGTTTGTGTATAGGAAGGCCTCTGACTTTTGTGTGTTGATTTTATATCCTGCTACCTTGCTAAACTGGTGGATGGTTTTGATTAGTTCCTCTGTGGGGCTTTTATTAGGGTTTTCCATATAAATTAACATATTGTCTGCAAATAAGGATAGTGTTACTTCTTCTTTCCCTATTTGGATTCCTTGTGTGCCTCTTTCCTGTCTTATTGCTCTGGCTAGAACTTCCAGTGTTATGTTGAAGAGCAGGTGCGATAGTGGACACCTTGTCTTGTTCCTGATCTCAAAGGAAAGGCTTTCAACTTTTCTCCATTGAGGATAATATCGGCTGTGGGTTTATCATAGATGGCTTTTATCATGTTGAGGTATGTTCCTTCTATTCCGAGAATTTCGAGGGCCTTAAGCATAAATGGGTGTTGAACTTTGTTGAATGCTTTCTCCACATCTATTGATATGATTATGTGGTTTTTAATTTTCTGTCGGTTGATGTGATGGATTACATTAATTGATTTTTTGATGTTGAACCATTCTTGTGCTCCTGGGATAAAGCCCACTTGGTCATGGTGTATCATTTTTTGTATACTTTTTAATGCAAGTACTAGAAAACATATACCTATAAGTCACTCTCATCATATTTCTGTCAACCAGCACTGGTTTCATAATTACATATATTGAAAGTGTGGTCAAGAGACTGCAAAGAGTTTGGAAGCATCATAAATTTGGTCTAGAAAATAACTTCTTCCTTATCTGAGCCTTAGTTTCCCTTCAATAAAATTAAAGGGACAGGCTATGTGGCCTGCATGATCCCCTTCCACCCCCACTTAGTTCAGATCTGCATTCAGGGCCCTTTGGCCTCAGTTCCACCATATCACAGCCATGGATTCCTTGCACTCCCTCTTGGGATGCCATGTTCCCCCAGGTTAATGAAATGAAGAATATTTTGTCTTTTTAATGAAGTGCAAATATACAACTTTTTTGCCAAGTAAGGATATAACATTTCTCACAGAGGAAAAGCAACAACAAAGATCTATGTTCACTTATAAGCTCTAGAGACTCTGGGCACTTTAATGGTGACCCAGATTAGTTCAAGTATGATAATATCATGAACGGTGGAGATATTTTTATAAGAAAATCCCAAATTCCAAATCTAAAAACCCACCACTGTGCCTGGTAGCCTTTTTGTCCTTTCTCCCACCCTAACCCACTTCACCTCTGATAACCTCTGATAACTTCACCTTGGTCATCCATGCCCCATGGTTTATCATGCATGTGTATATCTTTCTAATTTTGCTTTACGTAATCGCCTCAAGTTCCTTCCATTTTTCTGCAAGTAGCAGAATTTCATTTTTCTTTATAACTAAATAGAATTCCACCATTCATCTCTCAGCGAGAACTAAGCAAAAACAGAACACTAGAAAATTGCAATTCTTAGCTATTACAAATAAAATTTTAAGTTATTCTAAATAATGCCACAATAAACATTGTACAGAATATAATTCATCCAGTTGATGGTTTTATATTCTCCAGGTAAATACCCAGAAATGGGATTGCTGGAGAGACTGAGATTTTTATTTGTTTTAATGATTTTATTTATTTATTTTTGCATAGAAGAACTGGGGTGTAAGCCAGAGTTGGCGGGTATGAGAGGATTCACCAGAAACAGAGAGGGGAGAGACCAGGCAGATCTACTGAAATACACTGCTGAGGGAGCAGCAGGTGGGTCAGCTCCCTGGCCAGGGATCAAACTCAGGTCTCTGAGGTGATAGCACTGAGATTTAACCCGTAGGCCACCAAGGAGGCTCTATTTTTTTTTTTTTTTTTTTAAGGAAGACACAGAGCACTTTCCATAATGACTATACCAATTTCATCCCACCAATAGTGTATAAGGTTCTGCTTTTTCAAATCCTCATCAACCATTGTTGTGAGACATTATATTTCTCATGCTCCCCTTAGGCACCACTCTCTTTCCCTCATGTGGCTCCCATGGTTCTGTCACTCTCTGTCTGCCAAGAACTCCCAATCTCCAGCCTGGGACATACTCCTGAAACCAAGACCATATTGCCTAGGGTCCACAAGATATCTGCCCCAGAGTCTCCCCAAAACACTGAGAAAGAGCACAACCAGCACTGAATGCAGCATCTACCCCCTCAAGTCTGCATCTCCCCAAGACTTCTTTACTTCCCCCCTCAGTGACCCACAGTCCTGAGCGTCGTGTTTAGCTCATCACTCTTCCCACCAGCTTTGCAGGTTTGCCTCCAGTTACAAAGCATGAATACTAGAGGCCACTTACCTAAATAACCACACTTCATCCTGACCACAGTTGTGGGAGAGACATTATTACAGCGCACATCTTTCCAGTAAGAAACAGGGTTCAAAAGTTTACATTATCCCATAAATTACTCAAGGTCACCCTATTGCCAGGACCAGATTTGAAGCCCAAAACCACAGGGCTGAAGTCCAGGACACTAATTACTTACTCTTCAGCCCTCCCCAAATCTTTATAATTACCTGGGATCTCCAGTGTCCGTGGACCCTCCAGGGCTAAGGCAGAGGTAGTAATTTGTGTTTGGGAGCTGTGGTGAGTACTTAGAAGTTACTGCATACATACCACCCTCACCATTGTTCCCTGGCATGATTTAACCATGTTCACAGATACCCTATCTACTGGTGCCCTATCGTTTCCCTCCAGCCTGAGAAATGTATGCCATCTAGTAAACTTTTCTGAGTAAATTGGCTGGATGTGGTTTCTGTGGTTTGCATCCAAAAACCCCGTCTCAAGCACTGGGTTCCCTTCACTTTCTTCACACCCCTCTCCTGCACCCACCAATTCATCCTTATTCTTCATTCCAGTGAGCTCTGTAAAGTAGTTCCTTGCTCCTGACTTCAAATTCCTGAATCATCAACTGCCATGGAGCTCCTTTGCCAGCACTAACAAAGCAATTGCACCACATGCTGTGCTTCTCAGAAATAATTTGGCCTAAACCAAAAGGAACTTGGACCAGGAAACTTCAATCGTTTCTCAACCAGTTAGTGAAAACTAACTCCTGAGTTCCTTTCCTTCACTGAATATTCTGATTACCATGTTCGTGAAAAAAAAAATTATTCCAAAACACAGCTGCTTCAAATAAGCTATTTTCTTTTAGTCAAAGTGTAATAGATTTGAAATTTGGGGAGTTTGAAGGGTCTTACATGGTTGCCTTCTGGGACTGTTGAGAGCTCATCTGCCCAGGTGTGCACGGAAGATTGCTCTCCAAGACCACTGACTCCAGCGTGGCCTTCTCAGGGAAGTAAGGAGCTCCCCAGCACCAGGGGGAAGCTGCTTGACCTTTGCTGACTCAGCCTTGGAGGTCATGGCCTACCACTTCCATCAGTCGATTCCTGGTCACATTATGACAGTTGAGGGCTTTTGTCTTCATGGGTCACCCTCTCCATAATAATATATTCAAATTATATGTGATGACTTTTGGTATAATATAAAGGTGAATACAATCCAGTCTGGAGTCATTGTTACATATTCATTATTATTGTACCCTTCTTTGCTTAGGATTTTTTTTAAAAAAATTAAAATATAGTTGGGGCCTTCCTGGGTAGCCCCAATAGCAACAAGTTTGATCCCCAGCCAGGGAGCTGACCCACATGGTGCAGCAGACCACTACTGTCTCACCCACTGCTCCCCCCAGCCGTGTATTTCAGTAGATCTGCCTGTTCTGCTCCCCAGTCTGTCTCTGGTGAATTCTCTCACCTCCTCACAACTATGACCAGTACCCCAGTTCTTGTATGCATAAATAAATAAATAAATCTTTAAAATAGTATTTAGTGTGCATGCAGAGAATAATAGAGTGTCAAAATACAAGAGGGAAAGATGATCAAATTGCAAAAAAAAAAAAGGCAAGCAATTGTAATAAAGTAAAAATGAAAAACAATGAACAACTATAAACCAGAGACATTTCACGGGAGTGAAAGAGGAATGGGAGTAGAACTGGAATGGGAAGAGTACATGGGACTATGGTGATGGCACATGGGTGAAGTGGTAGTGGGAAGTCCACAGGGATTACAACTGAGAAGAAAAAATGCACAAAATGAAGAATTATGTAAATAAATATAAATTTTTTAAAAAAGAACACACAAAAATAAATAAGTTATTATAATATATATCAGACATACTTATTATATACTATATATAATATATAATAAAAATCCTCAAAGAAAAAGAAAATAGATGAGCCCTTTACTATAAGTGGGAACTTCAACACCCTTCTATAAGATTTGGGAGGTTCAATGGGTCTAAATTCAGTAAAAATGTAGTTAAAGTGAATAGCATCATTATTTACTAGATCTAATTGACATTCATGGGATAATTCATTCAATAAAAGCATAGTACAGATTCTTCTCAAACTCACATGAAATATTCACCAGATAGACCATATTTTGGGCCACAAAACATATCTGAAAAAATTTAAAAGAATGTAAATTACATAAAGTATGCCCTAAGATCACAGGGAAATTTAAAGACACTACTAGTGAAAAGATACTGGAAAGTTCCCAAATATTAGAGATTAAAAACACACTTAAGGGCCCTCCCTGGTGGCGCAGCGGGTTAAAGCACTGCACTGAGAAGCTAAAGCCACTTCCGCACCGCATGAGTTCGATTCCCGCTATCCCCGGAGGTGACCACATGGTGTGGCAGACCTCTCCTGACCCACCCACTGCTCCCCTCAGCAGTGTGCTTCGTCGATCTGCCTATTCTGCTCCCCACTCTGTCTCTGGTGAAGCCTTTCACCGACCCTGAGCCTCTAGCCTGTACCCCAGTTCTGTATGTACAAATAAATAAATCTTAAAAAAAAAAAAACACACTTAAATAATACATGGGTCAAAAACAAGTCACAAGGGACATTTTTAAATATTTTTGAACTAAATAAGAATGAAAATATACCATGTGAATTTATGAAGTATAACAAAATTAGTGGTAGGAGGGAAAATTAACAGTATTGAATGCATACATTAAAAAAATATCTGCCCTCCCTGGTGGCACAGCAGGTTCAAGCACAGCACTGCAAGCTAGCCACAGCCGCCTCAGTGCCAGTTCGATCCCCAGCCCGGAAGTGATCCACATGGCACAGCAGACCTCTCCTGTCTCACCCACTGCTCCCCTCACTAGTGTACTTCCTCAATCTGCCTGTTCTGCTCCCCACTCTGTCTCTGGTGAATCCTCTCACCACCCCTCCACTTCTGGCCTGTACCCTACCCCTGTATACATAAATAAATAAATCTTTTTTTAAAAAAAGAAGAAGAATGGTGATGGTAAGCCCACAGGGATTACAACTGAGATGGAAAAAGGCACAAAATGTTGCAAAAAAAAAAAAACTATTATATCATTTTAAAAAAGAATAATATATATAATCAAAATTAAACTTTCGTATTATGAAACTGAAAACATGTGAGGAAATTAAATCCAAAATTAGGAGAAGAAAAAAATAATGAGAATTATAGAAGCAATCAATGAAATTGAAACAAAAAATCAATAGAGATAATTAATAAACCAAAAGCTAGTTCTTTGAAAAGATAAATGTAATAGATAAATCTCTAACCTGGGTAGCTTAGAAAGAGAGAGAGATTGCTAATATCAGATGAGAAAGGGACTAACAATACTGATCACAAGAATAATTTAAAATATAAAATTATTATAAACAACTTATTTACACAAATTTGATAACTTAGATAAAATGGATCAACTATCTGAAAGATACAAGCTACCAAAACTCATATAAACAGGAATATATTATCTGAACAGGCTTACATCCATTAAAGTTATAAAAAAATAATTAATTACCCTCATAAAAAAGCAGTAGGCCCAGATAATTTTACTGGGTGATTTTTACTAAACATTTAAGGGAAAATGATACCAATTCTCTACAATTATTTCTAGAAGCTAGAAGCAGAGGGAATTCTTCCTAACTCATTCAATGTTACCCTAATTAAAATAACTAAAGACATTACAAGTGAACAAATCTGCATATTGTATTTCTTAGGAATATAGATGTAAAAATATGAATCAAAACATTATCCAATAGAATTCAATAATGTGAAAAATAAATATACTTTGTAACCAAAATGAGATTAATCCTAAATATGTGAGACTATTTCATCATTTGACAATTAATATAATTAGTCACATCAATAAAATGAAGAAAAAATTCATATATCCTATCAATAAAAGTATTTGACAAAATAACACACCCACTCATGATTTAAAAAAAAATCTCAAACTGAGATTTAAGAACATCTGAGCTAACATCATATATACTGGTCAGGAACTAGAAGTTTTCCCACCAAGGTTGGGAGACTAAATGTCCTTTTGTCATTATTCTTTTTTAACAGCATAGTGATGTACCTGTTCATCCAATAATGTAAGAAAATGATATAAAAAGCAAACAGATTGAAAAGGAAGAAATAAATCACAGATGATATGATTGACTATGTAGAACCCCTCCCCAAAATCAACAAATAAGCTCCTAGAATTCATAAACAAACTTGTATCCTGCAAGGTTACTAAATATAAGTTTAATAAACAAAAGTCACTTACTTTCTTATATGTCATCTATCAAATAATTAGAAGTTAAAGGTATAATGCCAATTTCATTAGCACCAAAAAATTAAAATAATTCTATGTAAATCTTTGTGTATATAAATTACACAATTTAATATGCTTTCACATTTATGTACAGCCAAGCTATAACCAATGTCAAACTAATAAAAATATTCATAATTTCATCACTCACCCCAAAAACTTTTCTCTTAAATCACTTCCTCTAATCCCTCAACAAGTTTGCTAGACTTTACTTATCAGAAGTGGATGCTTGATTTGTCAAATGCTTTCAAAGCATATATTGAGAAGATCATGCGATCTTTCATTCTTAGTATGTGAAGTGTGTTTTGATTTTTAAGTGTGAACATTCTAGATTAATAGCCTTTTTAAATATCTGAACTTTAAAGATGCTCCTCTTCTGCCTTGTAGTTTACATTATTTCCGAGGAGATATATACTTTTATTTCTTTTTATTTTAACTTACTGGACCCCCTCCAACCTTGCTCACAGTTCCCACCTTCTTCCCAATCCCAGCTCTGTTGACAAAGTTTGTTTATTTGTAATTTGTTTTGCCCTTTCATATTTATTTTGTTTTTTTCCTTTACTGCTTTGTTTCCTTATATTCTTCAGGTAGGTAAGATCATATAATATCTGTTTTTCTCCATCTGAACTATTTTACTTTGCATAATTCCTTTGAGTTCCATTTCACTGTAATAGCAAGGTGTAAATCTCACAAAACCTGTACAGGATCTAATTGAAGAAAACTACAAAACTCTGATGAAGAAAGTAAAATATCTAAATAAGTGGAGAACTACTCTCATACATGAGACTAGACATTAAGATGACCTTTTATTTTTTTCTACTTAATCTATAGATTCAGTGCCATTCCAATCTACATTTCACCAAGTTATTTTGTGAATGTTAACAATATGATTCTAAATTTAGTATGGAGGACCCTCCCTGGTGGCCCAGAGAGTTAAAGCACAGCACTGAGAATCTAAAGCCGCTTCGGCATAAGTTCAATTCCCGCCTGCCGCGGAGGTGACCACATGGTGTGGCAGACCTCTCCTGACCTGTCCGCTGCTCCTCTCAGCAGTGTACTTCGTCGATCTGCCTGTTCTGTTCGCTGCTCTGTCTCTGGTGAATCCAATCACCGCCCCTGTGCCTCTGCCCTGTACCCCAGTTCTGTATGCACAAATAAATAAATCTTTAAAAAAATTAAAATGTACATTCTGTAAAGGACGCATTAATAGAATAAAAAGATAAAACTCAGACTTGAAGAAAAAAATAATATCTTTTAAGGATTTATTCATTTATTTATAAATGAAGTCTTCAAACTTAACCATAAGGAAAAAAGCAACTCGATTTAAAAATGGACAAAAGCTCCCAACACCTCACTAAAGAGCTATACAAATGGCCAATCAGTATATGAAAAGATGTTCTACATCATATCTCATAAAAGACCTGCATGTTAATACAACAATGATATAGAACTACAAACCTGATGACTGACTTAAATCCAGAGCACTGACAGTGCTGCTGGCCAGAATGTGGAACAACAGAAGTCTCATTCATTGTTGGCAGAAATGCAAACTGTTTCAGCCAATTTGGAAGCCAGTTTCTGAGAAAGCTAAACATAGTCTTAACATACTCTTGAGCAGTCATGCTCCTGGGTATTTATGCAGTTGAACTGATAATTTAAGCCCTCACAAAAACCTGCATGTGAATATTTTTAGCCACCTTTTTTCAGAATAGTCAAAAACTAAACCAAGTGTTTTACTCAATCAATATATAGACAAGTATCACACACTCATACAATGGAATATTATTCACTGAAAAAGAAATGAATTATCAAAACACAAAATGACATAGGAGAAATTTGAAGGGCATAATATTAAGTGAACGAAGCCAATTTGAAAGGACCATACATTACGGTTTCAACTATATGACATTTTAGAAAAGGCAAAACTATGGCGAAAGGAGAAAAAAATCAGTAGTTAATAGGGGAGACAGTAGTTGAAGGGAGACAGCGAGGAAAAGGAGGAGCAAAGGGAATTTTTCATGCAGTGAGACAACATTGTCTATTGAAATTATGCACTTTTAGAACCTGAAATGCCAGCCCAAGAGTGAATCCTAATGTAAACATGAACTTGAGTTCATAGTAATGCCCCAAAATAAGTTCAGCAATTCTAACAAACATAGTACATCAGTGTTAAATGCAAACCCTAGGAGGATTTTATGTGGAACTCTGTACATTCTGCTCAATTTTTAAAAATAAAAAAGTTCTGTAAAAAAAACTGTAACTGGCAAGACCCAGCCAGACGGCTGCTCTGCCCCTCTCAGTCCGCTGCTTTTCACTGTCATTTCTGGGACCTGGAAATAATCTTCAAATGTTATAAGTTCCAACTCCGAAAGAATACTTGGTATACTCTCTTAGCATTTCTTGGGGAAGTTGTCAACTCAATCTTTTAGATATTTATTTTTAGATATTTATTTCAAGTGTTGCATAAAATAAAAGGTATTTGATGCTTACTATCATCCATTTTTATAAAAAATGTTAACAAACATTTCTTTACCAGTCAGAAGTTTATATCTTTGACTCCTTAGATTTGTATTTTCATTCCACTCCTCCCATAAAATTTCATTCTAATATTGTCAATACTTTCCTGTATGAAAAGTATATTATTCATTTTTAAGCTTCCTGCAATGAAATGATTATTTTTTAAAATGTCACCCAAATTGAATTGTCACAACCACTATTAATGTACAACTGAGCAATACATTATAAATATTTTAAATGTCGGCAACTAATTTGGAAATGTATCTCTTGTTGAAATAGAACTTTTTTATTACTTCATATGTGTGTATAAATGTTTTGTGTTGCTAAACAGAGGACACACAGCAACCATTTTATTTTATTCTTGTTTTGTGTGTGTGTGTGTGTGTGTGTGTGTGTGTAGAGGGCATGGAGAGAGACTGCTTATAGAAACAAGCAAATAGGCTAAGGCAGTTTCTTCATAGCAAAATCAATCAGTTATCCAAACCCCTTTCTGATTACACACCCCAATTCCCAGTTCCAGTTGGTCATCATTCCAAAAATAACTAATCAGATACTCTTTCAACTTGTTAAAACAAAGAAAAGAAACTGCCAGACATGCAGTTATTTCTCATTCAGTCGCTAAAATCTTTCATCACTTTTCTTTTTCCAGAAAGTAAAACCAACATTCTTCACTCAACCCTGTCAAATGACTGCTATTATCTGATTATTCTTTCACTCAATGGGCAGCTAGGTTAGCATCACCTAGTAAGACCTCTGAAAGGTACTTTGTTTAAGGGGAAAAAAATAGGAAACCCGATGCAAAATTGGAAATTGTTCCTTATAGAAATGTTCCTGGCAATTCTAAACCAAAACAACATATTCCATCTATTTCCATTTATTTTTTATCTTTAAAAGCTTATAAATAAAACACAGGACAGATTGATGGAGAGACAGATACACACACACAGGTAACAGTTGACTTTACAGTTATGTTTTTGACAGATTTGATACAGTCTCTGATGTCTAAGAGAGAGGAATTAAACCTATTGAAATGAAGCTGGTTTTCTCAAATTCAGGGAACTGATTCGTAGATTAAATACTAGAGTTACGTTTATCCTGCACATGTAGACAGTGTACACTCTGCTGGCAGGAGAGAACTCTAATCCAGGCTTACTGCAAGGGCGTTAATGATGATTGTTACTAAATGCATTTACAGCTCAGTGGGTCCTCAAATAATGTTATTTCCTTCAACACAGTTTCCTTATAATGTTGAGAAGAAAAATTACTGCTGACACTGAACATTATTTGAGGACCTGCTTTCATTCTATGTCATTTCAATTAAAGTTGCAGTTTCCAAGAACCTATTGATGACTCTAAGTGAGGACATGATCACAGCACACACCCCACTGAGAGAAAGAGCAGAGGAATGACCCATGAGTGGCCCAGGAAAATTGTGTCAGCTTAGAAAACATTTAATTTATATTTTATATTTCATCCACTTCCAACCTTTATTGACAACAATCAATAAAATGTTTCTCCTATAAATCAAGATGTTTATATATGAAGTAGGAACTTTTTTCATATATAGATACATTATATATATATACGAAATATATATACACACACACTATATGTATACACAGTTTTGTATATACAGAGAGAATGCTGCTTAGTCAGAAGTAAAGGTTAAAAAAGTAAAGGTAGGCCCTCCCTGGTGGCGCAGCGGGTTAAAGCACAGCACTGAGAATCTGAAGCCACTTCCGCATGAGTTTGATTCCCGCCTGCCCCGGAGGTGACCACATGGCGCGGTGGACCTCTCCTGACCCGCCCACTGCTTCCCTCAGCAGTGTACTTTGTAGATCTGCCTGTTCTGCTCCCCACTCTGTCTCTGGTGAAGCCTCTCACCGCCCCTGAGCCTCTGGCCTGTACCCCAGTTCTGTATGCACAAATAAATAAATAATTTAAAAAAAAAAAAAGTAAAGGTAAAATGTTTACCTTGGGCTCTCCTTGGTGGCACAATGGGTTAAAGCACCACATTATGAAGCTCTCCAAAGCCACTGCAGCAGGAGTTGGATTCCCCGCCCCGGAGCTGACCCACATGGCACAGCAGACCTCTCCTGCCCTCCGGCTGCTCCCCTCAGCAGTGCATTTCAGTTCATCTGCCTCTTCTGCTCCCTACTCTGTCTCTGGTGAATCCTCTCACCTACCACACCCCTGGCCTGTACCCCAGTTCTGTAAACATAAATAAATAAATCTTTATAAAAAAACAGTTTACCTTTTGCCCCTTTACCTTTTGATATCAAAGTACACCTGCTAAACTCAGCTTTACCTTCTCCAAACTTTTCCCATAACTCAGGAGGCTCCAGAGGCAGAACAAGCAGGCTTCCAGGATATTTAGCATTAAATATTTTGACTCTAAGGAAGTACTGTCAATTGCTGCCCACCCACATCCCTACTATGGGGTTCCCAGGAATTCTTCTGTGGAGAACTACCCCAGGACAATAGTCACCTTGCCCCCAAATACCCAGGACCTGCCTTCCCCCAGATGTGTCAACTGGCTGACTAAGCAGTTTTCAAGTTTTCCCTCTCCTCAAGATGAGACTCGCTGCTTGACATTTGGAACATTCTGTTCATGTCCTTACTTAACTCTTCCCTGGGTGTCTTACCCCAACACTCCCTTTCTCCTAGGCATCCTCCCTCAGCAAACCACAGGCACCAAGTCCCTTCTCAGGCTCTGCTCTTGGAAAACCCACCTAAGCCAAGAGGCTACTGAAGGATGGATGTCCAAGACATGTGTTTCTGTGACATTAACCCATAGAATTGCACATTAAAAAGATTGGCGCTCACTGCTTTTCAACTTCATCTCAATGTATATGCCCAGAGAAAAAAATAAGATGAATCTCTGTGGGGGGAAAAAAATAGTTACTGTAACAAAAAGAAAACATCTCTGCTGATAACATTTTAATTAAACAAACAAACAAAACCAGAAAGCCAAAAAGCCAAGACAGAGGATTCCCTTTCCTGTATTTAAAAGATTTTCCTGGTCTCCCCACAAGCAGCACCCCACTAGTTGGGAGAAATACATAAAGGAAGGTCATCCCCATGGTTTCCCAACGTCCTGTTGAGGGGTAAATTTGTGATTAAAATCCCCCTCTTGGGAGAAAAAGAGGAAGTAATTGATAGCAAAGGGGAAAGAGAGGTGGGAAGAAGGCATGGGGCTGACCTCTCTCTTTTCTGATGGCAAAAAACACACATCTGATAATCATCATAAGCCAAGGCTGCCGTTTCTGTCTTTCCTTCCAAAAGTGCTGCTCACAACTCTATCTTCTGCCTGATGGTGCTGTATTCATGGGTCAGTGTGATTATTTGAAGTCTGGCTTGGTTTTTCTCATTTGCTTTATTTTTTCACTTAACAGCTGTATGCTAATAGGAAGTCCCCCTAGCTGAAGGATTTGCTTGGGATTTCTGTAATAAAATAGAAGGATTTGCAACAAATGCTGGAAGAACCCTCTGCAAAAGCAGTATTTTTCAAGTGATTATGAGAACATATTGTCATACCAGGACTGCAAGCCTGACTTCTCCATTGAGTGGCTGTGACAGCTGTCCCCAGTTAATATCTAATGACTAAATGTCAAAGAGGGGAGGGCCCCTCCTGTTCTTCAAGCTTCTATTGCTGGCTCACACATCATCTACTCAGCCTGTTCTGCTTCAAACCAGTGTCACTTCTTGTCAAGTAACCTTCATTTCCCTGTAAGTTGTTGGCCTTCTCTAGAGATGCGCCTACATGCTTTTCCTTGTCAACCCTACCCAGCCCTGAAACAATATATTGAGTAAAAAGGACAGCAGAGAAAAATAGTACCTTTGCTACCAACTGAAAATGAAAGTCCACAGGTGAAAATAGCTATGGACGGACCATATGCTCATAGAGATGCCAAATGACTTAACAGGAAAAAAGATGCCAACATCACTCACCATCAAAGAAGTGCAAATCAACAATGTTTCACTTGTTAGGATGGCTTTTATCTAAAAGATAGCAAATTGTTGGTGAGGATGCAGAGGAAAGAGAAATCTTGTGCTCTGTTGGCAGGAATGTAAGCTGGTACAATGAGTATGGAAAACAGTATGGAGGCTCTTCAAAAATTTCAAAACAAAGCTATTATATGATCCAGCAATTCTACTTCTGAGTACATAATTAAGGAACTGAAATCAGAACCTTGAAGAGATGTTTATACCCCCATATTCACTGCAGCATTATTTACGATAACTAAGATATGGAAACCACCTAACTGTCTATCTAGCAGCAAATGAATAAAGATATTATGTACATATAACATGAGAATAATCAAATTCTGTCACTTGTGGCATTATGGATGAAACTTGAGGGGCAAGAAGCACATAACCTATAAAGGGAACTTGATAAGGCTAATAATCAGATTTCTCTGAAGACACTTTATAGGCAAGGAAATGTTGAAATGACATATTCAAAATACTTAAAGATAAAAACTGCTAGTCAAGACTATTCTATCCTGCTAAGACTCTCCTTCAGGGGTAAGGGAGAAATAAAGTCCTTCTCAGAAAAATAGAAGCTAAAGGAGTTTGCAAACACTAGACAACTCACCCAAAAAATGTTGAAAGGAGCTCTCATGTAAAACAAAAAAAGAGGAATACACCCAAAGAATTGAACCAGGAAATAAGTAAAACTACAGAATTGAGGAGAAAATGGCAGCAACATATTTTCATATATCAATATTTTAAATGCAAAAACAAAAAAAAAACTGAATCACCAATTAAATAGCAACGAGTGTCTGGATGGATTAGGAACATTTTCTACTGTCTCCAAGAAATACACCTTCACTCCAAAGATAAACAAAGACTTAGATAAAAGAATTGGGAAACAACACTACAGTGAATGGAACACTAATAAAGGCAAGGACAGCCATACTTACATCAGATAAAATATGTTTCCAGCTAAAAATTATAACAAGAGACAGGGATCAACACTATATAATGACTAAGGGAGCATCAGAGGGACATATCACTCATCAGTGTATACTCACCAAATGAAGAAACACCCAGATAGATAAGGCAATTGCCATCAACTCTGGAAAAAAAAAAAACTCATTGGAAAAATAACATTCCTGGTGAGGGATTTCAACAGCCTGCTTTCACTAATGGACAGATCAATTTATTTGTCAGAAAATAAATAAACAATAACTTTAAACAGAGAACTAGACTACATGGGTTTAATATACATTCACAGGACATTTCACCACCACCACCCCCCAAAGCTAAATACACATTTTTCTTTAGCGCACATGGGATATTCTCCAAAACTGATAAAACTGATGACATGTTGGGTCATTAAGACAAGTATCAACAAATGCATGAAGTTTGAAATCATACAAGGTGTCTCTTCTAACTATAAAGTATCAAACTAAGAATCAACCACAGAAAGAAAGCAGGAAACACCTCTAATACATTGAGACTGAGAAACACAATGCTTTATGACTATTGACTTAATAAGGAAATCAAAGAAGAAATAAAAAAATACCTTGAGACAACCCAAATACCTTGACAATGAGGACACAACCTTCCCAGAAAAGTATGGGAGACAGCAAAAGCAGTATTTAAAAGAAAGTATATAGTAATACAGGTCTATATCAAGAAACATGAAAGAGCTCATATAAATAACTCTCTCATCTCAAAGAACTAGAAAAAGAAGAACAAAAAGCAAAACCCAATAAAAAAGAAATAATAAAAATTAGAGTAGAAATAAAATAGAAATCAAAAGATAGCCCCAAACCAGAATGAAAACAAAATCTGGTCCTTTGAAAAAATAAACAAAAAATATATAATTCTATCTATGCTTGCTAAGAAAAAAGAGATAAAACTCAAATAAATAGGATCAATAGTGAAAGAGAAATTACAACAGACATGACAAAAATTCAGAAGATAGTAAGAGATTTACAGGGCATTGCAAATTTGTAGTTTCTAAGATCAATAACCTAGAAGAAATGGACAGATTCTTCAAAACTGAATAGGGGAGAAATAAAAACCTGAATAAATCAATCATAAGGAAGGAAATTTAAATAGCAATAAAAACTTTCCCAAAAAACAAAAGTCCAGGACCAGACAGTTTCATAACTGAATTCTACCAAACCTTCAGAGGTGAACTAATACCTATTCTGCTCAAACTCTTCAAAAATTGAGAAAGAAGGAATACTTCCAAATACATTTTAATAGATCAACATTGCTTTAATACCAAAGCCAAGCAAAGACAACACACCAATTTCCTTAATAAAAACAGATACAAAAATTCTAAACAAAATCTTAGCAAGCTGAATATAACAATGCATCAAAAGCATTATATATCATGACCAATAGAGACTTGTAGGAGAGACACAAGAATGATTTAACTTCCAACAATCAATGGGCAAAATTCACCACTTCAGCAAAAAGAAAGATAAAAACCAAAGGATAATATAAGTAGATGCTAAGAAAACTTTCTGAGATTCAACAAGATTTCCCCTGTTCATGAACTGAAAGAATTAACATTGTCAAATGTTCATTTTACCCAAAGTAATATACAGATTGAGTGAAGTCCCTATTAAAATTTCAATGGTATTTTTCAAGAAATAGAATAGACATTACTGAATTCATACGGAATCACTAAAGACTCTGAAAACACAAAATAATCTTAATGCAAGCTAGGGAAAATAGCAGCATCACATTTTCAGACTTCAGAGTATACTGTAAGGCTATAGTAGACAAAACAGTATGGTGGTGGACCAAAACAGACACACAGACCAATGAACTAAAATAAAATGCTCAGAAATAAACCCATAATCATATGGACCATTAATATATAACAAGAGAACTAGAATGTACACTGGAGCAAAGTAAGCCTCTTTCAATAACTGATGTTGGGGACCTGGACAGCTACAGGCAAAGGAATGAAATTGGACCACTACCTCACACCATACACAAACATAAACTCAAATGGATAAGAGTTGTGTGTAAGACTTGAAACCATAAATACATAGAAGAAAACAGGGAAAGCACTCCTTGACATAGGTTTCAGAAATGTCTTTGTGGATTTTTCTCTAGCAGCAAGGAAAACAATGAGAAAATAAATAACTGAAACTACCTCAAATTAGAAAGTTTCCACACAGTGAAAAGAACAATCACTAAAACTAAAAGATAACCTACTTTACTGGAAAAAATATATGTATGCAATATATCTGACAAAAGACTGATATCCAAGATCTACAAAGAACTCAAACAATTCAACTAACTAACTAAATAAATAAACAAACCTAAAAAATTAGCAGTAGTGCTTTTCCCATGAAGACATATGTTTAAATGGTCACCAATATTTATTGACAGGGAAATGTATATAAAATCACAATGAGATACCAACTCACACATATGAGATTAGCCCATATTGAAAAGACAAGAGACAAAAGCTGGTGAGGATGTGGGGCCAAAAAAAAACCCCTCTTCTACTACTTATGGAACTATAGGCTGGTTCAGTCCACTGGAAAACACTATGGAGATTTGTCAAAATTGAAAAATGTATCTGTCATCTAACACAGCAATTCCTCTCCTAGGTATCTACCCAAATAATACAAAAACAACAATTCAAAGGAAAACATGCACTCCCATGCTTATTACAGTGCTATTTACAAGAGTCAAAGTGGGAGTACAACCTAAGTACCCAAATATAGATGAGCAGATCAGGAATATGTGGTATATACAAACAGAGATATACTTTTAAAAAGGAATATATATAAACTTTTACCACTTGTGGCATTATGGATGGACCTGGGTGGGATTTTGCTAAGTGAAATTCATAAGAAGGAAAAAGACCAATATTTCATCGTGTCTCATTTCAGATAAAGACAAACTAGAGTGTATATATATTCTATCTCCCAGTTTAAAAAAAAAAAACAGCTTTCCATGGAAATAACTGTTTATTTTTTATTGTAGTTGAAAATTTTAATTTAACATAATTTGGGTCAATCAAAATATTCTTGAAAACTACATGGAAACTGAGGGTTTCTAGCAAACAATATCCCCTTTCAGCTGTAAATCACACCTATTTTCCTATACAAATCATTGTGTCCCCGCACTCCAAATACACACACACATACCCCTGTGCTAAAGGTCAGAATCAAGCATCTACATTTCATCAACAATGTCTACTGAGAGCTCAGCATATTGTTCCATCCATAGCTGAAAACCCTGAACTCCACCCTTTCAAGGAGGGACTTCATGGTGCTTGAGTTATACCTCAATAAAACTTTAAATCTTAAAATGCCAGGGGGACTTCCGGAAGATGGCAGCAGAGTAAAGACGCCAAGATCACTGCATCCAGGCTTGCATAGGAATTGAGGACTGAAAACGTACTATAGACTTATTTACTGCAAGTTTCAACCCAAATGAAAACAACCTGGACTCACTAGAAGGTGGATAACTGAGGGAGAATCAGCGATTGGGGAGTTCCCTTCTGGGAACTCCCGGGAAAAACCAGGTGCTTGGAAGTTCGGCAGGCTGCAGGAGCC
>NW_004567123.1:508005-552725 GCF_000260355.1 Condylura cristata | reverse complement strand
AATAACAAAAATAATGAACAACCATATACCAGAGACATTCTGTGGGGGCAGAGTGGGGAATGGGATCAAAAACGGGGGTGGGGGGAGGGAGGGAAATGCATAGGACTAGGGTGGTGGCACAGGGGTGATCTGGTGATGGGAAACCCGCGGGGATTACAATCGAGATGGAAAAAAAAATGTGCAAAATGAAAAATGATGTAAAAATAAACTTTGTAATAAAAAAAAAAGGTCATCCTACCAAAAGTGATATACAGATTGAATACCATCCCAATAAATGTCTCAATGACATTCTTCAAAGAAATAGAAAAAAAATATTGATGAGATTCATATGGAACTATAAAAGACCTCGAATAGCCAATACTTTCATGACTAAGAAGAAAGAATGGAGGCACTACAATCCCAAACTTCAAGCTATTCTACAAAGCCATAATAATCAAAACTGCATGGTACTGGAACAAGAACAGACATACAGACCAGAGGATTTGGATAGAAAATGCAGATATAAACCCACAGGTTTGTTGAGCAAATGGTGCTGGGAAAACTGGGAAGCTACACGTAAGAAAATGAAACTAGATCACTACCTCTCACCATACACAAAAAGCAACTCGAAGTGGATTAAAGACCTAGACATAAGAACGGAAACCATAAAATACCTGGAAGTAAAGATGGGCCAAACACTACACGGCATACACTTCAGCAACATCTTTGAAGATACAGCACCCAATGCAACAGTAGTGAAGGCAAAGATAAAAAGATGGGACTACATTAACCTAAAGAGCAAAAGAGACATTACAAAAAACAAACAGACATACCACTGATGGGGAAAAATTTTTCTCACACAAAAGTAGTGATAAGGGATTGATCACAAAGATAAACAGAACTGATAAAACTCAACAAAAATAAACAACTCCATCAAAAAGTGGGCAGAAGAGCTAAAAAGACACTTCTTCAAAGAGCAAATGCAGATGGCCAAGAAGCATATAAAAAATGTTCAACATCACTTGTAATAAGGGAGATGCCAATTAAAACCACAATGAGATGCCACCTCACCCCAGTGAGAATGGCACATCTTCCAACAGCTAGCAACAACAAATGTTGGTGAGGATTTGGAGAAAAAGGAATTGCACTGCTGGTGAGAATGCAAACTAGTACAATCATTATGGAAAACTGTTTGGAGTTTCCTCAAACTGCTAAACATAGAGCTTCCATATGACCCAGCAATCCCACTCCTGCGTATCTACCCAAAAGACACAAAAACACTGATTCAAAAAGATACCTGCACCCCCACGTTTATTACTGCTTTATTTACAATAAGAAAGACTTGGAAATAGCCCAAATACCTAAAAGTAGATGACTGGATTAAAAAGATATGGTACGTATACACAATAGAATATTACTCAGCAACCAAAAAAGATAAACACACACCTTTTGCAGCAACATGGATGAACTGGAAAAGATCATGCTTAGTGAAATAAGCCAGAAAAAAAAAGGAAAAATACCAGATGGTTTCACTCATAGCAGGAGTATAACAGACCAGGTGAGAAAATAATAATAATGATGAACAGCCATACACCAGAGACATTTTATGGGGATGGAGTCGTAATGGGATCAATAATAGTGGGGGTAGGGGAATGCACTGAACTATGGTGCTGGCACATGGGTGATTTGGTGATGGGAAGCCCACATGGATTACAACTGAGATGAAAAATGCACAAAATGATGTAAAAATAAACTATTTTATTATTTTTAAAAAACCACAATGAGATACCACCTCACCCCAGTGAGAATGGCACATCTTCAAACAACTAGCAACAACAAATGTTGGCGAGGATGTGGAGAAAAAGGAACTCTCCTGCACTTTTGGTGGGAATGCAAACTAGTACAACCACTATGGGAAACTGAAGGCTCCTCAACTGCTAAACATGGAGCTTCCATATGACCCAGCAATCCCACTTCAGGCATCTACCCAAAAAACACAAAACACTGATTCTAAAAGATACCTGCATCCCCATGTTTACTGCTGCTTTATTTACAATGGAAAGACATGGAAATAGACCAAATGTCCAACAGTGATGACTATATTAAAAAGATGTGTTACATATACACAATGGAATATTACTCAGCAACCAAAAAAATAAATAAATAAACACATGCCTTTTGCAGTAACATGGATGAGCTGGAAAAGAACATGCTTAGTGAAATAAGCCAGAAAGAAAAGGAAAAATACCAGATGGTTTGTCTCGTAGCAGAAGTATAACGGACCAGGTGAGAAAATAATAATAATAATAATGAACAGCTATATACCAGAGACATTTTATGGCGGTGAAGAGGGTAATGGGATCAAAAACAGTGGAGGGAGGGCAGTCCACTGGACTGTGGTGATAGCACATGGGTGATTTGGTGATGGGAAGCCCAAAGGGATTACAAGTGAGATAGAGAAATGCACAAAATAATGTAAATATAAACAATTACATTATTTAAAAAAAAAGCTATCTTAAGCATTAACAAACTCCATCTTAATCTTAGGTATTAGGTGGCAGTTTCATATTATAAAACAAAGGGCTGAGTAACTGAAGAGGTAGAAAATGGATGCAGTAAATAAATTTTTTAAAAAGGCCACCTATTTGGAACTTCCTCAAACTTGAGTTCTTAGGATCAATTTATAATTATCAGTTCATAAACAATCTAACTAAAGATGAAATTACTATATTTTTAGTAATGATTTTAAAAATGTGGGGGTGGAGACTGGAAAGCAGAGAATGGAGGGAGAAATGGATTTTCACATATAGTGGAATTCATGGGGGAAATGTTGGCTATTGCATTAATGAATACATTTTAGCCTATTTTCCCAGCTCTGTGTTATAAACGTTCATCATCATGTCTTTTGACCCTCTGCACTTATTCCATCATAATTATCCTTTAATACTCTTATAAATGAACTTTTAGCTTATCTACCATTAATTCTCTAGAATAAGCACTGCCATCTAAATAAAGTGTTTAACCCTTTTATGGTCTTCCAAGGGGTCAAAGTAGAGATTTGTATTCTGGGATTTCCATTATGCACCAATATGGATGAGAACAGGGATGGAAGTCACCTGCCTTTCCTGTCAATCCTAAGGGGAGATTTACAGCTTGTGCACAGGATTCAGATAGTAGGAAAATTTCCTGGTGTAAGTGAAGCTACATAATGAAATTGTCTCAGATCCTAAGAGTACAAGGAAAGGAAGAATAAGCTTGAGCTGAGCTCCATGGTGGGCGATATTGAAAGCACAAATCCAGGGGGAATACTCAGAGGCAAAGGGCCTGTTCTCAGAAATTCAAAACTCCAGTTATCTTAAGAAAAGCTTCTTTACACTTCTTCAAGTATGAACTTCCCTGTAATTAGCCAAAGAACTTCTTCAAGTCCCTATCTCTTTACCCCTAGCCCACTTTTCAACCAATAAAATTTAACCCTTTTGTTATCAACCCTGATCCCCCTAGATCCCAAAACCTTTATAACCTCATACTATTTATTAATTGGGGAGGTAGGCTTGAGTTTATTTCTTACTTTCCTGCCAGTGGATTTGTGATAAAGTTTATTTCCACTCTCAAAACCTGATGTCATGATATCAGTTTCTGTGCAAATAGGCTAGCAAACCCCAATCCTTTGTTCCATCTGGCACCCCAAATGGGACTGTCTCCCTGCAGACCACAGGATAGTGAGTATTCCCACTCCAGTTGTGAAGTGGTCACCTAGACCTTCTGGTCTAGAGGCTTGGCATTGAACTAGGCGCTCCCTTTTCTGTTCTAGTGCTCTAGGCATCTTCCATGTTATTTATATTTTGAGGGAGCAATAACAGCTTTGGAACCAAGACATCTTTCTGGTCACTGGTGATTGTACTTGTGACTTACTGTCTACTAAGACCTGTGGGTTCATCACTTCTTAGCCTTTTGGCTAAAATCAAATGGAGAAATTCGGGTTCAATTCTCACCCCCAAAGAGATTTGTATCCTGAAAATTGTGGGTTTCAGTCCCACTTTAAGAGGTTCCTGACGGTTAGATTCCCAGCTCTGAGTCCAATTCCCAGAGAAAATTTGAAATAGAATCTTGGAAAATAAAGACAATACAATAATGGTAACCACTGAGGTACCAAATCTGAATCACATACATTTACTTTTTTTCTGAAAATAAAGTTAAAATACATCTAGAGAGCAGTAGAGTTGAGATTTAACCCTTAGACTTTCACTCCAAGATGTGAGCTCTTAACCCTTCTAGATGCTGATTTTCATTGAGACCTACAGTTATTTATACCACTGAGAATAAGAAGCTACCAATTACCATGACACAAAGCTTTTTATCCATGAGAATTTTTATATCTAATGAGAGAGCTCTCTTAGACTTATTTATAAACCATTATGTTATATATTTCTCTTGGGTACATAAGAATAAAGGAAGCAAAGTAAATTGACTAAGATATTCTTAGGACTTGCTCGTTTTCAGCACCCAATGCTTCTGAATCACCTTTGGAGTCAGAGCTCCACCTTCTTTGTTTCTCCTGTCTCCATGGTCCTCCATTCCCTCAAAAGCATGGGGAATACAGGATTCCTTTATAACTGTTTCCCTGAAACACTTGAAATGTGGGGGGGGTTTGAAATGTGAGAAGGAGTGTAGAAATATAGAAAGGAGGGGGGCCTGTGGCACAGAGTAAAGCATTTTTGGGGCACTGGTGTTGGTCATGCATGGTGTAAAACAAACATTCGAAGAGGTTTGAACCAATAACACCCCAAACAGATACAAGGATGTGAACCAGCTTTACCTCAGTTAATATAAATTTTAAAAGAAAAAATATAGGAACAGCTCAGGCTTCTGAATGGAAAACTATTGAAAAGAAAGCAATTTATCCATAATTGATATACAAATTCTAAACAACTCCAATGGATTGTTCTCCAAAATAAAATAAAAGTTCTTCCCTGTTATCTCTAAGGTTTATTTACAAGATTTTCATGGACATTCATATTAATGCTGTGTTTTATTGATTTTTACCAAAAAAAAAAAAAACAACAGGTCTGTAGATGATCCCAAGAACTGTTCCCGCCCCACAGACCTTTACTTAACTCTCAAACTGGAGGAATAGGGTCCTCCAAGGCCATCAGGAGTAACATGCCAGCCCATGGGTGCCTGGGCAGCAGCAGTGCCCAGCTAACAACCACTGGGGACCCCCAACTATGGCCCATGTAATACTACAGTCTATTAGAAGATGTGTCTCAGGCACATACTTCAAGACAAGGCATGAAGTTTTGTGATAGAGCTTCTGGATGACTTGTGCATGATCTGCATGAAATGGCTTTCACTGATTTCTACCTTAAATTCAAAGGAGAAATGCATCAAAGTTTCATTGTAATTTTAACATTCAGTCTAAATCTGATGTCTGTACCTGAGCTGGAGGCCTGAAACATGGGCATGCAGATTGAACTGAGACCTAGCAGGTCTGTTAGAAAAGTACATTTAGGGGCCCTCCCTGGTGGCGCAGCGGGTTAAAGCACTGCACTAAGAAGCTAAGCCAATTCCACATGAGTTCGATCCCCGCCTGCCCAGGAGGAGATCCACATGACGTGGCATACCTTTCCTGGCCGGCCCACTGCTCCCCTCAGCAGTGTACTTCGTCAATCTGCCTGTTCTGCTCCCCACTCTGTTCCTGGTGAATCCTCTCACGCTCCGCATCTCTGGCCTGTACCCCAGTTTTGTATGAATAAATAAATAAATCTTTTTAAAAAAAGAAAAGTACATTTAGAATGCTTTGAAATTCCCTCTGCTCTACTTGGTCCCTTGCAGCTAACCACACACTACATCTGGGTCTGAAAAGTGACTGAGGGGAGGAATATTTCAGGGGTGGGAAATAGCTCACTGTCACCACAGACAGAGAAAGAGGCACAGGCAGAAAAAACCCAATTTGGAGTCTTGAGTGAATTACGAGTCACAGATCTTCCCTGTTTTGCTCTCACTCTTCCACTGTGTGTTCAGGAGCAACTGCAGTGCAGGGTAATACAAAATTACTGTCATCCTCAGGGAGGAACATGAAGACCCTCACTATCTATCATCTGGGCCCTGGAGCAGCCGTCCCTGCGTGTATAAACTGCTGGGACAGGATGGGAAGCTGCAATAGGATGTCCTTAGGTCCCTTCGGCTTGCTAAAAGGATGACAGCGATTACTCAAGGTGGTGACAGTACCAGGGTATGCCACAAAGTAAGACATGGCCACAGCAAGTAGAGGCAGGAAGCCATCTGCTTTAGCTCATCATTACAGCCCCAGTATGGATTCTCTGGCTGCCATTGATCTGTTATTAGCCTTCCTGCTGCCTTGGCGAGCTGTGAAGGTGCCAGATCCACTGAGTTTCCTCCAGCAGGTCCAACAAAACTAGTTCTTTTAGCCAAAGAAACAGTACTGGAACTTGTATAAAGGTTGAGTGTGTGTGTGTGTGTGTGTGTGCATGTATACATATACATTATATACATGAATATATAAATGTTTGTATACAATATATGCATGCACATATGTGTATGTATAAATTTATATATGTACATACATTATATTAATGCTCATTTTTGTACAATGTTTGATTTGCCCTCTCAGGTATAGTCCCCATAAAATTACCACCACCAAGTCACACATGAACCATCACTGTAATCTCTTGTGTTCTTCCTGCCCCTGTTTTGATCTCTGTCCCTCTCCCACCCTTGCTGAATGTCTCCAATTTATAGTTTGCCTGCTAGGGAGCATAAGGGATTGAGGTAAGGTAATAAAGCAATTGTAATAAAGTAGAAATGAAAATCAATGAACAACTATAAACCAGGGACATTCTACAGGGGTGTAGAGGGGAACAGGATCAAAACTGGGGTGGGAAAAATACATGGTGATGGAACATGGCTGAAGTGGTGGTAGGAAGTCACAGGGATTACAACTGACATTTAAAAAAATGTACAAAATGAAGAATGGTGTAAAAAGTATATTTTTAAATAAATATAATTTTAAAATTATAGTTTACCTGCTAGTTTTGACTTTTTTTTCCTGAGCCCTTGTTTGATTCCCCTGTATTCCTCCTATCAGTAAAACCATTTGATATTTTCTCTTTCGTTCTGACCTACATAGTCAGTTCCAGCTCCATTCATGTTGCTGCAAAAGGCACGAGTTCACCTTTTTGATGAGTGAAGAGTATTCCATTGTGTATATACCACATCTTTTTTATCCATTTATCTGTTTAGGGACATTTAAGTTGTCTCCATATCCTAATTAATGTAAAGAGTGCTGCAATAAACATACTGCTTTCCATTTTAAATCACTTGAGAGTCACACTGTAAGACACAGTCACTCCAAAGCAAACAATATATTTCTCTCTCCAAAGCAAACAATATATTTCTATTTCATATTCCTATTCAGTGATCATGAATAATGAAGGCTCCACAGTGTCATGGTAAATCTCTCAAGTATTTCAACTCCAGCTTGGAAGTTCTTTGTGTCTGATTTAGTCTCAACCACATGGTCTGTCCAACATAGAGGGTAATTATGTAAAGGCTTGGCTTCTAGGAAGTTCCAAGAATGAATTCTAAAGAAGCAATTGTTTCATCATTTCATTTTTTCCCACACACCAATGCCTGACATAGATGATGGAGCACACCTTCATCACCTCAGAGATGTAAATAACAAACAAGGAAAATTTACTAAGTGTGCACACTCCAACAAGCTTTCACAATGGGTCACACAGAAACACAGAAACCAAACTGTGCTCAAGGATGGTATAGCTAGAAAGCAAACACTAACAAACACATAAAATATTTAAAACAAGAAGGCTGTTATAAGGAGATTCCACCTGGGGATACAGTTCAAAATTTCACCTGCATGTCCTCTGGGGAGCTATTGTGTGGAAGACTGATATGCCATCTTTCAATAAATTCCATCATGAAGAACACTGTGTGTCTAAAAGTACTAGAACTCACTCACTACATTTCACATATCTAAAAATGTTGCATTCACAGTCAGCAGTAACAGGGCATCTGAGAACACCCAAATGGAAAGTGATATCCCTGTGAGATGTATGTTCATTTGTCCCAGTGCTGACAGAATGACCACCACTATTTAAATCATTTCTGATTCTCTCCCCTTTCTATCTCTCATCCCCCATTCCTATATATTTTTTTAGCACTACACTTTATTTTTTTTAAGTTTTTAAGATATTCATTACATCATCCTTCATTTTTGTACAATGTATGCTCTTTCATCTTATGTGAAACTCCCACCACCAGTTCACCCACTAGCACCACACTCTAATCAACAGAGCTCACCAGGTCTACCCTGCATACTTTTGTTAAAGGACAAAGTCATATAATGTGACTACACTTTATCACCTTTTTTAAATATGATGCACTCAAGGCTCAAAGAGACTAAGTCACTTGCCCAAGATCACACAGTATTGCAGAATGAAATTTTGCTTAGCATAATCCCTTCCAATCCATGCTGCCACAAATGGCATGAGTTTAACTTTTTTGTTTGCTGAGTAGTATTCCATTGTGTGTCTATTGCACAAGCTTTTCATCCATTTGTCTATTTGAAGTCATTGAGTTTGTTTGTTTTTTATCCATTTGTCTTTTGGGGGGCATTGAGGTTGTTTCCATATCAAATGGTCTCACTTATATGTAGAATACAGAGAAATCAAACAAAAGGTAAAAAAAAAAAAAGACAATGTTTGCAAGCTACAATAGATCTGAGGCATACAGTCAGGATACTGGGAGGGGAGGGAAGTCAAAGTAGGGAAGGAAGAGCACACGAGACTGTGGTGATGGATCACAAGTGCTATGGTAATGGGAGAACTATAGGGACTACACCTGAGGGGAGAAACCAAATACTGTACAAAAATGAACAATGATTTAAAAAATTAAATAAATACAATTAGAACTTTAAAAAAAATCACACACACACACAAAAAAATCACACAGTGCTCAAGCACAAGGCACTCTAATAATAATTATGAGAGCTGGCTTATAATAAGAAAACACTTAGATCTTCTCAAGAATACCTTCCCCAGTTACCTGAAATAGGTAGAACATACTCAAGAGTGTCCAACAAAATGTTAGAGAAAATTTAAGTCAACACTTTTTTCATGAAGGTATACATTGCTCCCAACTTCACTTTTCTGATATGTTTCACAGGTAAAAAGAACCATACATAATACTTACTAATGTCCAGGCTATGGTTTTCTCCCAGGTTAAAGTTGAAACTATCCACTGTCTTGTACTGAGTAAAGATGTAATTTTACTCTTACAACAGAACATTTTAATTGTAATCAGAACATGAGTAGTTTCTTTCTCCTCTAGTGGATCTGAAACCAGCCCAGGTAAGAGTTACCTAGGAGGAAGCATGAAGCCCCCTACCAACAGCCTTCCTGCCTCCCAGAAACAGCAGGAAGGAGCTCAGAAGATCCTAGTTAAGCTTAGATGAGGAATACAGACTCCTGTTAGCTTCCTCGGTCAGGAGAGGAGGCACCATTGTTGCTGGGAAGAGAGTTCTCCCCTCTGGAGTTTGGCTGGAGGATGGAAGTTCCACCACCATATTCCAACAGTGCAAGTGCAGTGATGTGAGCCAAGGGAAATATCCTGGTATCTCAGAAAGCCCTGAAGAAAGGATATAGTTCACTGGGTGTGGTCTGGGTTCTTACTAGAAGCCTCAGACCTTTAGGACTTGGCTGCCTGCTAAGTACCAATCTGCCAACTTACATCATTAAAAATTAATATTTCAGACCCAAAAATATATCAGAGTCCTGAGTTACAATTAAGTTGCATAAATTTGATTTCAATTAAGGCCTAACTCTTATATAGTTAGACACACTGATAGCCAATGGTAGGAACTGTCACCAGTTTAAAAGCCCCCAAAACGAACTAGGCTAGGAAAATTTGCCTACAAGTCATCAGTAACATTGCCTGCTTTACATAACCTTTTCTTTCTCCAAGTTCTAGGAGAACCCCATGGGTTCTATAGGATCCCATGGGGTCCTGTAACACTCTTTCTTGTGGCTTTGAAGGTAAGGGAAGCTGTCTTCTGCAGAATTCACCTGCACAGAAAATGTTTACTGCAACTGCAAGAAAATTTGTTGTAGGGAAGGAATCTTTCTAAAAGCATTCTCTGATTGTTATTAAAGCATTAAATCCCTCCTTTTGGCTTAGAGATACACAATGCCCTGATTACCAGAGACTTGCATTTATTTCCCTGATGACCTAATCCTCTTACCAATGAGTTATGCCCACGTGTTAATATCAAGGAACAAAATCACAATCTGATTTGATCTTTTTTAAGGCAAACTTGAAACAACATAATGCCTCTACATAATCGTCAGACACAAAATAAGCTGTTTATCTGATTTCAAATACACTCACAATTACATCTCTCTCCTGAAATAACAGTAATTACTTTCTAAAATGATTCATTTCTTTTCTCATTATAAAAGCCTGCATGCCTGCTGTAGGAAATATGGAAATAAGAAAATCACAACCACTCTAAGCCTGTGATCCACAAATAAGCCCTGTTAACATTATGGTGTGCTTGATTTTAAGACTTTTTAATGTATATTTAACTTTACAATTCAATGCCCTTGTAGAGACAAATTACTGTACTGATTTTTTTGTTTGTTTTTCATTATATACAGTTTTGGTTTTTTTTTAAGATTTATTTATTTGTGCATACAGAAGTGGGGTACAGGCTGGAGGCTCAGGGGCGGTGCGAGAGGCTTCACCACAGACAGAGTGGGGAGCAGAACAGGCAGATGGACTAAGTACACTGCTGAGGGGAGCAGCAGGCAGGTCAGGAGAGGTCTGCTGCGCCATGCGGTCACCTCCAGGGCAGGTGGGAATCAAACTCATGCGGAAGTGGCTTTAGCTTCTCAGTGCTGTGCTTTAACCCACTGCACTACCAGGGAGGGCCTCGTTATAAACAGTTTTAACTATCATCAAAATTTTTCAAAATCTGGAAAGATATATGCTAAAGTTTTAAAAGTGAGTACCATTAGGTGATAAGAATATGATGTTTTCATTTTCTTTATGTTTTCTGTCTTAAATCTCTGATTTTCTTTAGTGCACATTTATTGTCTTGAAACAGTATTTCTAAATATGAAAAGATTATTTTCCATGGCTGCTTCATATTTCAATTTAAAGATACATTCTGGTTTACTTAACCTTTGCCACAATGGTGTACACCGACATTTTCAAGTTCTGGGGAGGGGCCCTTCAATGTGTTTACAGGGAAGTTTTGGTTTTGTTTTTGGTTTTGTTTTCACTTTTCTTAAAATCTGTGATAGTGAAGTACTGTAACCATAGGCATTTGAAGTCATTCCAACTCACAGGTCAAATTGTGGTGGGAGGTGAGAGGCACTGGGGGCAGAGGGCCTTGAGAGCAACTCACAGTTTTACTTGTAGACCGCCTTCCTGGTCTGGTAATCACTGAAACTCTCCTAATACTACCCAATGTGCAGGTTTAAGCAACTTCTGGGAAGACAGGAGTAATGACAAAGGTTTTGCATCTCCCTGACTCTTACACAAATGATATGGCAATTAGAGAGAACAATTACAACAAAGCTAGATGAGAGAGTACCCCAAGTTCTCCAAACCCAAGCATGTAGGATCCACCACTATGACCATCCACACTGCATGGTGCCAGCATCTGTGGGAGGAAGGTGGAAGGTAAAGCCACTGGAGAAACCCAGAGAAGAAACAACTCATGAAAGAAAATCAACTGAGAACCGAAGGCCTAACCAGAAGGAACATAAGAGCAAATACATCAGTAATGCCTGGCAAGATATAGGCGGAATCATTTTTTAATTATAGGGAATAAAAGGGATTTTTCTAAAAGTGACAATTAGGCAAAAAACATTCAGCACGTGTGTCACAGGAATATCTAGAGAAACAAACTAAATCCAAGGAATAGAAAAAATACTGAAATCTATAACAGAAAACATTCCTTAAATTGAAAAATTACACTGCAGGGTGCATCTGAGACAATCCATCTGAATGACCAAAACCAGTGAATGTTAAAGACAAATAAATAATTCTTCAGGCAACTGGGCACAAAGAACATGAAAGCGCATCAAATAAAAAGGATAGAAAATCAGATTACCATGAGTGTTGACAGCAATGCTTGCTCTAGAATAATCTAATGTAGGAGCAAAGAAATTTGTGAGCCCAGGATTATATCCAGCAAAATTACTTGTAAATTAAGAGATTACAACACTAAGACCTCCCTGGTGGCCTAAGTGTTAAGTCTCAGTACTTAACCATGATGGCTTGAGTTCCGTCCCCAGCTAGGGAACTAATCCACATGGCACTGCAGACCTCTCCTGTCTCAGCCGCTACTCCCTCAGCAATGTAACTCAGTAGATCTGCCTGTTCTCTGCCCCACTCTGTCTCTGGTGAATCCTCTCACCCCCTGCATTTCAGGCCTGTACCCCAGTTATTCTACATATAAATAAATCCTTTAAAAAAAATAGGGAGAGCACAACACCTCAAACCTATTAGGGCTTTTCCTGGTACTTCAGGAGCATTCTTAGTCCACATTCAGAGGAAGCCAGGAAGCACCAGGGGTACCCTCGTCAATAAGGGTGAGGAGACCCTGGCCTTGGTGGGATGATTGAATTGCACCCAAGAGACCACTGGGCATCCTTGTTAATTGGCTACCGCCTCCCCCTTCCCATACTTCCCTGGCCGATTTGGGGAACCAGGCAAAGAAACACCTGGTGAGTCACTGAGTGTAGAGCAATTGGCTCTTGCCATGCAAAGAGCAATCTGGGGGCCTCCCTGGGGGTGCAAAGCATTAAAGTGCAGCACTCTGAAAGTATAGCAGGCACTGAAGCACAAGTTCCATCCCAGGCCAGGGAGCTGACCTACACAGTGTAGCAGACCTCTCCTGCCTTTCTGCTCCCCTCAATAGTGTGTTTCAGTAAATCTGCCTATTCTGCTCCTCACTCTGTCTCTGGTGAATCCTCTTACACCCCATCCCACTCCTGGCACTTCTGGCCTGCACCCCGGTTCTTGTATTAATAAATAAATCTTTTTAAAATAAGTAAATCTTTTTTTTTAAGAGAGCAATCTGGTACATGTCATAGCACTGGTGCAGGTACATGTGGCCTGGGTGTCATTCACAAGCATTTGAGTGCAGTGATAGCCTTAGGGGTGCGGTGCATGCACCCACATTGAGGAGGATGACCTGAAACTCCAGTCTGTCATCCCTGTGGCCAAGCGAAGCTCTTCCCTACAGGAGTCAGCCTCTGGACTCTTCCTCCAGCAGGGTCTGAGTTTAACCTCCCTGGGAATAAGTAACTGTTGGGGCAAGATGGGAAGGAGCCATGGATATGGTATATCCTGGGCCGGCCATGCACATCTTCCTGGGACCACATAGTGGCACTCTCACCCCTCTCCCTATGTTGTTCCTCTCAAACTAGCTCCAATCCAACCCCACATCCCACCAGGAAAACTCCCCTCTTGAAATCAACAGAAGCAGTGCTTCTGTTTTGGGTTTTGTCAAGTGACCTCAGTGAGTTATGTATTTGTGGAGGAGCTGAGTGGTGATCTTGTTCCAGCTTCTCTGCAGGAAGTTACTCTGATTCCCCTGCTTCAAAATTGCCACCATGCATCTCAGATCCCAGGTGCTGGCTGAGAATCCCCCATGTATCGTGTCGACCATGGTTGCCAGGGCTCTGAAAAGCCCAGAGATTGCAGTCCCCTAGGGGAGAGCACAATCACTCTGGGATCTAACTCCCATCCATATTTCTCCTCACAACTAACTGGGGATGGGAATATCGCCAGAATTTAAAGGATGGTGCACTGAAGGGTCTGGACCTTCAAGAGCACATCACTACCATCAGAACAATCATGTTCACCGCACAGCCCATCTCTCTATCCATGCAGAGTCCCCAAAGACTTCTTTCTCTTAGGCCTCTGTCTCTTGAGTTCTGACCCTTGCCATCTTTTCAGGTCTGTAACCCTTTTCCCAGTCAGCTGCTATTCCATCTCACTCATTTTACAAGACACTTCTAAGGCCAAACAGCTCCTTCAACCAGCCCTGTTGGGCTCTCGGCATTGTTCTGTGATATCTCATCCCCAGCATGGTTCTGAGCCTTCCAGGAGAAACTTCTGGGCTCCACTGGCTCTTTGTTCCCAGCCCTCTGCTCAGAGCATACCCAACATGGGAACAGGGTGGGCTGCAGCCATGCCTCTCATTACCTGGCTGCTATCCTTCAAGGGAGGCTGCAGACCTGACATACCCCCAGAAACAGACGGGTGAAAAGCCAGAGCCTACAGAGAGAGCAGAGCTGAACCCCAGAAGCAGAGGAGAAGTGGCACAGGCTTGGGGTAAACTAGCCTGGGTTTGAGTCTGTATAAATGGGCTGAGAACACAAGTGTTTTTTCTTTTAAGACTTATTTATTTATGCATACAGAAATGGGGTACTGGTCAGAGGTGCAGGGGCAGTGAGAGGATTCACCAGAGACAGAGTGGGGAGCAGAACAGGCATATCAATGAAGTACACTGCTGAGGGGAGCAGCGGGCAAATCAGGAGAGGTCTGCTGCACCATGTGGGTCACCTCCGTGGCTGGGGATCAAACTTGCACTGAAGCCACTGTGGCTGGCTTGCAGTGGTGCGTCCTAACCCACTGCACCACCAGGGAGAGCCCCGAACACAAGTTTTTTAAAGCTTCATGTTTTAAAGTTTCCTGTCTCTAAAATGTGAGTAACAATATCAAATTCACAGGGGTGTTGCAGAGGTGAAATGAGATAGGAACAAGTACACAGCATAAGGACAGGCCTGGTAACCAAGGCTGTTGTCACCGTCATGAACCGTTGTTCACATCTCTAAAGGCTGTCACCCAGACATCCAGCTTGCATCGATGGCCTATTGAAAAAGGAGAACAAAATTTTAAATCAGTGTGATTCAAAGAATTTTCTCCCAACTACAGTTGTTAATGGCAGAAGCCTTCAGATTTCTTTGAAAATAGGATTCTACATTGTCAGGCTTTAGTGGTTCCTGAGAGAAAAGGCTGAGAGTGTTCCTCAAGTTACCCTCAAGAGTTCCTATATCTTGATTCTTCAAATCTCCCTAATTAAATTGTCTGGTAATCACACACTCAGCCCTTCCACTCCTCCCCTGGCCCTGTCCTTCCTGGGCATCACAGCCATTCCATGCACATTCCAGACCGGGGACACCGTCCACAGCCTGTTTGCAGTTCACCGCCCCCCAACAATATGCTGTGCAGACTGCCTGCTCTGCTCTGTAGCCACCCCCTTTGTGTGAAGGCCAACTGGTAACGGGCAGTTGGAATGTCCTCTAAGCAGACAAAAGAGCTGCTCAAGTGTGCGGCTATTTGGGGGCAAACACCACTCCCTCGGCGGGTGGTTGGGGCCTGTGCTGCCCAAAGCCAGCTGCTGAGTCCTTGGAAAAGAATAGAGTGGGCATGTGGGCTGGACAAAAGCCCCAGGCCTTGTGCCCCAGCCAGCCTGCCACGCTGAGTATCCTCGGCATATGGGTCCCCAGGGCCTTTCCTCGTTTAACAATCATGACTTCCCTCTCTAGGAGACAACAGTATTTAGAGATCTTAAATGGACCGTGAGACTACATTAAATTCCCAAGACAGCCAGAACCAAGATGCTAATTGGCTGGACTCCTGCTTCTTCCCTTTCATGAAACAGATTGGCTCATTTTTCAGGGTCTAATTATTAATTGAAGCCATGAATAGAAAGAGATGGCAAGAACCTGTTACCTCTGCTTGGTAAATGCTGAAGCTTTGTTATTCACAGGCACAGAGAACCAAGGGCCCTGGGGTGGGCACGAGTCAGAGATCCCACGTGTACAGACGGTACCGGGTTGTTGCTTTTGCTCTGTAAATCTCACTGAAGAGGCTGTTTACAAGGACTGTTACTATCAGACAAGGGGAGGCGGGCTGTGAGAGACAAGGGCCTTATTACCTCAGGTCTCGACAAACTCAGACTTTGAAGAAGTCACCAAAGTGTATATGTGGAAAAGTTTGCACAAAATAGAGTGTAATTCTGACTTCCTCTGTCAGAATTTAAAAATTAAAAAGTCCTTCATACAGCTTTTAACATGTGTCCCATTCTTAGACCAGCCCTTTGACTTTATAAATTAATCTTTTAAATAAATTCAACAGTTGTTGAACAGTGCATCCTGTTGTGCTATTCTGTGTTTTGATATATGAAAGGCATTTATGTGTTAAATGCAAATATATGCAGCTAAATGTGCTTTGGCTTTTTGTTAACCCAATATTTTGTTATGGAAAATATCAATATAACAATATTTTGTTATGGAAAATATCAAATACATCAAATATCAAATATCAAATACATAGAAAAGCCAAAAATGAAACTTATACATTCTGTAATTGTTAAAATTGTGCTGCCTAGTCCTTTCACAAATCTGCCCCTCTGTCCACCTCTCAACTCACCATCTCAGTGGTTGACATCAGGGCCCTTCTTTAAACACTTCAGCACGAGTATCAGTAACCAGAAGTTTATGAGTTAATGGGCTTTTTAAGTAAACATATATAATGTCAGGACCTGCTCAAAAGTGGGCCAGTCCACAAGTGTGAACAAATAGGTGTACCAGTAGCCTAAGCCAATCAAGATGCGTGACATTTCCATCATCCTAGTATGTTCTCTGGCCCCTCTAATCAATCCACTCCCATCCCCCAATTTATCCCCATCTCCAACCCAGAGACAACTATGAATTTTTTCTATTGTAGTTAGAAGTAATTTTTACTAAAAAAAATAAAACTGGTGCAGCCCTCAGTCAACTTCTGTGAAATTCAGAGAATCACCTTACTGTACAAAAAAAAAAAGTCACCAAGTCATCACTGCATCTTTCCAGGTCTAAGAGAGCAGAATGCAAACTTCAAAAATCCCCTGGCTTTAAACCCCTAGTACATTGGTAAAATGTACAAGGTACATTTTCTTTTCTGTATACAAGGAAATGAAACCTGACTGATTTCCCTGTTTTTTTTTTTAAGATTTATTTATTTATTCATATAGAACTGGGGTACAGGCCAGAGATGCAGAGGGTGAGAGGATTCACCAGAGATAGAGCTGGGAGCAGACCAGGCAGATCGACAAAGTACACTGCTGAGAGGAGCAGCGGGCGGGTCAGGAGAGGTCTGCCACGCCATGTGGATCTCCTCCCCGGCAGGCCGGGATCGAACTCATGCGGAAGTGGCTTAAGCTTCTTAGTGTTGTGCTTTAAACCGCTGCACCACCAGAGAGGGCGGATTTCCCTGTTTTTATTAGCTTCTTCAGAGTAGGAAACCAGGTGACCATAAGTTCTTTTTACAGACCACAGAGCTCTTGGACTCTTTTTTGATCAGGAATACACCCCCAAATAAATTAGGAATTGAAATGAATACCAACTGTTTTTAGGCAAAATCGCCAGTGAATACTAAAAAGGGTTGGAATTATGGAGAGTGTGGACTTATAGTGAGTCTGGGACCTGGGACTTAAAGATGAAGGAAATCAGACACCCGGCACTGCTATGTTCAGCATGCAGTGAGACTTTGTTTCAGTGCTCATTATATACCATTTCAAGGTGCAGCAAAATGTAACTTCAAAGCATACCATACAATACTTATCTACTTAATTGGTTACTCTCTTTGAGCTACTCTGTCAGCCTGCTACAGATAATTAGACGCCTTGAACACCAGGTGGCTTAAGCCTACTTATCAGTCCCTCCTGTCCAGAGCGAGGAGACCCCTTTTAAGCAACATACTATTAATTATCTTCCTCTGGGAGTAAAGGGAGACGTGACTTTCTGGTCACTTTCTGGGCCTTCAGAACCCAGCCCGGTCACCTAGAAGTTTTCCTCCAAGACACATGCATTTTCACAGACTTACGAGCTCAGGTTTGTGCCTAGACGTTCACTGCACAGAGTTACTGCCAACAGAGGAGTATGAGGATATTGTCTCAAAGTATTTGCTCAGAAATTTGCTCTATTTCACAAGGAAATAGAGCAGCCTGAGAGTGGAGAAGGCAGGCAGTGCCCCTTAGACAGTGATAAAAGTCACCATTTCTGGTGATCAGACAAGCCAACCTGTGTACTTTCTGGCAGGAGGCATAGAAAGGGCACATCACAACTGAACTGGAAAAAATGCACAAAATGAACAATGATGTAGAAAAAAATTATTTTTATGGTGTAAAAATAAAATATATATAATATATATAATAAAATTTAAAATAAAAAAAAGAAAACCCCTTAAATATAAATATATATACACATATATGTGTGTGTGTGTATATATGCATATATAATATAAGAAAAAAAAAGAAAGGGCACGCCTCTGCAGGGGCATCTGTGATCAACACTTATGATCTGAATCTCATCATTAAAAACATCAAGACCCCTCCCCCACCCCGGTAGTGCAGTGGGTTAAAGCACAGCATTAAGAAGCTAAGCCACTTTGTCCTGAGTTCGATCCCCGTCCCCAAGGTGGTGATCCACATGGCACAGCAGACCTCCCCTGACCTGCCTGCTGCTCCCCTTAGCAGTGTACTTAGACAGTCAGCCTGTTCTGCTCCCCACTCTGTCTCTAGTGAATCCTTTTACCACCCCTGCACCTCTGGCCTGTATCTCAACTCTGTATGCATAAATAAATAAATCTTAAAAAAAAATCAGAAGAACCAAGCTGAGAGGCTTTTTACAAAATAAGTTACTCTTATAATGTCAATGTCATAGAATAGAAGGCTGAGAATTCATTCTAGGTTAAAGGAGATGGCCAGTTATTCCCATACATGACCAAAGACTTGCTTTTGCTATGAAGGACAGTAAGGGAACAAATGGCAAAATCCTGTAAGTTATATAAATTACAGTATTATATAAATATATGTTTATTTTCTAATTTTAATAATTGCATTTGTGGTTGTGCACAAAAGATCTTTTATAAAAAGTTCTTTTATAACAGCTTAACTGATATGTAATTCACCAACCATAGAATTCACCTTATTAAATGTACCATTCAGGTGGTTAGTATATTTGCAGAGTTATGTAACCGTCACCATTAGCTAGTTTTAGAACATTTCATTACTCCAAAAAGAAAAGCAAGAGCAATCACTTTCCATTCCTCCCTCCACCAGCCTTTGGCAAGCACTAACCTGCTTTTTGTCTCTGAATTTGCCTATTCTGGATTTCCAGTAAATAGGAACTTTCAGTGAGTGCCCCTCTGATTTAACTTCTTTCACTTAGCATAATGTGTTCAAGTTTCATCCACATTTGTAGCCTGTGCCATTGCTTTATTTCTGTTACGTCTGAGCAATATTCCATTGTTTGGATTTTGCTTATCTTTTCATCAGTTGATAGATATTTGGGTTGTTTCCACCTTTTGACCATCATGAATAGTGCTACTGGGGTCATTCTAAGTAAATATTGATTTGTGTGTTTTCAATTCCTTTGGGTTTATATGCAGAAATGGGATGGCAGATCATAATTCTTTTTTTAACACTTTGAGGAACTACCCACCTGTTTTTCATAGCAGCTACATCGTTTTACACTCCCAGTGATGATGTACAAGTGTTCTATCTCTCTAATCCTCACTGATACCTGATCTTTTTTACTTTTTGTCATTTTAGCCATCCCAATGGAAGTGAAGTGGCATCTCATTGTGGTTTTGATGAGCATTTCACCATTGTCTAATGATGTTGAGCATTTTGTCATGTGCTTGTTTGCTATGTGTACATCTTCTTTAGAGAAATGTCTGATTTTGAGTTATCACAGCCTATTGGTTTATGACCAGATGATCCCTTTAGGTTTTTTTTTTTTTTAATGATTGCACAATGCCCTTTGACAATAATGGTGAGGGGACATTGAAAAAAAATAGATGTTTATCATTTACCAGATTGGGAAGTTGCCTGGGTTGTAGTGATATGGGGAGATGGTTGAGGGGAAGGGGAGAGAGCACAGGATGCCTGGCAGCCTGCTTTCATTAGGGCTGAAGTTGTGGGATCTGGGGCTTTACAGGCTTACTTTTTATTGGTGCATTTTAATCCTAAGAGAAGAAATTTTAGGAAAAGAGACAAAAAGAAAAGAGGAGATATATAAATCAACCAGGGTCTGTAAAACAAAAGCAGTCTCAGTGGGGAGAGGCAGCAGTCTTTTTCTAGCCTCATGGCTGGACATGTTTAAGTTAGTTCTATTTACACAGGTGTCTCCAAAACAACCTTGGTGTTGTTGTTATTTTCTTTATTTTTTGAGATAACTGATTTACAGTGCCGTATATAATTCAGAGGAATAGGTTCATGCCTCCTCAGATATACATCAGCACACTACACCCACCCCAGGGCACTCCTATGGCTTCCTTGCATACCATTGGGCCCCCTCCCCACTCTGTTCTAACTCCACTTTCTCCCTCTAGTAACCTCAAGACTGTAGTCTTTACTGACTTTATTTTGGTTTAATTTTGTCCGTTACTTTGAGGGACTTTTCTTAAATCTATATTGTAAATATGAAGGAAATCATTTGGTATTTGTCTTTCTCCTGGCTTATTTCACTAAGTATATTCCCCTCCAATTCCATCTCTATGTTGTAACAAATGGGAAGAGTTCATTATTTTGTATAGCTAAGTAGTATTCCACCATAGAGCTGTACCAGGACTTCTTAGTCTAGTCACCTGTCACTGGGATCACTAGGATGTCTGCATACTTGAGATATTGGAAAGAGTTTTGCATTGCATCTAGCAGTGCATCCACCCCTTGGAACGGGTGTCTTCACATCCTTTGGATAAATGTCAAAGAGTGGAGTTGCTGGATCACATGGTATAGCCATTTTTAATATTTTGAGTAATTTCCATATTGGTTTTCAAAGGGGCTGGACCATTATACATTCCCACCAGCAGTGTACAAGAGTTCTTTTTCTCCATACCCTCATAAACATTGGTTGTTTCAGCTTTATTTATATGGGCCATTCTCATTGGAGTGAAGTATTATTTCATTGTGGTTTTGATTTGCATTTTCCTAATGATAAGGGGTACTGAATATTTTTTCATGTGTTTGTAAGTCATTTGTTTGTCTTTTTTGGAGAAGTGTCTTTTGGCACCTCTGCCCATTTTTTGGTAAGGTTATTGTTCTCTTTGTATTGGATTGTGTGGGTTCTTTGCAGATCCTGGATATTAATCCCTTGTCAAATGTACAATGTGCAAATATTTTCTGTCACTCAGTAGAGTGTCTTTTTATTTCAACAACAGCTTCTTTCTCTTTTCCTAAGCTTCCTAGAACTCAACTCCAGTAGTAAGAAAAATAAAAGCAAAAATAACAAATGGGGCTACATCAAATTAAAATTTTCATCACCAAGTTTGAGTTAAGCATTTGCATTAAAAAATGAAATATCAACTATGGTTATTTATAATGCTTGTCCATTGTTCTTTGATCAGTTCTTTAATTTGGATTTTTAAATTGTAATAGGCTTTTTGTGTATTCTAGATATTAGACCTTATTTGGTTGTGTAATTTACAAATATTCCTTCTCTACATATTGGGTTTTTTCACTTTCTTTACAGTGTTCTTTGATACACAGAAGTTTTTTCTTTAGATGAAGTTTAATTTACCTATTTTTGTTGGTGTTGACTATGTTTTTGGTATGGAATCTAAAAATCTACTGCCTAGGCTTAGAATTGACAAATTCAGAATTATGGAAATTAACTCCTACGTGTTCTCTTAAGAATTTTAGTTTTTCACTAAAATCAACTAACAACAATAAACCAGAGACTTTCTACGGGAGAAGAGAGGGAAAGAGGATCAAAACTGAGGTGGGAAGAGCACACAGGACTGTGGTGATGGCACATGGGTGAAGTGGTGGTGGGAAGTCTGTGTGGACTACAACTGAGATGAGAAAATGTACAAAATGAAGAAAAGAACAATGTAAATATATATTCTTTGAATTTTTAAAGAATTTTAGTTTTTCAACTCTCTATCCACAGCATGGCAGAATAGAGAGGTTGGGATCAATTTCTCACCTAAAAAATATTATACAAAATAAGACTCAGATGCCTTCCTTTCCTAGAACCTGATAAAGTACCACAGAGAACTCAAACTAAAGCTGATGGTTGCTGAGAAGGAGCTGAAGAAGTTTAGGGAGCACAACAGGCAAAACAGGCCAAGGGTTGGCCACCTAAGGCATGGCAGGGCACTCCAGCCCCCATGAATTTCCCTGGAGGAGCTTCCTCTGCAATGCTAGGGTGTGGGTCTAGGGCAACGGGTATCACTCAATCACAGTTCTAACCTGGGACACTAGGAACTCCCTGGCTGGAGTAGACAAAGAAAGCTCCCCTCCAAGTGCCCAAAGAGATGCCAGGCTAACAAGGCTGAGCTCTACTGTGAGCCAATAGCAGAGAGAAAGACTGGTAAGGTAACTCACTAATCCCTTAGAAAATATCAAGTAGTACACAGAGCCTGTAGCGCTGGTCCCTCAGGATCAGTGTGTCAGTGGTAGAGAGAAGTGACAGTCATTGTTTAAGGCCAAAATCAGACAAGGTGGCACAGCCCCCAATCAGGTATCTCCTACCTGCCAGGTCCAACTGAGTTCCAGATTGTGAATCCAGTGGACCAGCATTAGCTCCCTTCACTGGAAGACTCAAGCATCACAAATCACAAAAAGAAAAGGGGAGGCAGGGCAAGCAGTTTCGATAACACAAGGCACTGAGCAAACCTAGCTGTGCAAAGAGAGGAGAGAAGGCAGAGGTGACTATCTTCACTCCTCAAACTGAAATGGGGTATTTAAGCCCCAGACTCCTCTCCTGCACCCACCTCACACCAAGATAAACTAAGCAGAGAAAACAAACAAAAGTAAAACCCCAGTGACTGAACTACAACAAAGCAATAAGACAATATACAAGCTTGGGAAGTAGGAATATGTGAACACAAGAAGGAAAAGCAAAATGAGAAGAGCAGAAGTTCTGGGGAAAATGTCAAAGATATGGAAATCAAAGATCTATCAGAGAAATGTTTCCCAAAAATATTAAAAATGCTAAATGAGATACTGGCAAGTGATTCAAAAGCAGATATGCAAGTACAAAATTTTAGACAGCATATCCAGGAAAAAAGAAAGCTCTTCACCAAAGAGATTGAAAATATGAATAGAACACAAAAGAGACACTGAATAGAATGAAGACAGAGAATTAAACTAGTAGAAGATAGAATTTCAGTAATAAAAGACTCAAATGTACAAATCTCTCAATGAGAAGAGAAAGAATACATAAGAAAAATGAAAAAACCAGACTCACTTTAGAAGAGGAAACATAAGGATAATGAGTATTACAGAAAGTAAAGAGAGAGAAGGGAGCAGAGACCATAGTCAAAGAAATAACTGAGAATTTCTCAAACCTAAAGACTGAATTAGTATGAATGTCAAAGAAGCATAGAGTACATCCAGCATTTTAAATGCAAAAGGCCCTCCACCAAGACACATCTGGCTTACTTAACTAAGCATGTTATGTTAAATTAACATAAACCAAAGATATAGAAAAACCTGTCATAGATTATGTTTTTACAGATTTTTGCACATGATAAAAGTGAAACTCACAGAAATTCAATTCTATCTCACTATCACAAAGCAAGTAAAGTACAGAGATAAGCCAAGAACCCAAAGCTCACATAAATGCTCTAGGAGGAGGACGAAGAGTGAGTGTACATTTGAGTCTTTTATTTCTCAAATTCTCTTTTGCCCCAACCCAGAGACATTGAAGAGAAAACCATACTTAGCCCATTTCACTTCAGTTTCCTGTCAAATATACACACCCTCCAGGACTCTCCATAGGCCAAGTTGGACAACCATTTCAGCCCCAACAGGCTCAACACCAATGTAGCAACTCAGGATGCTTGCCTAGAGCCAGAAGAGCTGAGAAAAGCAAGGAATAAACTTTGGGCAAATTTTTTTTATGTGTGCATAAGCTTCTTCATCTGTAAAATGACAGAACTGATTTCAAGAGTATATGTATATATGCACAATAGAACAGTATTCAGCAATCAAAAAAGATAAACTCATGCTTTTTGCAGTATGAATGGAGCTGGAAGTGATCATGCTTAGTTAAGTAAGCCAGAAAGAAAAAGAAAAATACTGGATGGTTTCATGCATAGCAGAAGCATAAGGGATTGGGGGTGGGGGGGGGGGGTAGAAGGAGTCCAGGGAGAGAAACAAATGTAACAGAGTAAAAATGAAAACAATGAACAACTATAAACCAGAGACATTTTATAGGGGTGGAAAGGGGAATGGGAGCAAAGCTGGGGTGGGAAGAGTGCACTGGACTATGGTGATGGCACAAGGGTGAATAGGTGGTGGGAAGCCCATGGGGATTACAACAGAGCTGAAAAGGTGCACAAAATTAAGAATGATGTAAAAAAAATTTTTTTTAATGTAATAAAAAATGGTGTTCCATACAAAGATTGAGTTATTTAAAAAAAAAAGTATATGTATCAAAGTGAAGAGATATAGCATATACTCTCTGAACCAAGAGTTTAAAGTAGACATCAGCAATAATGAGATCTCAGGCCCTGACACATGCATTGAGGGGGCGCGCCACTTCTGCAGTGTCCCTACCAAACACAGACCCTGAACTGTATCATGAAGAACAAAAGGTATTCTACATAGCAACTGGCTCATCACTTCAAAAAATGCCAAGGTCATGAAATACAGAGAAAAGCAGAGCAACTGTTCTAGACAATAAAGACTGGAAGAAACAGTCTGAAATAGATAACAGACTGAAAGAGGCTATATCTTGGACCAGGAGGGAGAAAGGGAAAATTAGAATTTTGTCCTGTTTTGTATTTGCTAAAGAGGCATTACTGGCACCCTCAGTGATACTTGTAATGTAGGGATTTGAGGGTTGTATTGTGTCAGTGTCAAGTTTCTCATTTGATGAGTACACCGTGGTTCATTAGACTGTACAAGGATGTCTTAGCAGGAAGACTAATTACAGCTATTAAACTAAGTATTTAGAGTCTGTTCCACATCATCTGTTAGATATAATTGTCTTGCTTAACTGTTTAGCAGAGGGAGATTGATCTTTGAGGACATTATGTTTCTGTAACACTTAAAAGGTCAAATATATATGGCATATATTATCCAGTATATGGCAAATAAATGTGTTTATTTGACAGGCATTGATTTAGATGTGATTTTCCAGCCACTGTGCCAAATATAGACAGGCAAAAAGAAGTCCTGGTTCAGACCCTTGGGGTGTGAATATTCTAGTGGGCGAGGCTTCAGGATGCCTTAAAGTGAAGAGCAGGAGGGCTGTTGTGTACTGATTAGCAAGACAAGAATCACAAGGGGAAAAAGATAGTTGGCTGAGAAAATTAGTGAGACCAAAAGGCTCTGCTTAAAATAAATTTAATGTTTTCTGTGAAAAAAAGAGAAGACAAAAGGGGACAGTTGTTCAAGTCATTGAGTCATTATCTGTAACAGCAAAGGACTAGAAACACTGGCACTGGTGCAATAGAGTACCTGTCCTTGTCAGTAAGTTGTGGTTACATGGATGGAGTTGAACAGCGAGGAAACCACAGGGAGTTGGAGTCTATGAGGGACTGGTGCCCCCACAGTCTGCAGAACATTGTCAAGCCCTCCATGGAAGATTTGTGCATTTCACCACATGCCAGGTTAATTATAGGTCAATTTTTTCAGAGCTTTTAAAAATGTGTTCTCTAAGTATATCTTGATAAGGAATTATCTCCAGTGTACATTGTTAGTGGAAAATGCATATAGAACAATGCATATAGTATACAGTCTTTAATGGGAGGAGGGAGTTTCAATGAAGGGAATAGCTACACAGCTATGTTTCCCTATCCCTGGACATCAATAGAAGGAAATACTATAAATGAGTAAAGAATTGACAAGAGGGAAGAAGAGGATTGGGTGGCATAGGTTTGGGGCAGGAAGCATATGTGGGAAAAGAAACCCAAAATTTTTTCAAGGGAGGGAAAATATAAAGCATGGAGTGCTTCCATTTAAAGCACATAGAGCTAACAGTTTTGACAGATGAAGTGTCTACCAATGAATGATCTAAATTGGATGGGGAATCTGGATTGGGAACCGCTTTCAAATTTTGTTTTCCTCAGTAAACTAAATACAACTGAATACCCTGTCAGATCCTATAGTTCAGTCTTATATTAGGTTTTAAGTTCATCCAAGTGCCTATGAATTTATTAAAATTGGTAGGCATTTATAGACACACAAACACAGACACAGATGGCCATGAGAGTTCAAGAGACCCATTAAGCCTGAGAACAGAATTTTTGGAAAGACCTGTGCCACCTCCACCTCCAGTTTCTGATAGTATACTGCCACCTAGTGTTCCCTCAACAAACTAACACCAAACGGAATAAATAAGTATGAGGCTGAGCCTTTTTATTTAAAGATTGAACACCATATTAGGAATCAGTCTACACATATGCACATATGCTTATGTATATGCGAAATACCTCTGGAGAATACAAAGTTGTTAAACATCAGTTGCCTCCAAAATTATGAATTGGGTGGCTAGGGAAATTATTACTATATATTATTTTGTATATTTTAAATTTTGAGCCATAAAACATAAATAATTGAAAATATTAAGTAAGAATTTAAAATGAAAAATCTGTTTATTAAATTTGGTAGTATTTGTTCAGTAGGAAGTTGCCTTCATTCATTGATTTGTATATTTAGTTACATATTACATGTTTTCTATATGCTAGGCACTATCTGAAGGAACAAAGGTAAAGAAACCAGACAAATTTGTGCTCCCTTAGAGTTTAGACTCCACTGAGAATAGCTTTGAACAGAAAATATTAAGAAATCAAGAGCCCCATGAACCTCAGCCTTAGGATGACTGACTACATGGAGCAGAGTCCTGACTCAGGTCAGTATGTGGGGAACAATTGTCTTCTATATGCTTCAAACCTATGCAGGTCGTTAACTTCATCCTAATTTACATAACACCTTGTTCAACAAAATCAGTCAGTTCTTGGGAGGGGAATAATAAATGTTGAAAATTTCTGGGAAAGTTGATCAAGAAAAAAGAGAGGGTACACATAAACTCTTATATGTAAAAGGGAGGCTGTAATTACAAATGCTAAGAATACAGAAAAAATATGCCAATAAAATTTAAAACTTAGGTGAAATGGGCTAGAAATGAAATCAACAGTTTAAAAACATTTCACACAAACAACAGGCATAGCCATCAAATATGCAAGGAATAGGAAATTCAAAATACACACCAGATTAGAAGGTTGAAACAGAAGATCAACCACAACAACAAATGAAAACCTACTAAAAGAAGATATTCATAACTCGCGAATATATGTGACAAAGAATTAATAGTCCAAATATGTAAAGAACTCATAAAGCTCTGCAACAAAAAAACAAATGACTCAATTTAAAAATTAGGCAGGGGATCTGAATGGACACTGCTCCAGAGACATAAAGCTGGCCAACAGGCACAAGAAAAGATATTCATCATCAATTATATTGATGCAAATCAAAACTACAAGGAGATATCACTGTGAGGAGCACTATTATCAAAAGGAAAAAGGACAAGAAATACTCTTTAGCAACACGTGGGGGTACATTTATGCACTGTTGGTGTAAATGTAAATTGGTGCAGCAGCCACTGTGAAAATAGTACAAAGCTCCTTAAATTAAAAACAGAACAACCACATCATCCAACAACTCCACTTATTAGATATTTATACAGATATGAAAACACTAATTCAATATGGGCACCATTATGTTAATTACAGCATTATTTATCATTGCCAACATAGAGAGACAACATAATTGCCCCAAACAGATGAATGGATAAAGAAGATGAGGTGTATATATACAATGATATATTGCTCAGTCAAAAAAAAAAGAATGAAACTTTGCCATTTAGACAACATGAATCCACCTTGAGTATATTATGTTAAATGAAATAAATCAGACAGAGAAAGGTAAATGCAGAGCCAATGTGGAGTATTAAAAAAAAAAACCTAAAACAAAACAAACTCTTAGATATAGATTGGTGGTGACCAGAAGAACAAGGAATTGGGAGGTGCAAAAATGGTAAAGAGGACAACTAGGTGGTGACGGATGGAAACAGACTCTGGGTTGTAATCCCTTTGTAGGGTATAGAGATGCCAAATCATAATGTTGTACACTTGGAACATGTTATAAAATAATGTTACCTCAGTTTTAAAAATAACATACCAATAATGAATGGTGTGATTAAGTGCTATGAAGGAAATAACATAAATAGTGAAAAAATAGGTCTGGGTAGGCTAGTCTATATAAAATGGTTTACAGAGGTAACATTTGAGCTGAATCTTTAAGGAAAAAGAATATGTGTCTCAGTCTGTTGGGGCTGCTAAAACAAAAATACCATAAACTGGGTAGTTTATGGATACTTATTTCTTACTGTTCTGGACACTGGGACGTCCAAGATCTGGCCAAGCACCAACAGATTGTATCTGGTAAGAGCTGCCTTCTTCAAAAAACTGTCTTCTCATTGTAACCTCACATGACAGAAGGGACAAGGGATTACTCTGGAGCCTCTTTTTATAAGGGCACAAGTTTCATTCCTCTCCCAGAGGCCTAATGCCTCAACTTGAGGATTAGGACTTGAATTTACGAATTTATAGGAGACACAACATTCAGACCACAACAACTTACTAAGGAAGAGCTTTCCAACCAGTGAATGGAATAGCATAAGCAAAGCCTATGACAGCAATACAGACAAATTCCATAAGTATGGTGTAAGAGATGTTGTAGGTTGATGTAGACAGTGGGGCCTCCTAACAATTCCAAGAACAGAAATTTCAAAATATTAGAACAAATGTAAATTAAAATTATACAAAGTAGAAGTTTTTAACATTTGGAATGGCAAGATCCACAGGTCTGACAAGACTCCACTCATGAAAAGGCAGGAAACCCACACTCCTGTATATTGTTGTAGGCATGTAAGTTATACAATACCTAAGAAGCAGTTTAGCATAAGTATTGAATCTTTTTTAAGGTGGGGGAGATATCTTTTACCATAGCAATCTCTCTTCTAAGAACTTTTCCTAGGGATATACCTGCATGCATACACAAACACACAGAGATGGTCCTCAGAGTCCTGCACCACTGCAAACTAGAACAAACCAGACCTCACTGGTTTCATCTGGTAAAGGAAGGTAGAATCCCAGGAGCACTGAAGGCCACAGGGTGGCCCAGTCCCAATACAAGCATCTGGACAGTCCATCTGGCTAGCAGCTATTCACTCCCAGAAACATCAACGTCTTGGTGATAACGTCAAGGCCGTAGTTGAGGAATCTATAGCTGGCTCTCCCCAGCCTCCAGTGGAGGACGTTTTTCCCTATAAGGGGCACATCCACACCTCATTGACCAGATGCTGTTAAACGAGCAGCCCAACAGCAAGGGAAACTGGGAAGGGGGTTCTGGCTCTGGTGGGAAAGAGATTAATTTAGGGGCAGCTCCTACCCTCAAGATCCTTAGGTAAACATGGGGCCCTATGTTAAGCACTCTCCAAGTCAGGAGCAGGAAACCTTGATGGCTTTTATGAAAAAATAAGAAAATGGTGGTCAAGGATAAGAGATTTGGTAGCACTGCCTGTTCTTTCTATAATGTATTGCCTTAAAAAATTGTAGACTGGCCCTCCCTGGTGGCGCAGCGGGTTAAAGCACAGCACTGAGAATCTAAAGTCGCGTCCGCATGAGTTCGATTCCCGCCTGCCCCGGAGGTGACCACATGGCGCGGCAGACCTCTCCTGGCCCGCCCGCTGCTCCCCTCAGCAGTGTACTTCGTCGATCTGCCTGTTCTGCTCCCCACTCTGTCTTTGGTGAAGCCTCTCACCGCCCCTGAGCCTCTGGCCTGTACCCCAGTTCTGTATGCACAAATAAATAAATCTTTAAAAAAAAATTGTAGACTTAGGTGGAGTGGGGAATGGGGTCAAAAACAGTGTGGGGAGGGAAATGCACTGGACTATGGTGATGGCACATGGGTGATTTAGTGATGGGAAATCCAAGGGGATTGCAACCGAGATGGGAAAATGCACAAAAATATGTAAAAATAAGCTATTATTAAAAAAAATTTTTTTTTAATGTAGACTTAAATGAGGAGGTACCCAAGGAAAGTTTAATTCCACAGATTAGATAAGGTCAAAGTTGTGCATTGTGGTGGTAGTAACTCCTCGGCCAGCCACAATGAGAGTCAGTGCGCCGCGCTGTAAGGAACGCTGATAAACTGGACCAGAAGCTGAGTGACTGGCGAGGGCTATTCTGGGGCGCTGGGGGCCCAAACCTGCGGTGAAGCTGAGGCGGGGCCAACGCTGACAGCTGGAAGGTGCCGTTGCGCCTGCGCAGTAGGCCCGCGATGCCCGCCGCGATTCCGCGCCTGCGCAGAAAACTAGCGACGCCGCGCCCGGCCAGGGTCTTGACGTGCACGTGGGCGGTGCCCAGGCTCCCGGGATCCGTGGGCCTGCTTTCCGGGTGGAGGCTGCCGTGAACCCGGCGGGAGCCTGGGCATCGCGAGAAGGGAAAAGCAGCTTTGGTCGCTCACCGGCCCGCTCCCGGGGAACTACACCTTCCAACGTGGGAGGGAGAGGGGGGCCTTGCGAGGTAAGCAGGGGTCGCGTGCTGACCGACGCGGGGTCAGCCGGGTCTGGTAGAACTGGCTGCACGTGGGCCTCCCACTTAACGGTGGGCTGTGCCCTTGAGGAGGGACCAGGGGTGGGGGAGAGTAGATGTCCTCTGAGCGCAGACTCGCGTGGCAGCTCTGTCTTCTCCAGCGACAGAACCCAGGGGTGGTCTCAGGGTCACTTGATCCATTCTTTCTTCCTGCTGCTTCCTGACCCCCTGACTGGCTGTGAGAAACATGTTCCTTGTTGTAGCAGCTGGGTAGGTCAGAGAGCAGGGGTCTCTTCCTATAGCATCCATTCATTCAGCCAATTTGGGGATCTGTCTTCCAGGCAGGCCCCTCCCCCCAGCCGCACAGTCCAGTTACAGAGCCCAAGAAACATGTTCAGATAGTAACTGAAAGTGTGAGGACAGTTAACTGACACTGGGGTGATGACCAGGAGAAAAGCTTGTGGGGTGGTCTGGATATGCTGCCAGAGCTGACTAGTGAACCACAAGCTCTCCTGGCTACAGGAGAGGGAGGCCCTGTGGTGGACAGAGCTGAACACCACACTGGAGAACATTGAACAGCCAGAGAAATGGGCAGGAGACCATGGAAGGAAGAGTGATTTATATTTTAAGTGCTGCTGGAAGTCACAGAATGGTTATAGTGGTTGGACAGAACCTGAATGGTTCTGTAAATATGGTGACCATAGTACACTATCCTGAGTCAGTATCCAAAGGCATCGGTCACTGGGAAGTGATTGAGAGCTTCCAGGTGCCCTTCCACTGCCTGTATTCAATATTATATATATTCAACTTACATCCTTCAGGATGCAAGGAGGTCCTAGCCCATAGGCCCCCAGTGACAGAATCTGAAACTTCTAGAAGTAGGTAACCTTGTTCTCTGACCCTTTCTGAAAGGGTGGTGGGATTAGGATTGGTTTGGAAGTTTTCCAGCTGTTGGTGTTACCAGTGTGTTAAGAAGGTTCATGAAAAGTCTGCAAGCCTAATGGTATAAACCCAGAAACTGGTTTTTGTCCCCCTACTCCTGTCTTCAGAAGCATCAGTTGGTTAATATGGCATGTGTGGGGCACCTTTTTCGTGCAACCTCCTGTGAAAAAAACCAAGAAATGGACAAGGACATAAAGGAGTCTGGAAAAGCTTCCCTCTCACTTCAGCCTGTGAAAAAGAAACAACAGGTGGTATTGACAGGGCTGATTGGCTATTAGGTTTTTTCAGAAAGAGAAGGAAAAGTCCTTCTCTTCTAGCCCACCAGGAGAACAAGCAGTGCTTTGCTAGTAGCGTAGGTTTTTAACAGCTTTTAAACACATGTGGCAGTCTTTTGCACATGTGACTCTCATATACTTTGAAAGCCTTGAAGAAACTGTCTGAAAAGCAGCAGTCTCCTGTCCCAATCAGATAGAGTCTGTAATCTCTTAAGAGCTGCACTGCTGTTCCTTGTTCTAGAATGCTAGCCAGGGCTGAGGCAGGCACCAACCTCTACACTACTGCTCCATTCCCAGCTCTCTTCTCTGACTCCTCTCTCCATCTGAGGAAGGTGGCCCCTGGCAGGAGCCAGCTGGTAGCAAGGTTTGCTCAGCCGAACCTATGTTTGCCCTTGTTCACCCTACATCCGGCCCCACCTGCCCTACTCACCTAGCTTATCTTCCTTGCAGCCTTGTTCTAGACTCTCCTTTACAGAGCAAGACTAAAATTGAATTGTTTTCCTTGGTGAACTCCTGGAAGGAAGGACTTGATTCACACACTTGTGGTACAAAATGTGATCTGTCCCTCTTGCAGGTGTCTCAACTCTGGAAGGACACCTTAATTAATGGAGTTCAGTTTTGGGTCTCAGGAACATAGAGGTGTCTGTGTTCCAAGCTATTCCTGACTCTGTCCTCCCTCAATTTCATGTTGTCAGTGGACTGTCCTGATGAACTGACTAGCATGGATTTAGTGATTATGTGTTTGTAATTCTCTGAGGGTGTTTTTTGGTCATCTAAAATAGAGTCTATTAATAGAGCAAGGCAAGTGAAGAAGTGCATTTGATTTAGAGACAGAAGCCAGAAACACTCATCTGTGCCTCAGCAGGTGCCAACTGTATGACCCCAGGCAAGTCCATTTTCAGACTTTCCTAGCCCTTGGTGCTGTCATAGGGGAAAAAAATCATCATCTCTCCAGTGGTCTAAGGTCCAGCCTGTGGGCATCTTAATAACAGGATTAGTTTATGTTAAAGGATATTTTTTTAATTGGTAGGCAGAGTCAATAAAGAGCAGTCTTTATCCAGAAATTTAACATACCACCTGTTAATCTAACCTTTAGATCACAGTTCTTAGACTAACATAGAATATAATAAAGCCTGATTATATGAGGATTTTTTAAAACACTTCCACAGTTGTAAGACTTTAGTATTGCTTTTGTATCCTCGGTATTTATCCTTGTTTTACAGCTTTCTCTATAAATAACTCTTTGTATTTAATGATCACTTAGTGATAGGAAACTGGGACGCAGTAAACCTAGTGAGAAGAGACCTATGAGAGGGCCAGTTTCAGCTGAGAGCTGGCTGCCCAGGACAGGCATTCTTCAGGAGCGGCTCAGCCTCTGCCCCGTCCCTGCATCTTTTCTGTCATTGATTTCTTCATTCCTGATCTCAGTTAATATCCCCTTAATGCAAATAATCCCCCAGACCCTAACTCCAAATGTGTCATCTCTCATCAGTTTGTGACTGATGGCCTGCTGTCATTTCAAGCTTGGCATGTAGAAATCTTGGTCACTGCCTCCTGCTTTGGCAGACCCTCTTCCCGAATGGCCCACTTCTGTTGGTGGCCCTCACTCAGTCCTGGATAGCATCAGTACCCCATCTTTTTGTGACTGCCTGAATCACTAAGTTATCAGCTGGCCGCCAGTGAGTGTTAGCTGAGCAGCTGCTGGGCTCTTGTCTTATAACGTGACTGGGAGACTGATGGAGAGAGGCCTGGTTCCTGATCCCTCAGAGGCGCTATCTAACCAGAGGGAAGAAATGCACAAAAAAATTAATTCCACATGCAGCTTAACTCAGGGAGTGGAAGTGCGCACAGCACCAAGAGCCTGTGGTTGGAGCCTCTAAGTGCAGAGCTCAGAGCAGCAGTAAGCGTCTTAGGTAGATTTTAAAGGACCAAAGGAATAGAATGCTAAACAAATAAAAACAGATAATTTAAGGCAGAAGTCTCAATTAGTCATTACCTGTCCCCTTTGAGAGGGTGAAAGAGAGTTGTATCTTTAAAATGGTTTGAATTTAATAATGAACAACCATATACCAGAGACATTCTGTGGGGGTGGAGTGGGGAATGGATCAAAAATGGGGGGGTGCGGGAAGGGAGGGAAATGCACGAGACTATGGTGGTGGCACAGGGGTGATTTGGTGATGGGAAACCCGCGGGGATTACAATCGAGATGTAAAAAAAAAAAAAAATGTGCAAAATGATGTAAAAATAAACTTTGTAATAAAAAATATTAATAAAAAATATATATATATATATATATATATATATATATTAAATGGTTTGAATTTGATGTAACAGGTGGGCCTTTTCATTTTCCTCACACCAGTGCTTCCATGCCCACAAAACTCATGTTACCAGCATAGTCTCAGAGCCGTTGAAAAATATTCTTTATTCTCTTAAACTAGGCATACTATAAATTTTTGTATCATTTAAACCATTTTAAGTGTACAGTTCAGTAACATTAAGTAGATTCACATTGGTTTTTTTTTTTTCTTTTTAAGATTTATTTATTTATGCATACAAGAGCTGGGTGCAGGCCAGAGGTGGGGGCATTTGAGAGGATTTACCAGAGACAGAGTGGGGAGCAGAATAGGCAGATGTACAGAAAAGCAATACTGAGGAGAGCAGCAAGCAGGACAGGAGAGGTCTGCTGGGCCATGTGGGTCAGCTCCCTGGCTGGGGGTCAAACTCATGGTGCAGTGGTTGCCGATAGCTTCATAGAGTTGCATCTTAACCCCTTGTGCCAGGGAGGCCCCAGATTCACATTGTTGAGAACCCATCTTCAGTACTGAATCTTTTAAACTCTGTACAAAGAGACAAACTTTTTGTCCTTGCTCTCCCCCAGCCATGGAACCATTCTACTTTCTTTCTGTGAATTAACTATTACAGCTACCTCATATAAGTGGAATATTTGTGACTGGCTTATCCACTTGGCATAACAAGGTTCATCTATGTTGTAGTGTATGTCAGTTTCCTTCTTTTTTAAGGCTAAATCATATTACATTGTATGTGTGTGTATTTACACCCTGCCTTTTCTTTTTTTTTTAATAATGTAATAGTTTATTTTTTAATATTTCTAATAATATAATAGTTTATTTTTATATCATTTTGTGCCTTTTTTCATCTCAGTTGTAATCCCCTTGGGCTTCCCATCACCTGTGTGTCATCACCATAGTCCAGTGTAACTCCCACCCCCCACTTTTTATCCCACTCCCTACTCTATCCCCATAAAATGGCTCTGGTATATATTGTTTTTTATTATTATTTTTTTTCTCCCCTGGTCTGTTATACTCCTGCTCTGAGTGAAACCATCCAGTATTTTTCCTTTTCTTTCTGGCTTATTTCACTAAGCATGATCCCTCCTAGCTCCATCCATGTTGCTGCAAAAGGCATGTGTTTATCTTTTTTGGTTGTTGAGTAATGTTCCATTGTGTATATGTACCATATCTTTTTCATCCAGTCATCTACTTTTGGGCATTTGGGTTGATTCCATGTCTTTCCAATTGTAAATAAAGCAACAATAAACATGGGACACCACCCGTTGTCTTTATCCATTAATTTGTTGATGACATTTGGGCTATTTTTACCTCTTGGCTCTGGGTGTCCAAAGACCTCTTCAGGAGCCCCTTTCAATTCTTTCATACACCTACCTAGAAATAAGATTGCTGAATCAGATGATTATTCTATTTTTAGGTTTTTGAGAAATATCCATACTGTTCTCCATTGCACCATTTTGGAATTATTATATAAGGGTTCTGATTTCTTTTTTTTTTTTAAGATTTATTTATTTTTGCATATATAACTGGGGTACAGGACAGAGGTGTAGGGGGAGGGGCGGTGAGAGGATTCATCAGAGACAGAGTGAGGAGCAGAACCGGCTGGCTGACAAGTACACTGCTGAGGGGAGCAGCGGGTGGGTTAGGAGAGGCCTGCTGCACCATGTGGGTCACCTCCCAGGTGGGGATGAAACTCATGCTGAAGTGCTGTGCTTCAACCCACTGCATCACCAGGGAGGGCCCAGGTTCCTATTTCTTCACATCCTTTCCAACACTTGTTATTTTGTGGGGTGTTTTTGTTGTTGTTACTGTTTGTAAGGAATACTGGACCTAATGAGTTTGAAATCAGAACAGTTTAGTTGTGTGTGCTGTAATGATTAGAACTGTTGAGCACCTTTCCATACACCTGTTGACCACTCTTTGGAGGGATGTCTGTCCAAGTTCTTTGGCCATTTTTGGACCAGATTGTTGGTTTTTTTAGTTTTAGGAGTTCTCCATACAGTCAATATTATCTCATTAGATATGTGATTTGCACATATTTTTTCCCACTCTCTGGCTTGCCTGTTTCCTGTTGCAGTATCTTTTGATGCACAGAGGTTTTTAATTTTGATGTGGATCCATTGGTCTTTTATTTTAATTGTTACCTGTGCTTTTTACAGAGATCACTGCCAAACTCAATGTCATGAAGCTTTTCTTCTAGGAGCTTTAGATTGTACATTTAGGTCTTTAATGTGTATATGGTATAAGATAAAGATCCAACTTTATTTTTTAATATGTTTTGTTGTTTAGTATCCAGTTTTCCATTACTATTTGTCAGAAACTCTCTTTTCCCCAGTGAATCATCTTGCCCCCTTGTCAAATACCATTTGCCCATATGAATGAAGGTTTGTTTGGGGACTGTGTTATGTACCACTGGCCTGTGTGTCCATCCGTATACCACTACCATAATACTATAATGGTAGTAATTGGCAGCTATAATAATACTATAAATGGTAAATGGTAGCTATAATAATACTATAGCTTTGTAATGCATTTTGAAATCAGGGGCAATGAAACCTCTGACTTTGTTATTTTCTTTCAAAATCATTTAGGAACCCCTTAAGTGTCTTTATGAATTTTAGGAATTTTTTTCCATTTCTGCTCTAAGCATGCTTGGGACTTTGATAGCAAATACAATGGATCTTTGGATCACTTTGGATGGTTTTGATATCTTAACGATATTAAGTTTTCAAAAGTAAAGGTGTCTTTTACTTTTTTGACTTAATTTCTTTCAGCAGCATTTTGTATTGATGGGGTCATTCATCTCCTTTGTTAACTAGACTTGTAACAAAAGATGTTGATATTCCTAAAACCTTACTGAAATTATTTATTCTAATGGTTATTCCCTCACCCTGCACCTCCATGGAATCTTTAGGGTTTTCTACATATAAGATCTTGTCATCTACAAACAGAAATAACTTTACTTCTTCCTTCCCACTTTGAATCCCACTTACTTCATTCTTTTCTAATTGATTTCACTGGAACACCCAATACTATGTTGTGTAGAAGTGGTGCAAATAGGCATCCTTTTGTGTTCTGATCTAAGAGTAAAAGATTTCAGTCTCTTTACCAATGAGTGTGATTTTAGGTGAAGGTTTTTCATATATGGCCTTTATTAAGTTTAAGTAGTTTCCTTATATTCCTAGTTTGTTGATTATTTTTATTATGAAAAGATATTGTTTAACATTATGTTAAATTTGTCTACATTGTTTGAGATGTTGTTAATGTGATCATGAAAACCAAGATGGGTTTCTCATGTGTTGAAGCATCCTTGCATTCCAGAAATAAATGCCACTTGGTCATGGTGTATAATCTTTTTACTATATTCTCAAATTCAGGGTTTTTTTTTTTTTATTTATTGAGGAAATTTTGCATCAACAGTCCTAAGGAATATTAATCCTTGTTCTCTTACATTGTCTTTGTCTGGGTTTGATATTAGAGGGATTTAAGTGAAAAAGCCACTTCATTCTATTTCTCCTCCCAGACAGTATTGAGGTCACCATGGGGTTGTCCCTGACCTTCTAGCTCTGGCCCCACATTTCCCCCACCCAAGACTGCAGTCACACTGACCTGCAGCTCTCCTGTCCATCACTACCCCTTATTCCAAAATGTCTGTGTCCTCTTCTGAGCATATCATGCACATTAGTGTATCGCTGAATAGTATCAGGAAGCAGCTTCCCTGTGCACAGCCCTGCCCTACAGGGGAGTGCCCCCTTCAAGGGGTGGCTTACACAGTCCTGCCCTGCTTTGGCAGAGCCTGAACTTCTGTCACCCTTTCATCACATTGTTTCCTGGCTTCTCCCCTAGAAGTGTTCACTGTGTAGGGGGTAGACTGGTGGGTGCTCCCCCCAGGGCAGGGGGAGTCCTGAGAATCAGCCCCCTCAACTTGTCCTTTAAAACCTGCAGTTCCCGCACAGTGCCTAGCAGTAGAAGCTGCCAATAAACTTGAACTAATGCTTTATTTTGGGCTTATTGAACCAAAAATAATGGTGCTGAATTAATTTATTTTGCTACTCAGGTAGAATTTTTATAAGCTTTGAAAGCACACGGCATTATTTCCTCCTTGGCAAGAAAATGCCATGTGAATGAAAAGAGTCTTTGTTGTGGAACTTCCAAGGAAACGAGTGATTTATAGCAGACTTGTATGGGATATTCTGTAGTTCCCCATGGATAAGATTTTCAAGCTTTTGAAAGGTAAATTATCTACATGGTAGAAAATGTGAGAATTGTAAGAATGGATCAGATAAATGTTTCATTACCTCTAAAGGCTTGGAGACACTTCTCCATGTGGCTTTTTAAAATAGTAAGTCCAAAAGCCATTTGTCTGGAGAAGCACAAGTTGAAGTCTGTACTGCAGGTCACCACCTTCAGGGCCCACATCTGGGGGCAGGTTGTACAATTTTATAAATGTCAGTTCCTCTTCTGTAAAAATGGAATCACCCCTTCAGAATCATTTTGAGGTGCAAACATGTTGGGACAAGAACTTTGTTGCTTTGCAGCAAGAACGACAGTCGTGGAGCAGGAAGGAAGACTGCAGAAGTTCTTTTGCCATTTATTGCAATCATACAGGCTAGTAAAAGTTAATCATATCACAATGATATGAGCAATAGGGTCCAGAGGGTAGGATAGGAATGGGAGACAAAGTTTTACAAGGGAAAAGGAAGGGGACATTGTAACCATGTGTCAAGAGATATTTGTGTCAGCAAAGTATGAAGTTATCACAGGCAGAGTTATCCCAAGACCGCATGGAAAGAGTCACTTAATCAGGTCAACAGCAGCCTTGTGATACAAGCTCTATTCAGGAGGTGGTCAAGGAATGTTCTGCTGTGACCTGTAGATAGCAAATAGGTCACAGTTGCCCATGAGTGGCCAGGCCAGAGGAACCCACAAAATGAATCTTCTGATTCCAGGGGGAGAATGCAGACATTTTCGGGTTGAACGTTTTGCACACAGGGGTCTCTCACATGGCCCCAAACCTAACTGCTTAATCTCTTTCCCCTTGCTCTCCCTTTCTACCAGCAGCTGGGGCTCAGCCTCCACAGACAAAGAAATGAGAAAAATACCAAATAATGGAAACCTCAAGATGACGAAGGTGGCGTACCCTCTGGGGCTGTTCGTCTGCCTGTTCATCTATGTCGCCTACATCAAGTGGCACTGGGCATCTGCCACCCAGGTCTTCTTCAGCATCACTGAAGCAGCCACAGGGGCCCGAAGGGCCCCACAGACCCACAGTCCTCCTGGGACAGCTGCACGTGGCCATGAGGTCTTCTATGGTATCATGTTTGACGCGGGGAGCACTGGTACCCGAGTGCACATCTTCCAGTTCTCTCGGCAGCTTGGAGGTACCCCAGCCAGAAAGCCCTGCCCTGCACTGCTTCATTCTCCATGCCTCAGAGCAGAGTGCGCAGGGTCACTTCCCCTAAAGGACAGTGTTTTCTCAGGGTACAGGCTGGACCCCTGCCTTGGACTCACCTGGAAGTTCATCAGAAATTCAGTTTCCCAAAGATACTGACTCGGGATATGGTTTGCGCCAGAAATTGAAATCTCCCATGCATTCCAGCTTGCCCTATCACAGTAGCTTCTGGTGCCTAGCATTTACTGGCAGTTCAGATGACTGGGATCATGACTTAAACCAAAGGTCTCATTGGGAGAGTTCAAGGCACAAGGTTACCCCACATTCAAGTTAGTGGGAGCCAGAACCTAGGAAACTCAGATAAAATTCTGGCAAAGAACCAGAAGCAGACTGATCTGGAGCTGGCCAGTGGAACCAGGCAGCAAGGGGGAGGTAACTTAGTAATAAGGAGGGAGCTTGCACCTGGTGAACCCCATCAGCTCTGCTTCCTAGTTGGGAGCACAGGGCTCCAGGAGGATGCAGGGTGGGAGTTGGGCATCTTCACCTCCTGTGGGAGCCCTCAGTCAGTTTGGCTCCTTGTTCTGCTTCTTTCCTCTCCATCGTTGTCCTCCTCTATAACCTTTCCTGGGGTCTGTTCTGTGCTGCACCCCTTAGCCGTCACTGCCTCTGAGCATGCTGTCTTGCTCCCTCACTGTGGTCAGGCTCCTAATAATTTAAAACCCTCAATACTTTCTTAAAAAAAAAAAAAGATAGCTATTCGTTAGCACCCTATAATATATCCTTATATAATCAAGGAAATTATTTTCATATTTGCAGTTTGGAATCTTCTCCTGTGCTCCTCTGTCTGTTGACTCAGCAAGAATTAACTATGTTAAAATTAACATGTTAAGTGTGCTCACTTAACATGTTACATATAGTTTATATGTAAACTATATCTCAAAGTTGTTTTTTTTTTTAACTTTTTTTTTTTTAAAGATTTATTTATTTGCACATACAGAACTGGGGTACAGGCCAGAGGCTCAGGGGCGGTGAGAGGCTTCACCAGAGACAGAGTGGGGAACAGAACAGGCAGATCTATGAAGTACACTGCTGAGGGGAGCAGCGGGCGGGTCAGGAGAGGTCTGCCATGCCATGTGGTCACCTCCGGGGCAGGCGGGAATTGAACTCATGCGGAAGTGGCTTCAGATTCTCAGTGCTGTGCTTTAACCCACTGCGCCACCAGGGAGGGCCCTCAAAGTTGTTTTTTTTAAAGGTAAAGTTCTCACCAAAACATAAAGTATAATAGATTATAGTATAATCTGCTTCTTTAGCTGAACTAAAATTTAGACAGTAATGGGTTCCTGTCACTCTAGGGCTGTTCTTGTTCAGATGTCTGCCTTTAAAAAGTGTGGCTAGTCATGGTTGTGTACATTCATAGTTTACCTATTTTAAAATATGTGTTCCCTATAGAAACGCCCACCCTGACCCATGAAACCTTCAAAGCACTGAAGCCAGGTCTTTCTGCTTATGCTGATGATGTTGAAAAGGTAATGACTTTTCTTAGGTCTATTTATTCATCAAATTTCTAACTGCAGCGTATTAAAGCCAGTGCCCTTTCTCTTGAATGCATAGGCCATCTTCACAGAGCAGGGCCTCTCTGATGGTGCTGACCTGGGCTCTCCTGCTGTTTAGGATGGTCAGATGGAGGAAATTGTTACAGGCTGAAGAAAGACCATTCCCCTCACAAGCCCCAGCTTCTCAGACCCCTCCCCAACCAGTGTGCATGTCACCCACAATCATGGCACCATTCAAAAATACAAACTTACAAAAAGCATTATTTGAAAGTTTAATTTTTTCTGTTTCAGTTCCTCTGATTAAAGACAACAAAAATTGGCTAAAAAAAAAAATTAAAATCTAAAAAAAGCAAGTATAAAAATAATTCAATTAAACTGTTAAATAATGACTTTTGTAACTCTATAGCATTTATACTTTTTAAGTCCTTAAAGCTTCAGCTGCACTTAATTCAGACAGCTGTTATTTCCACTAAGGCACTCATGAAACTTACCAATATAGTTAAATTCCTTTTGGTTCTGCATGTCTTATATTGAAAGCTAACACACACCTGAAACTAACAGTTTTGTCAGTTATACTCCAATTAGAAAACGCAAAGCAAATACATGATTCTTGCCCACATGTGCATCCTGAGCTCAATGTAGTCACAGCCTTGCTTTCCTGTAGCTTGATTAAAAAACAAATTGAAAGGAAAAATCAAAATTAGTGAGCCTGCGTTGACCATAAATTTAGACCTGATCAATAGAGCTATCCTTAGAATAAACTGTTAGGAATTTTAAATCTTATTGTTTGAGTAGGCAACATACAATCAAGTGGGACAAGCTTCACCCCCGGGGTGAACTGAGAAATCCGCCTCCCTCTCCAACCTTCCCAGGAAGACCAGTGTCCTGGTTTTTTACCTAGCCTTCAAGAATGAGTTTTTGTGTATAGGAGCAAAGGCCTCTTGTGTTCTCTATTTTACACATAGGTAGAGTGGCTTTCACATTGTTGCACACTTTACTTTTGTTGCTAAATAGTATCATTTGGAAATCATTTGCTATCAAGATGTGAAGAGATTCTTGATTTTCCTGGTGGGATGCATTGTATGGGTGTACATTGAATAATTTACAGATCCAGCCCCCCTTCTGAAGGCCATTAAGATAATATCCGTCACCTTAAAGGCACTTCCTTACCCACACATGCAAAGCTGTGCTTGCGGGTGAATTCTTAGAATGGGATTTGCTAGTGAAAAGAATATATGTTTCTCCTTGGACAGACATCTCTGCTGTCCCCATGGTATTGTGCCTATTGAGATGCCCAGTGATACTTTGTCAGAGTTGCTTCCTTTCCCCAACCATGCACTGTCACAGGACTATATCCAACTTTTGAATCTTAAGCATTCTTGCAGGTAATAAATGCAGTTGTTCATGAGGTTTTAGTGCTATGATGGACCTCAGAATTCACTCATGATATTCAGGGCAATGTCCTCTCACCTGAGGTTACCTGGTGAGGTTTGGCAGTAGAACTGGGAGGTGGATCTGGTTGCCAGGGCAGGAGTGTGCCCTCACCTGCCACACTCAGCTGCCAGTGGTCTATCTCCTTGTGCACCTGCTCCATACCCTCACTACTGCCTGTACCATTTGAATCACTTTCCTGCTGATTTGGAAAGTTAGGAAATAATGTAAATTAGTAAAACCAAAAGGGTGGGGGCAGAATCTGTGGCCCTGCTTGCTGTGCTTTGCCCAATCTCACTTGACTTTTCCCTTGTTCACAGAGCACTCCAGGAATTCAGGAATTACTGGATGTTGCTAAACAAGACATTCCTTTTGACTTCTGGAAGGATACCCCATTAGTCCTCAAGGCCACAGCTGGTTTACGCTTATTACCCGGAGAAAAGGCTCAGAAGTTACTGCAAAAGGTAATCTCCATTTCCGCAGAGCCTGGGGGATGGGTAGAGAGGGAGGGAAAGTGTATGGCTTGCGGTAACTAAAAACAGCAAATATTCACCCAGTAGCCAAGCAGTCAGACAGGACATGTTGATACTTCAATAAGAACAACTTCATTTGGAAAATGCATGTGCTGTCAAAGGGCTTCCTTCTACCCTAGGACTTCATCCTGGCAGACTCCAGCTGTCAGAGACCTGCTTTGGGACTACCATCCCTTCTTAGTCTGAGGCACAGATGAACAGCTGAAGAACCCCCTTAGCCTGTTTGCTCCTACTCTGACTCCTCATACAGGGTGTCCCCAGAGTCCAGAGCACCCCTGCAGAGGCTCTGGAATCTGTCTGTAACATGTTTGCAGGGTTCTTATCAGGCAAGTTAAGAGAATTAGTCTAAGAACATCGGCCCTAATCATATTTACTGTTTCTATACTATTTGGCTCCTAAATGATAGTTCATTACACATCCGTCAAAGTCCCTTCTAAAAATAACCTTTACATGCTCACCTTAGATTTTTGGGATACATGTGCAATTTGAGTTTGCAGATGTACAGAAGTTTCTCTGTGTTGAGACTTAATAGAAGTGGAGATGCAAATACATCCAGGTACCAGGTGGTCCCTTGTGAAGGGTGCTCACTGCCTCCCTTCCCTTATGTTGAGCAATGCAGGGGTCAGGGTCAAGCCCTGTCATGTGTGGCTTCCCTCCCCTTCATCCCCATCCTAAAGTAAGACAGGTTTGGGGGCCCAGCAGGCTCAGTGCACCCCACAGTTTTCCAATCCAGAGCAGCCTAAGGCAAGTCTCCCTGGCAGGATCCACCTCAGCTAGTTCAGGGCACAGATTAAAGAGAAAACCCCTGCTGAGGACTAGAGAAATTTAAAGTAAAATGCAGGCTTGGTAGTTGGCTGCACCAACAGACACCTACTGGAGTTGTGTGGCTGCCTGCAAAAAGCCTAGCATAGCTGGGAGCTAGAGCTTAAATGCATCTCTGTCTCTACATTTAGGTAAAAGAAGTGTTTAAGGCATCGCCTTTCCTCGTGGGGGATGACTGTGTTTCCATCATGAACGGAACCGATGAAGGTAGAATTGGCAGAAGTGCTGGGCATGGGTGGCGCATCTTGCTGGGCCCGTGCAGGGCTGTGGCTAGTGCTTCTCCTTGGTGACATACATGGGTGCTCAGAGACCGACTGATGGGCCCTTCCAAGTCACAATTTAACTGGTCTCGGAATATCTCAAAGACACAATCTCCTTTGACCAACTTCAAATCTGTCTCAGATGCAGTTTTTCAGACCAAATCAGCCCAACTGCTGCCTCGTTTAGAACATTGCTGTTGTATTGTTAGCTCCAGGAGAAACCCTTAATAATATGGTTCTCCACCAGTCCCTCATTTTAAATATGACCTGAAGAGCTAGTGGAGAGTAATGCTTGGTTCTCGTTTTTTTAGTTTTTATTTATTTTTTATTTTATAACAGTTTATTTTTACATCCTTTTGTACTTTTTTTTTTTCCATCTCAGTTGTAATCCCCGCGGGTTTCCCATCACCAAGTCACCCGTGTGCCATCACCATAATCCCATGCACTTCCCTCCCCACCCCCCCGTTTTTGATCCCATTCCCCACTCCACCCCTCCAAAATGTTTCTGGTATATGGTTGTTCATTATTTTTGTTATTTTCTCGCCTGGTCCATTATACTCCTGCTATGAG
>NW_004567123.1:503592-505011 GCF_000260355.1 Condylura cristata | reverse complement strand
CCCCTTAATCATAATGTAGTGGCCTTCTGTATCTCTTTTAACCTTTTTCAGTTTGAAGTCTATTTGATCTGATATAAGTATAGCACTTCCTGCCTTCTTTTCTGGCCCATTTGCTTGTAGGATTGTTTTCCATCCTTTTATTTTCAGTCTGTTTTTATCTTTTGTAGTTAGATGTGTTTCCTGCAGGCAGCAGAATGATGGTTTCTGTTTTTTAATCCATCCTGAAACTCTGTGTCTTTTAACTGATGAGTTTAAGCCATTGACATTTAGAGATAATATTGATATACTGGCACTTACATTTGCCATTTTGGTCCTTCTGTATTTTTATTCTTGTTTTGAACTGTTCTTGTTCATTCTTCTGTTGGATTTGGTTTGAGGACTTCTTGTAGAAGTTTTTGGAGTGGGGTTTAGTCTTTACGAAATTTTCGAGTTTGTTTGTCTGAGAATGTCCTTATTCTTTCTTCGTAGAGGAATGAGAGCTTCGCAGGGTATTCTTGGTTGGCATTTAATGCTTTGGAGTTTGTTGAGAATGTCCCTCCACTCTCTTCTTGTCCATAGTGTTTCTTCAGAGAAGTATGATGTCATCCGGATCGGTTTCCCTTTGTAGGTCATTCGTTTCTTCCCTCTTGTCATTCTCATTATCTTTTCTTTATCTTGCAATCTTGGAATTTTTATTATGATTTGTCTTTCTGTTCTTTTCTCATCATTGTAGTTTGGGGTTCGTCTAGCTTCTTGGATGTCTACTTTCATTTCCTTCTTCAAATTAGGGAAGTTCTCTTCTGTTATCTCTCTGAATATTTTCTCTATTCCTTGCCCTTTCTCTTCGCCTTCTGGGATACCTAAGCTCTGATATCTCCTTTCCTAATGGTGTGAGATAGCTCTTGAAGCGTTTCTTCATTCCTTTTCCTTTTTACTTCTCTTTCTTTTTCTTTTTCAATTCTCTTTGTTTCTGTGTCTTCGAGGGTGCTGATTCATTCTTCCATTTCATCTATTCTGTGTTCATAACTTTTCCCAGCATTCTTTATCTCTTCCAGTGGCCTTTTCATCGCCTGCATTTCTTCTATTTCCTTTTTTAATGTCTCATTTTCTTTCTTCAGTTTGCTGATTGCTTGTCTCATATTTTTTCCATTTCTTTCATTCCTTTCCTTCAACTCCTGGATGGCTTGCCTCATTTCATTTTGTTTGTTTATCATGATTATTCTGAATTCTTTATCTGGTACGTTGAGCAGTTCTTCTATTTCTTTGGTGGTTTCTGTTGCCTGATCTTTTTGTGTTGAATTTTCCCCCTGTGGACTTGCTTGAATATTTGTTTGTCTTCTTCTTTTCCCTGTTGTGTATTTTCTAATGCTTTCTATTCGCTGAGATACGGTGTTGCTGTTTTTGGCTGGCCTTTTTTTTTTTTTGGACGTTCTTTCTGGA
>NW_004567123.1:500155-503448 GCF_000260355.1 Condylura cristata | reverse complement strand
TCAGATGTCTCTTGTGTTGTTCAGTCTTCTAGTAACACATTGAGGCCATGTTTCTGGAAGGTGTCTGTTGATCTTTGTAGCCTTCGGATGTCCCAGGTTCTCTCTATGCTTGGTATGCCCGTGGTGGTTATGATGAATTAGAAGTGTTGTAGGTCTCCCTGGAGCTGGGCGTTTGGCTGAGTTGGTAGCTGGCTTTGTTTATACTCTAAGTACTGTGAGCTTTTCTGGCTTCCTAGTCTTTTGGCCTCTGTTGTGGGGTTGGGATCTCCCCCTTCCCACAGGAGTGCAGGGTAGTGCCAGAGGGCTGAAATCCTCCCAGCGGAGCAGGCTGCTAGTCCTCTCTCTCAACTTTCAGAACTCTTTGTTTAGTCCAAATAGTCCCTCCCTGAGCAGTGCCTCCCCCCTGCCTGAGGTCCTTTCACAGAGCCCAGCTGTATCTCTTTAACTCCAGTTAAACTTTTACCACAGTTTTTGTGGGTAGATGTGGTAGACCCCTGAGCAAGTCTCCCCGTTTGAGCCACTTCCTAGGGTCTCTCTGTGTTGAATATGCCCATGCAAGATTGTTAAAATTGCTGCATTATCCTAGGGTTGAGCCTGTGGTTGGGTGTCTCCCCCAACCCCCCACCACAGCAGCTTAGGATCCACTCACCTAGCTGTGTTGTTTCAGTTTATATCCAGGGCTTTGTCGGGCCTGCTGGGGCAAAGGTCAGCAAAGAGTATCCTCGGGTCTCTGGTTCTGAGCTGCAGCCTTTTCCCACAATTTGCTTTTCTCTCCCTAGCTGAATTGTCTCAGCCTATCTCCAGGGTTGTAGCAGGTCTGGGACAAAAGGCTACTGAGCAGCCCCAGCTGCTGCTTCAGGCCGTTTCCCTCGGCACTTAGATTTTTAAAGGAGCCGAGTGAGTTGGAAGCCGCTGGTGTTCCCCGATCAGCGTTGCAGGGTTCAGCAAATCCTGCCTGTGCAGCTTCCCTTATGGGAACTCCCCAATCACCAGTTCTTCCTCGGTTATGTTCCTTCTAATGAGTCCAGGGCATTCTCATTTGGGTTGAAACTCGTAGCATGAAAGTCTATAGTCCGTTTTTGTATAATCCCACGTGAGTTTGGATGTAGTCGCCTCGGCGTCTTTATTCTGCCGCCATCTTGCCGGTTCCTGAGCTGGTGGAGCTGCTCAGCGGCTTTGTGCGGCGCCCAGGTGCTCTGGATCGGGTCTGCAGATTCAGCGGTTTTTCCCTCACCCAGGTATTGAGGACCAGAATTTGCAGTCTTTCCGCAGCCTGGGCTCCCCTCACTGAGCTGAGCCGTCCCTCTTCACCTGCAGGGTTTAGTGTGGGGCAAAGCGGCTCCTGCAGCCCGCTGAACTACCAGGCACCTGGGTTTTCATGGTTGGTTCTCTTACCTCCTCCCCCCCCCCCCAAATTTGATGCTAACAAGAGGGGGAGATGTGACTTTGGTAATACTGTTTGTTTTTGGTTTTGTTTGTTTTAATGTGATGTCAGCTGGAACAGTGTTCTAGAAATCACTGGATGACTTCAAAGTGTTCCTATCTGTGGGTGATCTGAGTGTCAAGGAAGTAGTGGTCCCCCCATGCTCTTGAAATATGAGCACAATCATTTGAGTCACCTGTATTGTTTGAAACTTCTCAAGTGCATTGGCTGCTCTGTCACCCTCTCTCGTAGGTGTTTCAGCATGGATCACCGTCAACTTCCTCACAGGTGGGTGTCCTTTCTTATAGAGGGTGGCAAGTCACAGCTGCTGTTCTCAAGAACAAGGGCCTTGTTTCTACCCTTCACAATAACTCCTTGGCATTTCAAAGTGCTACTGGTGTTGGAATGATGGGGATGTCTATCTGGTTCATCAGTGAATGTTAGGGAAGGGAGAGCTTCCCTGTGGCCTACTGTGACAGTCACCCAGGAGTACACAGCCCCTTCTTCCAGCAACATCCCCCCGTGCCCTGTCCTCTCATTCCTTAGAGAAATCATGAGTGAAACTAGCCAGGTCTTCAAATACTGAATGGCTGCATTCCTCTGCTTGGTAAAATGGGGGCAGAAACACCTATTCTTGGAAACAAAGCAAGGAGGCTTTTCTCCTTAGCTTATTCTCTGTACATGTGGATTTTTTGTCACTTTATTATATTTATAGAAAAGAATTATGTCTGACACGTGTATGAAAAAGAAGTTTCCTGGCAGAACTTGCCCACTGGGAATAAGGGACCATATTAGGGGTCAGATCAGGAGGGGGACATGAAGAAATAGCAGAGAAGTTGGTGATGCCCTTCCTGTAGGTGCAGTCAGCCAACATCTCTGTGCAAGGTCAGTGTTGTTGTTCAGATTGAAACCAAGCCACCAGAGCCTTTGTTCTTTCCTTTAGATATTTAGTGCATCCTTAAATGAGTATTTTTAAACAGCTACGTCTACACATCTCTTGTTTATCTTTCCACTTAAGGACCTGGTTTCTAACCTCTCTTCATTTTTCCTACTCTTCCCACTCATCTTTTTATTGTGAGGTTTTTATTTTGCCCTCCAGGCAGTCTGAAAAACCCAGGAAGGAGCAGTGTGGGCATGCTGGATTTGGGCGGAGGATCCACTCAAATCACCTTCCTTCCAAGAGTTGAGGTAACCTATCCCTGCCCACCTACCACAGTGCTTGCCCCTCCAAGGCCACCTGCCTGGTGCTTAAGGGAAGACCCCCCACTAACCTCTGAATCAGTGAGGTCAGTTCCTTTCCTAAAGATCAGATTTATTCATCTAATGCATGTTTCTTTTATTTTAACTCTGCTTGGAAGATAAGGAAGTTTGGTCTTCACTAGGGTGATAAATGAAATGACCGAGAGCCCTTTGGGACACAGAATATGAAGTGGGCCTATAATTAGTCTGACTCACAGGTAGGACAGATCTTCTCAAGAGAGGGGCCTCCGTGGTGGCCTGGGTGTTAAGTCTCAGCCAAGGACTTACTTTATGATTTGAGTTCAGTCCCCAGCCACCAGGGATGTGACCCACATAGTACACTGAGCTCTCCTGTCTTGCCCCACAGCACCCCTTAGCAATGTATTTCAGTAAATTTGCCTATTCTGCTCCCCAGTCTGTCTCTGGTGAACCCTCTCACACCCTGCACCTCTGGCCTATATACCTCAGTTCTTCTACTCAAAAAAAAAAAAAAAAAAAAAACCTCAGGGCCCTCTCTGGTGGCGCAGCGGGTTAAAGCACAATACTGCGAAGCTAAAGCCACTTCCGCATGAGTTCGATTCCTACCCGCCCCGGAGGAGATCCACATGGCGTGGCAGACCTCTCCTGACCC
>NW_004567123.1:460982-499998 GCF_000260355.1 Condylura cristata | reverse complement strand
TATATATATAAATATAAATAAATAACCAACCAACCTCAGGACATTTACTCAAGGAGATGAACATATTTCCAACAAACACAGTAGTATCTGCTGCTTTAGAAACAGTTCCTTCCTCACTCACCACTTATTATTAATATTTTCAGTTTTCAGTGAAAGACCACTTAAATTTGGGGGGATGTATTTGTCAAAGTGGGTTAATGTTGCTCACGAGGAGAAAAACAGTTTATATTCAGGATGAGTGTTTTTCATTGCTTGTTCCATGCTCTTTCACAGCATGGAACTTAGTGAAAAGCTAGATTGACTGAATACACCTGTGAATACAGCGCTGCTTTCAAATGAAGAGCAAGTGAAGAGCAATTTTCTAGAAGTCAGCAGGAAAGGTATTAACCGCCTATTCTTCCCCAGGGCACCCTTCAGACCTCCCCACCCGGCTACCTGACATCACTCCAGATGTTTAACAGGACCTACAAGCTCTATTCCTACAGGTTTGTTGGTGGGAGTGAGTGTGGGGAGACCTCAGCTCGCATGACACAGCCTCCCCCTTGCCTCTGTTTCCTGCCTTGTGAGGTGACAGAGACAAGGCATTCCTTACAGATGCCAGGACCCCTGCCGTAGACCCACTTGGAGTAACCTCCTCCTCCCCCACCATCCTTTTCCTCTCCTCCCTTCTTCTCCCACTCTGCCTACCATCTGCATCCTCCTCCTACCCACTCTCCTTCCTGCCTTTTCCTCCTTCCTCCACTTTTTAATTTACTCATTGTGCTTATTCTGCTCTACTTTGGATGAGGTTTCCAATAATATGGAAAATTGCGTAATAATTTCCTGGGCCACCCATCCATTTGCTGTATGGCGAGTTCAGTAGATTCTTTCCATAGGCCATTCCATAAGAATGAGGGTTCTCTGTTTCCTGTGCTGTGGCATCCATAGCCCCTAAATGAGCCACTATCAAGGAATAGGCCTTGTTTGAATTGACTAGCTAAGTGCCCTCAACTCCACAAAGAAAGACTTCTAAGAGAAGTAGAAAAACAAAGCCTGCTAACTGCCCTGCCCCAGGTGTCCCCCTTCCCCACTTGTTTCATATGCAGGCCAGATGAATGTGCTGGCAGCATTGTTGAGGACACACCCAGGACTTTCTCTGGCTGGCCAGTCCCACACCCAGTGTTTTCTTTCCACAGCTACCTGGGACTCGGGTTGATGTCAGCTCGGCTGGCAATTCTAGGTGGCGTGGAGGGGAAGCCTGGTGAGTGGAATGTGGGGTTGAGCGCCCTCCTTGCTTAGCAGATGTGAGGAGGCTTCCAGGAGAGTGGGTGCTCCATCCTGGGGGAGGGATGCTCGCCCCCTCCTCTGTCATGGCGCCTCACTGGCCCACTGCTGTTGTGTGTGGAAGGGGTGCCCCTGACCTTGTTGGGGCGCCCTGATGGGGATGGAGGATGTGTTTTACCTGTGTCTTGGGCAATTTTTTTAATAAGAAAAAGGTTCTACTGAAGTCACTTCTGAAACCTGAAGCTGGGCAATTTTAGGAACCCAAGACTGCAATCATCAGCTACATTTGGAGTCAACTTGTTTTTAAGGATTTGAAGAGAGAACCCAACTCTTCAGGACAGTCTGGCGGGAACACAAGGAGGTGGTTCTGGGGCTATTGCTGTGGGGCTGGGGGAGCTTTTCTCAGTCTAATCTGGTGAAAACTTCCCTGTCTTCTCTTACTTTCTGAAGGAAATAGAAACATGGGCTTGGTCCTTCCTCCAGAGTGGAATTGGATAGAAATGAAGCCTATGTCTAGTTAGGTTATTACCGGCACATTTAGTTCTGAGCCTCCTCTGTTACTTCCTGGTGGACTGGCTGCGAAGCCTGGCATTGGCCTGTAGTATCAAGAACCCAGAGATCTTAGAGATGGCCTCGTCCCAATTCTGAAGTGGGTAACACTGTTCCAAGGATGGCATTAGCCTGTCTTTCCTGGTAGCATCAGTGTGGTTTGGGGGTGGGGCAGCCCAAGGCCTTAAGTTGTGCCTCTGACATAGGTGTGTGTGTGAGCCACCTACCTTCTCCACCTCACTCTTCTTGAGGCCTTCCCCTCAGTGTCCTGCACCCTTCCCACTTCTGCCAGCCCAGGGTTCCACCTGCCTCTTCCAAAGGCCCTTTAAGCAGGGTAGAATGTTGAGCTGAAACTTTAAATTCTCCACATACATCCTGTTTCATTCATTTCTTTCAAATTCACTTTAACCTCATTACAATATTCCCTCCATGCAAACCAAAAACACATTCATGGCTCAGGACCCATGCAGCCCTTACTGGGGCAACAAAACACCTTTTTAGCTAACAAAAAGAAGGCAGGCTCCTGTGTTTGCCCTCCAGAGCTAACCTCAGGGTCCCATCAGCTCCCCAGTCCTCCTCCAGCCCCAGTAGGGAGGACTGCTGACCTTCTCAGGTCATACAGAGTACCTAATTGGGACTTGGGGGCCAGGAGGCATGCCACTAACCAAGAGGGGAGTGAGTGGCGCACCCCTGCCCCAGAGGACTTCTCCCATTGTGTTACCTTTGCACAGCAGTTTGCCCCCAAGACTGAGTGAGTAAGAAGAGCAGACAGCAAGTCCTTTTACTATTTGGGTTCATGATTCCACTGCCCTCAGTGGGATGGCACCTCTATTGGGGCCACTGGGGTCCAGTATGTGCTATTGGTTGGGGTGCCTCAGCACTTCTCCCCATGGCCACTCTTCCCACAGAGGAGCCTGCATTTGTCCCTGGCAGCTCAGGGGAAGAAGCACTGCCTGGAGCCATGACCCACTGGCCTGCTCATCCATTGGTGAAAGCAGGTCCAGGCCAGAATCAAGGACAGGGCAGGGGACTTCTTGTGGGAGAACAACATGCCTACTCAAGGTGGCATTGTGGCACCAGCCTCACAGCCTACCAGCAGGATTCATCTGCTACTCTGGGGCCCACCCGTGCTGTTTTCGAGCCACATGGATTCATGGCTAGTGTACCTGGTGACCGGGACTTACCAGGTTACTCTGCAGCCTCAGCCATTTATAAAATCAGGTGATGCTGGCTCCCCCACTCTTGGGATCATTGTGACAGTTGACTGAAAAATGCTCAGGCCAGTTCCTAGAACCCTGAAGCTCCTCAGTACAAGAGGTGAGAGTGGCCATGTTTCCAGAGTAGAGAAGGTCTTGCTGCAGCATCTGTGATACAGAAAAGCTTTGTCCCCCTGGCTGACACGAAACACTTCCACCAGTTAGGTCTCATGTGGCAAAAAAAAAAAAAAAAAAAAAAAGCCTGTTGCCTTGAGCCTCCGATGCCTCCATGACTCCCCTGAAGTACCCTCTGAGCTACACACCTGCTCAGCAGAGCCCGTGTCTCAGCTACGTGCATGCCATAATCCTCCAGTGGTAACATGCCTTTCTTTTCTTTTTAATCTTTTGACTTCAGCAAAGAATGGAAAGGAATTGGTCAGCCCTTGTTTGTCTCCCAGCTACAGAGGAGAGTGGGAGCATGCTGAAATAACATACAGAATTTCAGGACAGAAAGCAGGTATGGTGGATTTATTATTTGCTGGTGGCTCATATGGCAGCATGCCCCCCCCCCATACCTTCCGGATGCCTCTGAGAAGCAGGGAGACTATGGCCAGACCTCTTTCCCAGACAGGCACACAAAGTGGAAGTGGGAACAGCTCTGGGCACTTTGTCAGGGCTCTTGGGAGCCCTTGCCAGAATGCGCTGGGAACTGCCAACTCCCGCAGGGTCTTTGCACAAGGCCCCTTTGTCCATTGTCCAAATTCTTTGTAAGAATACATTTGGCTGAATTTTCTGACAAGTGCTAATGAGGGAGGACTTGAACATCCCACAGCTCTGAGACGAATGGCCAAATCCAGACTGTCCAGTAAGCCAAAACCCATCTCTGATATAGCGAGGGAGCCTCTCCTGCACAGTGGGCTTCCCTCGGGCTGCGGCCAGGACAGAAGGGGAGAAGCTGGAAGGGCCTCTTGGCTGTGATGGGTCTTGCCAGCCTGGCCCCTTGCAGTCTTTGTAGCTTTGGCCATTGGTGGTTGGCTCACTCCCCTACACCTTCCCCACCCAGGAGGGTAGAGGTGGAACTGAGAATTCCTCCAATCACATGATTGGTAGCTGACAAAGAGCCTCTATCCTGAAGCTTCAAGAACCCACCAAAAGTCACATCATTAACACAAACTCAGAGATGCTTGAGAGGTTGTTATGAATAACGGAAGACTCTTCTCACCCTCGTCACTCAGGATCACAAGAGTATTAAAAGCTCTGTATCCAGAACCAGGAACAAAGGCAGATGTGTTTCTTGCCATGCAGTTATGGCATAGTGATTCTGATTCAGTCAAACACTATGACATGCCGTGTGGCAGGTCCTGCCCAGTGCTGGCCACAGAGCAGGCACAGGGCAGACACAGTCCTTCCCTGAATGGAACTGACACTGCAGTGGGTGGAGTTGTGCAGTGAAATGAAGGAGAGAGTGCTTTGAGGATAAAAAAAAAAGTGGAAAAAGAGGTAATTGTAGTACCTTGGTGATATTTAATCAGGGTTTTGGAGGAGCAGGCCTGGAGTGTGAGGACCCCAGGCAGGCTCTTTCTCAGTTTGAGCCTTTATCAAGGAAAGACTTCAACATGGATACCAAAGGTACAGAAAAGCCAGAAATGTGTTGATAAGAGGAAGAACAGGAAAGCTCTCCGAGCAGAGAGGGATCTCGAATGTGGGGCTACTCAGGTGACAAGAAGCAGGTGTTTATGTAGGCAGAGACAGGGGTTGGCCATTGGGTGCCTCCACATGTTGTCCCTTGCTGATTGGCTGGGCCTTTGGGGTTCACCTAGTTTACCGAGGCCACTGAATTTTCCACTTTACCCAGCCTGCCTTTCCAAAACAGCTTAAGTCTGTTGCTATAGTGTTCTGGACATTCCATTTTTAATGAGTTAGGCCAGGTTGTGGGAGGGTGGTGTTCCTCAAACGGATAAATGGACCTGGGGCATGGGGCACCCCTTTCCTAACGTCCTCCTTCAATATTTGAACCAAGACATGAAGAAATGGGGAATGAGCCATGTGGGCCTAAGGTAGCAGATGAGAAGGAGCAGCAGATACAAATACCTGAAGCAACTGCTGCTTTTAAAGAGCAAGAGAGGAGACAAGACTGGTCTGACACATGGGGAAGTGCAGGGAAGCAAGGACATCGCTGGAAAAGGTCCCCAGGGACGGGGCACAGGCACCCCAAGCCTGCTAACACTGGCTCTATGCTCTCTCTCTGGCAGCAGTGAATCTGCACGAGCTGTGTGCTAACAGAGTGTCAGCAGTCCTCCAAAGTAAAGTGCACAGAACCGCAGAAGTGAAGGATGTGGATTTTTATGCTTTTTCCTACTATTATGACCTGGCAGCAACTGTTGGCCTGATAGGTAAGGAAGGTTCTGTTTGGCTTCAAGGGACCTTGGTTTGAGTCCCTGACCCTTCCGGGCAAAGGGGCCGCAGCAGGGCATGAGGAGGTATCAGACACTGCCCAGACCCTCAGCAGTGTGTGTCACTGCTAACTCCTCCACACCACAGTTTTCAGGCACACTCAGAAAACCCCCAGGAGTTTTCAGGCACACTCAGAGCAGAGACATGAAGAGTTTGCACGGCCAATGGGGTATTCAGATGCCTGAGACAGTTGTGAAGTCTTTTCTGTGGGCTGTGGCCAGGATTATTTTAATGTAACATTAAGGAGATGGAGAAGCAAGGGGTGTCAATCTCTGGCTTCCTGGAACCCAGGCACCTCCCGCAGTTTCTCTCTTGCTGAGCTACCACTGACCTGGCCAATATGAAGGCAGACACAGAGGGGTGGTCTGAATGGGCGGGGACTTCTCCCCCCAACCCCCTGAGGCCCACTTTCCTGTGGCACAAAGCAAGTTACCTGGGTGCCCCTGCTGGTTAGCCTGCCAGGCTTAGAAGGTCTCTGCTAGCTCCCCAGATCTAGAAAAGCATGTCCTTGTGTGATCTGACCATGTGGTTATGGACACCTCCGTGCCTGAGTCCCCCGTACCTCCAGTTGGCCTGGGCACCTGCTGTTCTGCCCTTTCAGGCTGGCTCCTGCCCAGGACCCTCTGGGCAATGCAGGGTCCCTCATTTTGTCTCAGGCTGCCTTTCCCCGGATGTTTAACATCATCCTGGGGTGACGCAGGATGCTGGGCTGAGGATGCTAGCTCCCTGTTGGGGTCACAGGTAACTGGAAGGAAGGCTTGGTTCTGTTTTCAGCAATGGAATCCACCTTAGCATGACACACCCCCAAATTCTCAAAAAAGTTAGGAGATACCCTTTTTCTCAATACACTGAGTAGCCACCTCATACCAGCCATAAGTCTATGGGACACCTTGGGGACCTTCTGTTAAATAGCGAGCTTTTGAGGTATGTTGATAAAACCAGTCACTATCCTTGAGAGTCAGGGAACCTAGTACTTCATGCCTCCCTCCCCTGGAATGACTCAGAGGCCACATTATTTGGGGTGTCCCAAAACTTGCTGAGTTCAGGGCTCACAACTTCAGGAAAGTTTTAATTTGTTTTTCTTTCTCTGCCTTTATTTGTTTGCCATAAAAGTGTGCTCACTCTGGGATTGGGGGATCCTAGTTAGCTTCCTCTATAAGGCCGCTGACACTGCTGAACCCCCCCCCCCACTGCCACATGGGCCTGCAGGAAACACTTGCCCACCCCAAGCCAACTCGCAGAACTCATAAGCAGGGGACACACTGGCCTGTGACAGCCAGGTGGTAGCCTCTCCAGACACACAGCCTATGCCCCTCTCAGGCTCCCCAGGGGCCAGCGGGGGGCATCAGTCCTCCTACAGCCTGAGTTCTTGGCTTCTGTTCTCCAGATGCAGAGAAGGGAGGCAGCCTTGTCGTCGGAGACTTTGAGATTGCTGCCAAGTACGGTGAGTGGTGGCTGTGTTGGCAAGGTGAGAAAGACCAGGACACTGTATTTCTTCCAGAAGGCTTCCCTCCTGACCCCCTCCCCAAATGGCTTTTTTTTTTTTTTAACTTTATTGCCACCCTGGTCTTATCCTATGGACACTGGTGTCTGTGACTCTTCAGTAGGAAAAAGTGCTTGGGCAGAAAGCTCAGGTCCTTGCTGGGAGAAGTGCCCAGGATCCTGACCGCAGAGATGTGGGCCTCCACCCTTGACAGCAGGCCAGGTGCACCAGTCCTCTTGGTTCTAGCAGCCAGAGGTACAGTCTGCAGTGGGCCTGGGTGTATTTCGTGGGAGATGACACTAAAAGGGCAAGGCCCACAGAGCCTGGTATAGGTGGAGTCAGTCTGCACTCTGCCCACCCTCACCCCCCGGGAGTGAACCACCCGGATCCTCATTGGGAATGTCCCCCCACAGTGTGCCGGACAGCAGAGACCCAGCCACACAGCAACCCTTTCGTGTGCATGGATCTCACCTACATCAGCTTGCTGCTCCGAGAATTTGGCTTTCCTGAGAACAAAGTGCTGAGGGTAAGGACTCGCCTATTGGGGCCTTGACCCCCTCCCCCATACCCTGTATGGCATAGAGACCAGGACACTGCTTCTGGCCTCCTGAGCACCTTGCAGCATTCAAAGTAGTCCCCGCTGTCCCTCCCTTTGTCTTTTCTAGCTGACTCGAAAAATCGACAATGTTGAGACCAGCTGGGCTCTGGGGGCCATTTTTCATTACATCGATTCCCTGAACAGACAGAAGAGTCAAGCTTCATAGTGGCCAAGCTTCCCAGTCATCCTCACAGAAACAGTCTGTCTCCATGAGAACAGGCCCTCTTAGGAGCCCTTGACATGGAGGGAGGAGGCCATAGGCCCGGACCCTCTCCCCTGTGGCCTTGCAGACCTGCCCCTGGACTGGCAGAGGGCTAGAAGCCAGTGCAGCCCGATGCCTTCTCCTGCCCGCCTTGGCCCCAGGTGGGCAGGACCCCAGGCAGGACAAAGGGCACACACGGAGGCTGGGGCAACACACCACCCCCTTCCTGCACGTTGAGCAGCTGTGATGTGCAGCCCATGACAGGATCTTTCTGTCTCCCTGCCCCTGTGTGTTTCCCCCACCAAGTGCAGACTTCTCCCTTTTCCCCACAATCAGCGTGGTGGTTGTACAGCTGTCCTGGCAGTTCTGAGGGTGAGCCAGGTGAGAACTGCGGCCCCAGTTCTCTGGGAGCCTCGGGGACAGTGTGTCACTGGAAGGCTGTGAACTCTGTTTTTAAATGTTTGTCTCCTCCTTGGGTATGGACACGGGAAGTCATCCACGGTCTGCATCAGTCCCCAGAGAACAACTGTGTGTGAACTGCTGTAAACTATTTGTGACTGTGCTGTATGAGTGACGTCTGTTGTGTGGTGCTGAGTGCTTGTGTAGCAGCCACGTTCTGAGCCCCAGTGAATGTATCGCTATCCTGAGCCGTTCGCAGTCAGCAGTGTGAGAAGACATAACCCTTGGGGTCAACTGGAGCTGCAGTCCCAGAACCAGCCTCCGGCACCTGGGGTCACAGCTGACCCACCAGCAGCTCCACAGGACATGGAGCCTCATCCTGCATCTGCAGGCTGAGTCATGGACCATTTGTTCAGACGTGGGTCCAGCCCACAGGCATCTCTGCAGTGAATGTACAGTACACAGAATAAGCTAAGCCTCATGTGTTCCTCTCAAAATAAAGGGTTTATGAGGCTTCAGTGTCTCTTATTTCTGTGTGAGAAAGTGACATATGTCCACCCCACTGCACCTCGGGAACCAACTCAACAGGAGAGGGTTGACAGGTGCTGGTGCAACTAAGTCGTGTTCGTGTGTATCACTGGCAACATCAAAAGGATACATGAGGCCACTGTCAGGTCCTCCTGATGTCTCTTAGCAACAATTGGCCCTGTGCCGACCCAGTGCTCTGACAGGGGACCTTCGTTTTCCAGCTCTCTGTCAGAGCAGAGATCCTCGGGGAGAGGGAGATCCCTCCTCCCTGTGACCATGACCCAGCCATGTGCCAGTAAGGCCTGGGCACTGCCTTTCTCGAGTGGTGTTCTCAAGCAAGCACTAGCCCCAGGTTATAGTATTCACCTGCCAAGAAGCTCTGACTTTAACCTGGGACAGTTGGAAGGGCCATATGCCCTGCAAAGTCTGGGCAAGCCCTGTCCTCAACACACAGCGCCTGCAACCCCCAAACCATCAGAGGGCCTGACCAAAGGGAGCTTAGGGTCTAGCCCTTGCTCTGGGGCCTTCACAGGACCCTCCTCCTGGTGGCCCATGTGCAGGAAAGAGGGTGGTACAGAAAAGGAGGGGGCAGGGCTCCCTGCCTCTTCCCCAGAGGCAGAGGAGCAGAAGGAGCCAATGGAAGTCCTCTTGATCCTGGAGAAGCCCTATGACCACAGGACACTCAGGGACTGTCCTTCTCAGAGTGTCCCAATCTCCAGAGGACTGGAGGAGACATCCAGGATGCAGCCACTCAGATTCTGCTCTCCTCCCCCGAGAGGTTTCTCTAAAAACTTCACCCTGGGGCAGAGGTCTGGAGGTCAGTGTGTCACATGAGTAGGAAAAGTCAAAGGAAAAACACTTCCCCCAAATAAAAAGCACCTGAGAACTAAAGCCTGGGCAAGGACATGAAAACCTGGCTTCTCCCCGACATACCTGCCCACCCCTGCCTCATCTGGGCCTCCCCGAATCCTTGTCCTTCTATAACATCTAATCATTTAAATATTTGAAGAACTCCGGAGGCAAGGAATCAAAGATGCATGAGGGTAGAAGCAAAAATTGATTCATTCCCTTTATAGGTTAGTGATCTCACATTGAAGGAAGTGTAAACAACTGGAAGTTTCCCAGAATGTCACCAAATAAGTCATGGAATATCTTGGAGGCCAGCAAAATACACAAGTCATTTTACTCAAACAATAGATTAGTTTCTTGTTTGGAAAAAGAAATAACTGCAATTGCATATCCCAACACACTGTAAAAGATGCAAACTCAAAATCCCTTGAAAACATTGTAGCTCCCATGTGCGTGCCCCACCTCAAAGAGGATGTGCACCTAGGAACTCGGTTCTTGCACCCCCACACCACTGCTGCCTGCAAGTCTACGCATGCCTATTCTCAGAACAGCCACCTGTGATGGCTCCAGGTTGCCTGTCCTGGGGTCCTTGTGCCATTCCCAAGACTGGATGACAGAACCCAAGGCATCAAGTTCCCAAACCCACACCTGTGTGTGTGAAGCACCCTGATGTTGCTGGACCACTTTAAATTGTCTCCTTGCTGCTAGATTTCCCTTAACTCCACAGCCTCCCAGCACAGCTGTGATCCCAGGATTTCCTCTACCAGTGACAGGTGGTAGCTGGTAGTTCCCCATGCACTATGACCTAATTCATCTTGTAAGTCTGAGAGTGCTTCCTCTTCTGTGAAATATCTGTTCATATCCCTTGCCAATCTGTCTACAAGATTGTTGTCATCTTGCTGATACTAGATTTTTATATTTTAAGAAAATTAGTCATTGTAATGAGTTGCAAATTGCCTTATTTTATTATTGCTTTTTGACTTTATGGTGGTTTTATTAATGCACATTTTTATGTATTTAATTGACATTTTTAATATAATTTTTTATTAACAAATTTTGTGATAATTAGAAAGGCTTCCTCACTGAGATAATTTTAAAAGTTAGCAAGTTGATTTTGTGTGTGTGTGTGATTTTAGTTTTTACATTACTTTAAGAATTAGCAGCACCTGATTTGGGATACTTTTGGACACAATAAATCACAGTTTCAGGATGGATTTGATTTTTAGAACCATTTCAGACTCCACCTAGAGTAGAGGAAACATTGGTGCCCATGGGTGGTGCCCATAGTTTGTTCCACCCTATGATTTGAAAGGCTAGGGGATTCATAACATGGGCTTGTGAAGAGGGTAACAAGATTAAAAGAAATAAAACTACCATGTTGCTATTAGCTGAGAGAAAGGATATGAAAGAAGTTAGTTGATGTGACAGTTACTCCCTGTTGAGCCACTAGAGTCTCTACTGATGTTGCGAAGCGTTTGAAGTCTCCCCATGTTAGGACCGGAGAATAGGGATTTTTTGTGCTCCCCATCAAAGAGTGGTTCTCAGTTGATGGAGAGGTCAGTCTCTGGATCTGCATCCTTGAGATGATTGACCATGGGGTTGTGCTGCCTCATGGTAAGGTCTAGCACAGCAGAAATCACTGCATACCCTCTTCCCCATGAGAATAAGGGAGCCGGGCCTAGCCACTTAGGATCAGGTAGTTGGTTGTATAAAACTGAAGGTTGATGGTCATTTTCTGAGAAATGAAGTGCAACTGGTGTGACTAGGTTCCATTCTGTGCCTCTATCTGTGCCTCTCTGCTGTAAATGATTTAATGTGAATAGAGCTTTAAAAAGCTGAGTATGAGTATGAGGGGAGGAGCATTCCCAAATCCCTTTGTTTTGTTAAGAAAAGTTTAAGGAATCTGTAGCACATTCTACAATAGCTTGACCTTGGGGTTATAAGGAATACCAGTAGTGTGTTGACTACCCCCAGAGAGATAGAAAGGTTTTAAGATATTTAGAGGTATAAGTCAGGTCACGGTGAGTTTTAATTTGGGAAGGACTGCAAGTAAAGATAACGAATAACATGAGAAGAACATTTGCAGTTGGGCTGAGCCATGGCACACAGCAATCCTGAAAAGCTATCTATTGTAACATGGAGACAAGATGAGTGACCAACGAAGGGTCTTTGGCTTGAGTGCTGCACAGATTAACACCTGAAGGAAAAGTGGGTCTGGAGCATTGACAGCCCAAGCTCAAATAACATATGGTGCCTACGTGAGGGGAATGTTAAGATGTTTTTGCTAGACTCCTTGATGAAAGAAGGAATGGGCAAGTTATAGGATCTGCAAATATGTTAAATACCCTAAGGGCAGTGACAGTGATGCATTGCCTTTAGATAGTGAGCCTGGTAGACTGGAATGACTAGGAATGTGAGTGATAAAAATGGGATGAGTATGTAAGTTAATGAAGTAAAATCTGTAAAGAAATAAAAGCCCATAATAGGGCTTCATCAATGTAAATGTTAAATAGGGCCTAGGGGAGGTCTTGTTTCAAGGAGGTATCGTATAACAAGTCAGAGATGATATTAAGTGATTGTGAAGGACATGAGGAAAGTGCCAGAATAACAGCAGCCAGTTCAGCACGTTGGGCCAAAGAAAAGGTGCAGTGTAGGCAGTTTGCCAAGAGGCATCCAAGTCTGTGCGCCAGACCATCACTCCACACCAGTAACAGAGGAACCATCTACGTACATAGTAAGAGCCTGGGAAATGAGAGCATTAACAACAATACTGAAGGAATAAATAGGGAGAAGCTGTAGGGATTGAACGTGTTCATGGGGGTGCAGGGAGGAAGGTTTAAATAAAAGAATAATCCGACGTAATCGGATTATTTGAAATTGCTCTGATTGGGTGAGGAGCCATTCTGTTTCCTATGTGGAGAGTCCTGTGTTAATAGATTTAGAGGTATAAGTCAGGCCAAGGTGAGTTTTAATTTGGGAAGGACTGCAAGTAAAGATAACGAATAACATGAGAAGAACATTTGCAGTTGGGCTGAGCCATGGCACACAGCAATCCTGAAAAGCTATCTATTGTAACATGGAGACAAGATGAGTGACCAACGAAGGGTCTTTGGCTTGAGTGTTGCACAGATTAACACCTGAAGGAAAAGTGGGTCTGGATTCCAGTCTACCAGGCTCACTATCTAAAGTTAATCATGTGTTAACCAGGATTATAGCTGGATAATGACTGACAACAAAAACAAGCTTTTTGTATCAAAGAACATCTTTGAGAAAAAATAAGTGGATAGACAATTTTTAGGCTGGGAAGAGAGAAAGAGCCATTCAATAATGCAAAAAGGTTAGGTTAATTGTCCAATAAGTCCTGTAGAAGAGGGTATGTTTAAAAATAAATAACGAGAGAGATTTTAGGGTCCCAACTATCTAAACAAGAGGCATGAAGGTGGTTGTTGAGAAATGTTAATTGTTGTTTTGCTTTGTCAGTGAGCAAGTGACTTGAGGCTTGGTTTAGGTCACTTTTTTTTTTGTAAGATTTATTTATGCATACAGAATTGGGGTACAGGCCAGAGGTGGAGGGACAGTGAGAGGTTTCACCAGAGACAGAGTGGGGAGCAGAACAGGCAGATCAACACTGCTGAGGAGAGCAGTGGGCAGGTCCGGAGAGGTCTTTCCCTCCATGTGGATCACCTCTGAGGTGGGGATTGAACTCATGCTGAAGTGGCTTTAGCTTCTTAGTGCTGTGCTTTAACGCACTGCGCCACCAGGGAGGACCCTAAGTCACCTTTTTAAAAAGGCAACAGTTCAGAAAGAGGTTAAGTGGGATTCCATGAGTTGGATATAATGTTTCCAAAAAACAGTTAAGTCAGAGCCCGGTAAGCTTAAAGTAGATTTTTATAAAATATTTACTCAGGAGTGACAAAGATTTTTAGGAATGCTCTTAATTGATGTGAAAATCACCTTGTAGGGTTAGGCTCCTATGACCGGCAGTTCTGACCTTGCTTTAGGAATACAAAACTGTAGGTAATAAAATGAAGGCTGTATAGACCGCTTAGGACTAGCAGACCCACATAGAACCTGCTGGTTTTTTCATAGCCAATAATTGAATCATCACAGCCACTCATGGTGTGGGTACTGAAACCAAACAAGTCCAGAGGGGATAATCAATTGGTGGATCCTCACCTACAAGCTTGTAACTGCAGACACAACACCAATTGTTTCCACATAGTATGGAGTAACAGCAACAGAATTTATTTACATGGGGGGAAGAAAAGAGAGAGTGAGTGGGAGTATTCACTGGCTGGTACTGGCTGGCTGCCATCTGCCCTACCCCAGGAGCATCCCTAGTGGAGATCCAGGTGCAAGCCAAAGCCATATGCAGCAAGTTGGTGGCCTCTCCACAGGGACCCCTCCTTACCAGTAGTTTAGCTGCCAGCTCCTCCCTATTTCCCATCAGCCCCCACTTCCAGACTCTACCATCTACCACCCAGCTGGCTATGAGCATTACCCACTGGCTCAGAGGTTTCACCTCATTGTTCCTCTTTCAGTGTTAACTGTTCATCCACCCATCATACAACAGAGAACTGGGACTGAAGGAGCCAAATGTCAGTGGGTGAGGAGATAAAAGTCACCATTCAGGCCCAGGTCTGAAGACTTCCAAGCCCCCAAATGAGTAAGCCACACTGAAATGGAACCAACCCAGGAGAACACAAGTAACTGAGTTGGTGGGTTCTCACCAGGGGGTTTACAACTGCAGGATATGACTCAGAAGCAAATGCATGGGAAGAAACAACAACAGATTTATTTACACAAGGAATGAGGAAAAAACTGAAGGGGGGAGAGCAGAGAGGGAGGGAAAGATAGACGTCATTGAAGAAAGGGATACTGAGACATTATTGGCCAGCATTTAGTCAGATCCCATCTGTCCACTGAGAGGAGACTGGGGTCCACTATGAAGCAAAGTCATGGGGACATGAGCAAACTGGTGACTTCCCCACAGATGCCCCTCTTTACCAGCAGTTCAATTGTCGAAGTACCAGCCCCACCCTTTTTTTTTCCAATCAGCCCCTGCTCAGGGTAGAGTCTGGAAAGCTCTACCCTCTATCACTGAGTTGTGTATGTGTACTACCCAGTGGCTCAGAAGTGGCTCCACACTGGACTGCTTGACATTACCTCCTCAAGGTGAAAGTGTCTGCAGCTGATCACATCAGGTCTGTGTGCAGTTGTTTATAAAAAGCAAATGTTGCTAGGGGAAAAAAATCAGTAAAAATGAGCTTTGTGATATTTTGAAAAATAGCCATACAGTCAAGAGAAATAGCTCAGGCCTAACTGCCTCCAATTCTTACTTTTCCACATTATTGATTGTTGAGTAAAGGTTTCCATTTAAAAGCTTGAGTGCAGCCTTGTAAATCTTCTGGTCTGCTCATTATTTACATAGCTCAGAAGCAGCCATCCCCTTAAAAGGCATCTTGGCTCAAGCACCTCTCTAAAGGTCAGAAGGACACCAGAGCCACTTTTCTGGTGTTAACAGGGGGCAGTGGGATGGCTGGAAACATACCCTTCAAGGTGCAGGCTGCTCAGTAAACATGACTGTTTCCCTCAGGAAGATAATTGAAAATCAAATAAATATACAAATAAAATGCTAACTCTTGGAGGCCTGCAAGGACTTGTTCTAAAGCAACATGGAGAAATGGAAATGTAAGCCAGGTGTTCAGCTTTCTGGGGATAGAAAGATTTCAAAGTCATTCTTTTTAATGACTCCACACATTGGAATATTATTTTGCAGTAAAAGAGAAGGGTACTTATACATGCTACAGTATCAGTGACCCTTGAAATCATTAGGCTAATTGAAAGCTAGATACAAAAAAAAAATCATGTTGCATGACTCCATTTTTATGAAATGTCCAGAGTAGGCAGCTTCATGGAAACAGCAAGCAGATTGGCTCAAGGATGGGGGGCGGGGAGGGCAGGGAGAGAATTAGGAGTAATTGCAACTTGGCTTGCAATTGGGTATGGTTTTGGGGCTGTTGAGAAGGTTCTACAATTATGGTAATGGTCATAAATTTATGGAAAACCATTGAATTGTGTACTTGAAATGCGTAACTTTATGGTAAATAAATTATAGCCCAATAAAACAGTTGAACAATTGAAAAATGGAATTCCAGAAAGATAACAGCTTGTATCAGGTTTCCCTTGGACAAGTGCCCTTCAGATTTATCCATATTACCATTTGATCCCATCTGAATCACATGATCCCATATTTTGTCAACCCTTAGATGTTTTCCAGTCTGGCATAGTTCCCTGTAACAGTTGTGGGCTGAGAGAAGATGGTCCCTGGGGGAGAGGTGTGGGCTGCTCTTCCCTGCAGGTATTTGACTCTTGGTGAGGGCCTGTCAGCTGTCTGGCAAATAATGAAAGGTTGTCTTAAAAAAAGTCGGAGAACTGAAAGCCTGGAAAAAGGGACATGCCTCTCCTACCCACCCCCCACTCACTCACGCAATCACACAATCCACTGAACCTCTCAACTCTATTTTCTTGTGAGGCCAACATCTTCCTGTTTTCTCAGTGAGAGTACCTGGCCAGGATTCCCCCCAATCACCCAGTGAGGGTCAGGGTAGGCAGAGCAAATCAACTTGCAGCCACAGCCCACCTTTGCTTTCTTCTCAGCTAGATTCTTCCCACTTGGCTCATGTTTCAGCTAGAATTCCTCAGCACAAAATCAGTCTCAGAAGAACTAGGTGCTGGCTCCTGAGACCCAGATTTATATAGTCTTCCCGTCTAACACTTTGTCTTCTTCTTGACTTTTACTTTTGACCTAGTGGATTTTGATGAGAACATTTTCTTCTTAAAAATCTTATTTTTTTAACATTTTATTGAAAATGCAGAGGTATTTTTGTAGTGAAATGCACAGATCTTATGTAGTTCACACAACTCTAACAAATACATGCAACCTATACTCCATATTCTGTCACTCCAGAAAATCAGAAAATCTCCTGAAGCCTTGGCCCCTGGCATCCTCTGCTCTGATTTCCACAACTTTGCCAGTTCTGGAATTTATAAATGAAATCCTGCTGTCTGTGTTCTTTTATGGCTGGCTGCAAGCTCAGCATTTTTGTGAGCAGCAGCAGTGTGGATACATGTTTCAGTGGGGATTTCATCTTACTGTTGAGTTGGATTCTGTTTTTTCCATTCCCTCCACTTTATTCCTTCATTTTCCTCTTTATAGTTCCTGGGTTTTCAGTGTGGGGCTTTAATGACAAGGCTTCTGTGAACATTCTCATGCAAATTCTTTGTGGACAATTTCTTTTTAAAGATTTATTTATGCATACAGAACTGGGGTACAGGCCAGGTGTATAGGGGCAGTGAGAGGATTCATCAGAGACAGAGTGGGGAGCAGAACAGGTTGACTGTCAAAGTACATGAGGGGAGCAGTAGGCAGGTCAGGAGAGGTCTGCAGCACCATATGGATTACCTTCAGGGTGGGGATTGAATTCATGCTGAGGTGGCTTTAACTTCTTAGTGTGGTGCTGAATCCTGCTGTGCCACCAGGGGAGGGCCCGGACACACATTTTTATTTCACCTGGATGAATGCCTATGAGTGTAATGGCTACACCACCATGGAGGTCCAACTTCATAAGAAGCTGCCAGCCCCCTTCCCATGTGGCTGTACCCTGGACCACTCCCACAGGCAGTGTTCCACATCCTCACCCACGGTGAGTGCTGTAGGGCATTTTCCCCTTAGCCATTCTAGCTGGAGAGTTCTGGTACCCCATGATGGTTTTAGTGTGTTTTTCCCTGATGTGATGTGAATTTTTAAAAACTTCTGTAAAATGCAACTAGTGAGCCCTGCAGGCTTCACACGCCCCCATAGACTCTGTCACAGGGGCCTATCTTGTGTGGCGTGTGAGCCATAGACATTGTACATGACCAGTGAGCTGTGTACCACTCAGGCTTGATTATGAACACTAAGATTTTAATTCCATGTAAATTTTCATGTCATAATTTATTCTTGTTTTGGGTTTTTTTTTAATTATTTAAAAATGTAAAAGTCCCTCCCTGGTGGCGCAGCGGGTTAAAGCACTGCACTGAGAAGCTAAAGCCACTTCCACATGAGTTCGATCCCCGCCTGCCCCGGAGGTGACCACATGGCGTGGCAGACCTCTCCTGACCTGCCCGCTGCTCCCCTCAGCAGTGTACTTCATCGATCTGCCTGTTCTGCTCCCCACTCTGTTCCTGGTGAATCCTCTCACCCTCCGCATATCTGGCCTGTACCCCAGTTCTGTATGAATAAATAAATAAATCTTTAAAAAAAAATGTAAAAGTATTTCTAGCTCAAGGGCCACAGAAAAGCAGGCTAGGGCTGCATTGGGCTGAGGGCACAGTCGGCTGCCCCTTTCAAGGTAAGTGAGGGGGCAGCCTCACATCTCTAAGCGAGTAGGCCAGCAGCCCCTTCCCAGGGGCCCTCACTGTGCCCGTGGGGGTTTTGGGGACTGGACATCCCACCCCAGGAAAAGGTGAGTGTGAGGGCTGCTTTATACTGAGGGAAATGCTGAAAGGGCAGAGAAGGATGAGAACCAGTCTGAGAACCATGACAGCCCTTGAGCCCCACCACTCTGGGGTATTATCTTCCCAGCACCACACCAGCCTTCTCAGTGACCTCATCTCTGAATGCCCCCTCTTCTGCCAACCCCCACAGGAATCATATGCCTCAGATACCCACCCTCTGGATTAGTTCCCACCTTCAACTGCTCAAGTTCCCCTTGGCCCAGCTCAAGGACCCACAAGAATGGCTAGGCCTGGCTTAGGGGGCTTGCCTGCTTGGGATCAAGGCTTACAGGGACAGTCATGGGCCCAGCCCTTCGTGGAGGGAGTGTTCAGTCTGCAACTTGGGTAGGATGGGTCTGGAACACCTAGAGACAGGAAGCCCAGGAGGAAACTACCACAGGAATCCCAGCCAGAGCACCCAAAGCAAAGTTGAGGATGGATAAAGGGGTAACCAAACCACAGAGAGCAGAACAGCTGGAGCCCCAGACTTCCCCTGAGCATAACCAACTGTTGACACAGAAGTCTTGAGTACTGAGGAGAAGTCAGGGACCCCAGGCCTCAGTGTCTTTGGCACCTGATCTGTGCCAGGCAGACAGTCACAGATCTAAAGGAAAATAGGGAGCTGTATTCGATATGGGGGTGAGGGGTGGCAAGAAACAGGATAAACCAGGGAGGAAGGTGGTAGAAGCCCGTCTCCCGGGGTTGACCACACCCACAGGTGTCCCCACACAGGTTGCTTCTGTATGTGCACGTGGCAAACCTTTATACCACACACACCACCCCACCACACAGTTTTCCTGAACCCACACAATGTGTGGCCCACCAGTTGTTTCCCTTCTCCCCAAACTTCCACCACCACCACTGGGGTCTAATGCCTAGAGGATTGCTGGTCTCCATTCATGACTCACGCAGGACCTGCTCAAGTGCAGGCTTCACTCCTCACAGCTGAGCTACATTATCATGGTGAATCATTCCTTCTGGTAGCAGAATGTTCGACTGGGAGGATGTACCAGTTTCTTTAGCCATGTTTGAGCAAGGCTGTTAGGAACATTTTTGTGCCTGCCTTTTGGTTGGCTTATACATTCATTTCTGTTTGCATTTTCTTTGTAGTAGAACTGCTGCGTCAGAAATGAGTGTTGGTTTACTTTTCAGAAATACCACCAGGTTTTCAGAGCAATTATACAACCTGCAAGGACTCTTGCTGATGGAGCAGCTGCAGAGGCTGAGATGACATCAGCAAGGCAAGACTGGAACCATGACCGAAGATGGCCTGACACACCAGAGGGGATCTCCTGAGAGAGGCATGGGGCCATCCCCCAAGCACATAAGTCAGAGCCAGGTGACCCCAGCTGTGGGAAGGAGGAACAGGTGCTGAGGCAGTCTGAAGTACAGACAGGCGGGGAGGTGCCAGCAAGAACATGGTCCACCCTGAGCATGGTGAGAAACTGACTGTTACCCAGGGAGAAGCTGACTTTGGGAATTTGTCCTGGAACAAATCTCAGCAGATAACAGTGAATAAATAGAAAGTGTTTAAGCTAGAATCTTAACCCATTTTGTTATTTTATTTTCATTGCCAGTAACACACTGGCTTACAACACATGCACTTCTTTAGATACACGCCACACATCGTGTCCCCCACCAAAGTCCCAAAATTTCTACCCCCACCAATTGCCATGTACCCCCTTCTCCCTCTGGTAACCTGAGTTCTGCTCTAAAGGTCATTTCTTAACTCCAATAACACAGAATAAGCTCACTATTGTAATAACTGGAACAATATCCATCACTTTTTAATAAATGAACTTTAGAAAATGATTTCCCAAAAAAGAAAAGAGATTATAGAGAATCAGTCAACCTGGAACCTATCAGCTGGAGTGCCTCAGACCTTTCTCCTGAGTAAGCAGGTGCCCCTGACCCCTGAGCCTGAGCCATCAGAACAGTCCTTCATCTGGAAGAGGCAGAGCTGAGCCCACTTTCTTTCTTTTTAAGATTTATTTATTTATGTTTACAGAACTAGGGTACAGGCCAGAGCTGTGGGGGTGACAGGATTTACCAGACACAGAGTGGGGAGCAGAACAAGCAGACTGACAAAGTACACTGCTGAGGGGAGCCGTGGGTGGGTCAGGAGAGGTCTGTCACACCATGTGGGTCAGCTTCTGGGTGGGGATCAAACTGGTGCTGCAGTGGCTTCAGAGAGCTTCATAGTGCGGTGATTTAACCCAATGCACCACCAGGGAGAGCCTTATCCTATTTTGTTGTTAAAATTGAAGATGAGAGATTCCTCACCACAGCTGACCTGATGCCTCCATCTGACTCCCCAACTCCAGTCAGAACCTACCTGTTGGTTGTGGAGGGGAGTAAAATAAAATATTTTCCTCTTCACATCTCAAGTTCTCTGTCTGAGGCTCTATACATTAGACTGGCCAAAGACAAGAGAGTGCAAACATGAATTTGTCAGCGCATGCACCACCATGTACACAGGAAGTACCCTGACTCAAGTGACTTAAAAAGATGAGATTAGACATGGACTTTTTGATTATCTTAAGCCAAAACAAAGGCTTGGGGCTTGTAGAGAGAGGAAGCAAGTTATGGGAAGGTGACCAGAAGTATGGTAAACAATAGAATTTAGTAAGGTTTTGCAGGCAGACTTAAGTTGGAAGAAGGAATGGAAAAATCCTTTATAAATGCAAATTTCTTTTATGAAAGAAAAACTTGTGTCATGTTTTTAGAGCTTTTCCTGCGTCTGCTGTTTCTCAATAGCCTTTAGTTCAAAAAAATCCATGTATCAGAAAGGCATTTTGGTGGCATTTCCTGATACCTTCAGTTGCTCTCTATGGGAAGCAACCTACACTGAATGGGACTTTCCTTCTGTGAACTGTCCAAGTAGATATTCACCTCAGGGCATTTGCATTTGCTGTCCTTCCAGGTTCATCCACTCAGTTCTGTGTCAAGTCAGTAACCCCAATCAATAGCCTTTCAACCTGCTTTTATTCAAAGCATTTATAGCTATCCAAGAATTATTTAGCAGAAAGCGGCTGAGATGACCTTAGGGTTCACTTCTCCATTCCAGAGATATTAGAGGCCAGGGGTAAAAGAAAAGACACAAAGGCGAAAGGGCCTGCTTCAACCACAAACATTCTGAAGACTGTATCAAATACCACCATAGAGAAGGGGGAATGGGGGTCCTTGGTGGAAAAATTACATTTGGGTAGGGGAGTCATAGAAAATTTCATAAAGGAATTAAAATTATGGCAAATGGACAAAAGACTTAAATTTATTTAACCAGGAGTAACAAAGAAAGAAATGAAAGTCAATTCCAGTAAGTAGACTGCATCGTCCTTAAGTCAGCAACCATTAATATGTCTGTGGACTCCAACTTTTCTTATATTCTAATTATGAAGGACGGATTGTGGGGGAATAAACAAGAAAGAGGAAAAGGTTCAAAAAATAGTAAATTACCTTAATACTTTTGCTATTCAGAAATAACTAGTGCTTATGTTTTGGTATAAGCCTGTGTTTCCAACATGGTATCCATATGTTGTTATGTCATTTACATTGAAAGCGAAATAGAAATTTAAACAACATGATCATTTGTCATTGTTGTATCATCTCTTAAACCTTCCCAATCTATGAAAATTGTCATTTCTTTTAGCACATAACCTGTTTGTGAGGACTGAGTTAGTACAGGTACTGAGCACAGTGAGGCTTTCTCTCAACCCTGGTACAGCACACTCTAGATCTGAGCTCTTAAACCTTCACCAGATTTTAAGTAAACATACAGCACAGTTGAAAACATCTTTATGCAACTTGGTTTTTTGTATTTTGAAGCTTTCTTTGAAATCTGTGTCCCAAAGTGATACAATTTTTCATAGGGGCACAACAGGGTTCTTTCTACTCTTCTTGTGAATTGCCAGGTAACATTCCAAGAGAATGCTGCTGTCTTAGCCTCAGCCAGCTGGGTAGCACAATGTGACCCTCCCAACCCCATCATCAGTAACTGACATTCTGTCTTGTGGGCTTAAATCCAGAAGGCAGAGTTAAAGCAGGAGTGAAGTCAAGAGCTGGAGCAAGTGTATGTGCAAAAGTGGAGCATACAGGATGTGCTGTTCCCTGAGAAATCTGCAGCTAGAAGGGGGTCCAGGTAAGAAGAGAATTTTGGAAGCATCACAACAGGAAATCTACTGCACCTGGATTTTCATGAAGTCCCCTCCAGATGATTTTAACCCTTTGTGTATAGGGAACCTTTACATCTCATAGGCCTAAAACCACAAGAAGCAAACCCACAAAATAAGATCTACGGAGTCACCCCAACTAAGGAACATGCTCATGATGGAATTGTGGGGCATTTTGAGAAAAAAGGACAAGGTGGAGGTGGGGCTATCTAGCTGAACTTCACAGGAAGTGCAAGAGCACAGGCTCACAGCAAAGAAGGCTGGGTAAACCTTTGACCTCAGGTCCTTGGAACCAAAACCTTAAGCAGATGTGGGAGACTGTCCATACCCCCTGATCTGAAGCTCACATGTGAGGAGGAGTGGAGGAAGTGTGGACCATGTCTCTGTCACAGTGACCCATATAACCAACTTGCAGGGGGTGAGGGGTTGTCCTCCCTGACCCAGTTTAAAGGATAAAGGATTTGAGGGCCCATGCTTTAAAGAACAAAGGTTCTCAGAAAGAAAGGGGTGGTCCCTCAGAGGAGGGGTCCTGGTGACACTTGTGGGCACAGCATGCCCTGGGGAGAGTTGTCTCTTGTTCATAGGAGCTTGGCATCCCAGCCTGGATTTTTTTAAGTGTAAACCGAGCTTTATTTCCTTAGTGGGCATTTTCAGAGTCATCCCTGTCCCCAAATAAGGATACTGGGTCCACCACACACTGGTGGCTGCCTTTCAAATATGTACTCTTTGGGTCACTTCAGCTTTACCAAGCCTCAGCTGCTCTCCAGCAGGACACTCTCGACTTGGTGCATCCTCCGGGGTACTGGCCCCCCAAATCCTAAAAGCCTGGGAGGCGGACTCTTTCCCCTAACTGAACTGAGGCAGTGTAATGAGAGCCATCGGCTAGGACCCCCAAGTCCTCCTGTGCAGACCTGGCCGAAAAAGGGGAAATCCCAGCTCTTGGGTGGCAGTGGGCAGGTCACTTCAGCTTCTTTTGTCTAAAACCCGACGCCTCAGGTCAAATCCCGGGATTACAAGCCTCCCGGAGCCCCGCCCCGAAGGACCCGCCCCTCCCGGGGCTCGGCCCCGCCCTCCCGGGGGCGCGGTTCGGCCCTCCCCGCTACAGTGCGCAGGCGCGGGCCCTGCCAGCGGGAGAGTCCGCTGTCCTCGGCGCCAGAGCGGTCGTAGCATCTTCGGTGTCAGCGTCTCTTCGCCCTCTGTCCTCTCCCTCCTCGGCCCGCGCGATGGCGAAGCCGCTGACGGACAGCGAGAAGCGGAAGCAGATTAGCGTGCGCGGGATCGCGGGGCTGGGCGACGTGGGCGAGGTGCGGAAGAGCTTCAACCGGCACCTGCACTTCACGCTGGTCAAGGACCGCAACGTGGCCACGCCCCGCGACTACTACTTCGCGCTGGCGCACACGGTGCGCGACCACCTGGTGGGCCGCTGGATCCGCACACAGCAGCACTACTATGAGCGCGACCCCAAGGTGAGGAGGCAAGGGAGGCCGTGGTCCTGGCGCTCGCCCTGCACTACCCAGAAAAGGGTCAGCACTTGTGCCTGACCGTTCCAGCCTGGGCTTCAGTGAAGTGACAGCAAAGGGATGCCCGGAAAGACGCACGCAGTGCTGGTGCGTGCGGAATGTATCCTAAACGGTGGGAGCCACCCTCCTGCCTACCCCGGCAACCCTTTAGCGGTCCCTGCACTGGCCTCCTGCCAAGGGGAATCGCCTCGGATGGGGCCCCTGTCTGCCCCGCCGCTTCCCAGTACCCCTTACCCGGGGTCAGCCTACACCGTCCGAGCCCCGAACTTCCCGTCCCGCCCTCTGGATTGGATTCGGGGTGTCTCTCGTGGTCAGTGGCAGAATGTGTTGCGGAATGGGGGGGCTTACCTTGTTCTCAGGACCAAACCCTCAGGACCCTTCCCCCACGATCCGGGTCTTGCAGGGGTCTGCTGTCCCCACAGTACCGAGCCCTGGAATCCTAGCGGAGTTTTCTGGCCTGTAACTAGCTGTACACTTCTGTGATAGCTGCAGTCTCTAGTGCTTCGTCCTCCTTCCATTCCTGAGTCCGCCACCTTTTGTTTTTTTGCACCAGCAGTGTGGGAGAAGGGGGACTGGAACCAGGCCCGGGCAGTTTTATGTTTTGGAAGAGCACAGTCATCTGCAGGGAATTGTGGGCCTTTTTTGGCCAGGCTGTGATTAGGAGAGAATCATTTAAGACGCTTGCTAAAGTAGGAGGGGTCAGAACCTTAGGAAAAGAGCCCTCAAAAGACTCTTGGCTGTAACAGTCTCACATCTTCCTTGAAGAATAGATTAAACGCTCATGGATGTTATTTCAGTTACTTCTTATATTTTGCAAAAATTTATGGGAAAAAATACACAATAAACAAAAGCAAAGTAGCCATATCCATTGCTCTTAACTATATCAAATTGTAGATGTTTGCCCTTTCAGATATTTTATTCTTAAATATAGGTACACTTTTTATAGCTTTCTGTCTTACTCAGAACATTTATTACTTTCTCAGCAACTTTCCAGGTCAGTGTATGTGCTTCTCGGAGATCATTGGTAGTTTTCAATTTGATAGGAAATCATAGGCTTCACCATGATAGATCACAGCCCCTCTGCTTTTAGACTTGCTTTTTGCCCTTTCTCTTGACCATAGAGAATCTTGGCCTTTCTACTATACTAGTTTAGAGTGAAGACTGGAAAGGAAAGGGCTCTTGCTGGTCTACAGCCAGTTTGCAAACATTTGATTTGTATATTGCTAGGCACCTGGGCAAAATACTTTGATAGTATTTTAGAGTGTTTTCATTGGCTTTAAAAATTGTTTAGTGGATGCAATAGACCTCTCCTGTCTTGCTCCTGTGTTTCATAAATCTGCCTGTTCTCAAAAAACAAAGTTTAATAATTGCTAAGAGTGGGACTCTCTTTTTTTCCCAAAGTGGAAATATGAAAAATGAAAAGACAGATTCTTTGGAATACCAACTGAAACTCCTAAACAGTTTGTGTACAAAACAGTGCAGAAAAAAAGTGGCACCAAATGGCTAAAACAGGCCACCACAACAGTGCTCAGAAAGATTTTGCCAGGGAAACTGGCCAAGAGACAGTGGGCCCCTTAGAATTTCCTGCTGATTGTTGAGCTGATTTGTTTAGTTTTGTGTTGTCCCTGTAGTCGATGACAAGGGTATGACTTCGCACCTTCAAGGACATGTTCCTGGAGCAGGGCCAGGAGATACCTCAACACTTTAGAGCTCTCTTTAGAGTCCTCTTGTATAATTAGCTCCTAAAGAGGGCAGTGATGGACTCAGAGGTTATAGAAATGACCTTTCATGAACAGAATTAATCCCTCTTACAAAACAGGTTTGCCTAACCTCAGTGAGAGGTCTGAGTTTTGATTGTCTACTAGGGAAGATACAGGCAGAAGCCTTTCTTGTTAAGGAAACCATCCAGCCTGTAACTGGAAGCTTGTTTGTGTGCTAGTTCTAGATACAAAGGCCTTTTAAAAATGGAAAGTTGGAATTGAAATGCTACTGCCTGGCTAATTCTTTTTGAAAACCAGCTGGACCTCTTCTCTGACTATAAAAGTTGCATGTTTATTTGTCATGGGTCAGAAACTTGGATGTGAGCCCCCCAGGAGAGGTGGACTCCCAGTAAAAATTCTACAGACCCCAGCCTAGCAATGGGTCAGAAAGTATACACTCCAGACTTGAGTATTTAATGATCTATGTTAACAAACTAGAGTGCACTTAGTTCTTATTTTTGTCTTAAACAATTACACAAGTCCTTATGATTATTGGTGGAAACCCTAGAACATGTAGATAAGTCAGACGAAAACAAATTTAACTGTATTCTCTCCTCCCAGAGACTATCCACTGAGATAAATGCTATCCGCATTGGTAGTTTACATCTTTTCCCCCCTATTCTGATATAAACATTTGTTTTTATTATACAGTGTAGTCCAGAGCTGCCTGTGGTTTCATGACAGTTAAAGAAACAATTACATCTCTTCTGCTCAAAGGAAGATTTTTCAAGCAACCTGCCTCACATTCAGCAAGTCAAAAAAAGAAAAACTGGCTAAAACTGAGAGTGGTTAGTTCTGAAGATAGTTGAAGGATCCCTTGAAATGATGGCAGTGTTGGAGTTTGAGATGAAATTGTTCTCTGGACTCCACTTTAAAGTCAGGAGGGGGAAAGAAAGACCTGGGATGATGAGGGGTGGCTTAGAGGAGCCCAGGAGTTTGTGGTCCTGGCTTTGCCACTCAGCCAAGGTGACCCTGTTTGGGGCGGATTTCTTAGCCTTTCTTGGCCTCAGTTTTTTCATCTTTAAACTGAGGAGGTTGTACTAGGCAATCCATTTTTCAGTTTCCTCCGCGTTCTAAAAGTTATAGCTTGTGTTTCCTATAAAATGTTCCCATTTTGAATTGACATCGACCGTGTCCAGAAAGAATTTGAGAATGCTTAAGGACGATAAGACTCAAATTAATAGAAGACAGGGAAAGCTGGGAAGAGACAGTAACAGTAGGAACACAGTTGAATTCAGCTACAAGGTCAGGACATAAAGTGCAGATGTAAGTTCTGGTCAGCCAAAGCAAATGGAAGACCATGCCAGATTTTGGGAGTCATGGGATATCTGTAGTAGCTTCTAGAACAGGCAGGTGCTAGATTTCTTCCATGGGTTCTTAAATTAGATTCTGATCAAAGGGGACAACTGAACAACCACACCCTGCAGTGGTGGAGTGCTCACTTTGCTGTGGCTCCTGCTCATATGTTCATGGTATGAATGGTAGATCAAGGAGAAGCAGCTTTATCATGGGCGCCCGCCGCTGTGAAATACCTAGTGAGGTAATTATAATGAATGCAGTTCCACTTACAGAGTTCAGCAACTTGATCCAGCACGGTATTTGAGGCCTGGGCTGCCTACAACCCCCACTTCTGATATTTTGTTTTAGTTAGCTGTTGGTGCACACTCAGTTGCTCTGGTGTCTGCCACTAATCTGTGTGAAGTTGACCTTGTTCCCCAGGGCCAAACTTGCCTGACAGGAGATAGCTCCAAGCTGTTTTCTCTGGCTAGAAGCTGATGATGGTTTTGTTACTGATTACCTTGGCAGCTGACCAAGTGGAAGGTGCAGTTAAGTCATTTTATGAGATTGAGAAGTTCTTGGTATAGGTGCCATGACTTTTTTAGAAGACAGTCTGGTCTCTCCTCTGGCGATTTTGGTTCATTTTGTGTGTCCTTTTGGCTGGGCCAAGGTGCCCAGTTCAATCCAGGTCAAATATTATTCTGGATGTTTCTGTGAGGGTGTTTCTAGAATGAGATGAACATTTGCATAAAGCAGACTTCCCTCCATAATTTGTGGGGGCCTCTAATCAATTGAAGACATTAATAGAGCAAAGAATGAGGCCCTCACCCTCCCCAGCAGAAAGGAATTCTGCCAGCACACAGCCTTTGGACTCCAAATGCAACTCCTCCTTGGGTCTCTGGCCCCAAATTTCCATCCTGCACCACAAGCACATGAGATAGTTCCTTAAAATAAAGCCCGATAGTCATGCTGTTTCTCCAGCGGACCCTGGCTAATACTGTTGATGGCTACAAAGATCCATTGTATCTTAGGAAGTACTGTAACTAACCCACTTCTGCCCTTTGAAAAAAAATTTTTGTAACTTTTACATGATTTCAAATTTTAAAGATACAAAAATAATACAAAAAATTTCCATATGTTCTTCACTCAGACTCCCCGAAGGTTAAACATTTTGACACATTTGTTATGTCTTTTTCTCTTGTACATAAATACATTTGTTTCTGACCCATTGGAAGTAAGTTGCTAACTTGATTATTCTCTTTTACTCCTAAAACCTGGGTGTGGCCTTCCAGAGTCAGGGGGACTCTTCTGTAGCTTCAGCCACTTGATTAAACCAGGAGGTTTGCTTGGACACTGTGCTCTTGTCTTGCATCCCACAATACTGTTCCTCTTATCCCATTTAGAAGAATTACAAATAAGAAAATTGAGAGAACATTCTAAGTCTTTGCCGATTATACCTCATTTTCCCCCCCAGAACAAGGCTTTAAACCATTTAGAAACTCACACATTCTAAGGCATAAAGAAAGTAAACAAGGAGGGTGGCTGTGTTTTCTCCCTGGTGTGGAACAGGTTTCTTAGGATGCAGCCAAGGGATAAGACTTGACTACATAAATTTAAAAAGGTAATTAATTGGAAACTAGAAGTTTGCTCTATGATGTCTTCAACAGACTTGTCTGGAATAGGAATTGCATGTTATTTTGGTTTTAACTGAATCTTTTTAGCCTTAAAACATGTTTAAAAATGAAAAGTAAAAGTGGCAGTGTTTAGAATACAGACTAGTACCACACAGGCTATAAATACACTTTGACATAGTCCATATCACTGCATAGAAATTGACTAGACTTGGGCTTATCTGCTTGTGGTGAGGCAGCTTCCATACTTTTTTGCTCTGGGATGGGAGTGAATGGATATTTTATAGAGCTGAACAGCAGGAAAAGGGGAAGGCAGAGGGTTATAAAAATGTGATGAGTACAGAATAAATTTGTTACCTGCAAAACTGAGTGATCTCTTGAGATCCTTGTAAGTTCTCATTCTATAATTTTATTATACATTTTTTTCAAAGTTGACTTGGAGCCAACATGACCCATGTTCTAGACCAAGGTACAAGTATCTAAGTGAAATAGGAAATCTGTGATCCACATTGAGACAAAATCTGTCACTTACTCATGGAAAGCCAAGTGTTCATGGCACTTAATGTTAAAAGGGAGAGCTTGAGAATGACTTGATAGGTTCGGAGCTTAAGAAACATGAGAGATGATGTTCCGCATCCTTGTACAAACACCACGTAGTGGCTTTAGAAAGCTGTGCCTGATACCCCTCTTGCTGGGCTGTGGTGATAGATGGGAGGTAGCCCCACTGCTTTGTGAGGCTGGGGACCCCACCAGATCTCTGCTGTGTCATATCATGGCAGCCCATGTCCTGCCCAACAGGTCATGGGCGCCACTGCCTGCTTAGCCACTGCCAGGTGGATGCTGGTGTGTTTTAATAGAAGGAAAAGAAATTGGAGGTTTTTCAAAATTCAGTTTTATTTATCTTGGCTATGTAAAAGGCAAAATAAGACTCTCCCTTTTTATAATAAACTCAGGCTCTAGAGGTGGAGTTATTAATGCCTATAATAAATTTTTAGAAGACTAATATGTGTAATATTTATGTTGATCATATTTTCATCTCTGCAAAAGAGCTTCATTCATGCTTTTCTATGCCACTAGGCTTTGCATGTAATACATAACCCTAATTGAGAAAGTAAAGGCTTCCTCTAGGCCACTTAACACTTGTTACAGTTGCATTGCAAGAAAGGACCCTGCAAGAAAGACCAACAGCTTAGTTTAATACTCCAGTTACTAGGCTTCTGTGGAAGGGTAAGGGGGTCTTGTGGCCAGGCTGAAGAAGGTGTGAGTCTAGTTCTCCCATGGGGAGCTCCCACGGGGATGGCAGACAGAAGCCCTTGGGACTGGAGAGGTGGAGAGAACAGGCAAGGTGTAGGATGTCCTTTGACTGCTGCAGCAGAATTTGGGGCCACTAAGGAACTGGCCCTTTGCAGGTGAGATCTACTCAGACAAAGACAGTGCCTTTAGGTATCTTTTTTCCAGAACAACTACCCTGCTAATTAGGTTTTACACTCTCCCTGAAAATCTGCTTTGTTAAGTTGCCTGCTGTTGCCTGAGTCCAAGCCTAGCACTGCGTTGGTCCCCCAAGTGGGTGTGGTGCCTAGGTAAGTGAAAGGGCCCTACATCACCCTCTAGCAGGGTGGGAGCAGGGACTCCCTGCAGGGTTCAGACATCTGTGTGTCTTCGTGATTGGCTGCTTCCTCCATCTGGTGGTTTTCACTCTGGACCACCTGAAGGAAACTAGGGAAAACAAAACCATTGGAGGGAACTATACAATTTCTTTAGTCACACATTTAAAAAGAAACAAGTTGTAAATGGAGGCCTAGTACCCAGCAGAGCCAGGTCTGTAGCAGTCCCTGCTTAAAGCTGGCCCATGCCATCTTTTCTGAGCTGCCATGCTATGGAGACTCCAGACACCCATTTTTCTCTCATTCACCCCCAAACCCCCACACAGAAGGCCTCCCAGCATCATTGCAGAATAAAATAAACTGCTGAACCCTTGACATATCTGTTCACCTTGTGAAGGTAAATCAAAGGTTATGCTGCAGTGTTCATCTCTTTAAAAAGGATCACGTTTCTTCCCTAGTGCTAGTTAAACATCAAGGAAGGTTAAACTAACAATTTAAAAAGTGCATCCCTCTAAAGGCAAAATAAAAGCATCTCAGTCACATTCCTGACTTGCCAGCATTTTATAAAACCTTTAGGAAGAACCACCCAATAAGTATGTGGGGAAATATGAGCCCTTACGTGTGAGGGAGAAGGGAGACAATTGTGCTGGAATGTGACTGTGGGGCTTCTTCTGGTCAGTGCACTGTCACAGTGGCCCTTATGCCCAAATGGGGGTGGGGGTGGCACAGCGCCATGGAAACCCCATATAGTGATAAGTCAGTTGAAGTGTAATGTAAATAGTGTCTAAGGTGATGACAGGTCAGGAAGGAGCAATGGAGCGTGAGTGGCAGTGACAGCAGGGGCACCTGGCGAGGCTGTGCAGGTGCAGTCATTACGCTGCTGTGTGCTATAAAGGATATTGGAATTCAGTAGCAGTTGCGAAGCCAGACGTGCAGATAATCAGAAATGTTCACAAAGGCTAAGTCCGTATGCCTTTATTTTTTCCATGCATGTCCTTTCAATTTTGTAGATTTCAGTGTGTAAAGAAAGTTTGTACTTTTCAACTTCCTTATTCAGGGACAACATGCAGATGTAGTTCATCTTCCATGTGGCTATTTTGTTCTCCACTCCTTTATGAGTTTTCCCCTAATTTGTTCACTTTTCCAACAGGGTTTTTGTGTTCACTTTTGCTTCTGTTTTACACTCAGTGGTGCCTTCATCTCTGTTGGTTTTATCTTTTATTTGTCTGAATTCATGATTGGGTCTGTTACCTTATCAGTGTTGCTGGGCTTCCTGAATGGTTCTTACTTCTGAATTCACCCCTGTGTAAATGCTCGTGCTGGGCGTACTTTGCCCTCTGTGTTTTCTGTTCTGTTTTCCTGGCTGACCCCCACCCCCACCCCACTCCCTGCTCCAAGAATGTAGCTCTCTCCATATCTCAGAGTACAGGCAATTCTTCCCAAACCAGCTGTTTGCAGCTGCATATGGGCAAAGGCTGGTGTGGGCAGCCTGGAGGGACCAACCCCTCCCTGGTTCCCAGGAGCACATGAGAGAATGTTCTGTAGTGTGTACATGAATGTGTAAAGTGCTTTATCCTTTCCTTGGCTTCAGAAGGCAGAGAAAAACCGAGAAGAGCACCTGTGTCCCCACCCCTGCACTTGTGTTGATGTGGACAAGGGTCAGTTTTCTTCTGCTTCCTCTAACTGGTCTCTTCTGTTTTCTTCTAGTCATTGAGTTTTAAGAAGTTGACAGAGGCATTTTCTACCTCTTTACAACTGGATGTATATTATTTTTTATATGCCACTTATTTTACTGTTTATCAGTTACATGATTTGCAAAGTTTTCCATCCAGTGGACTATCTTTTTGTTGTTGTTTTCTTAATGGTATCAAAATTTTAAATTCTTATGAACTCTTATGTTATTTACTGTTTTTTCTCTTGGTGTCATATTCAGAGAAACCATTTCTTTATCCTGTAGGATTTCTTCTATGTTCTCTTCTAAGAGTTTTATAGTTTTGGTTCTTACACTTTCTTATACAAAATCCATTTTGAGTTAATTTCTATATATGTACTGAGGTAGTGCATGTTGCTCTCCATTTATCCCAGCACTAGTCATTGAAAGATTTTTCCCTACTGAAGTTTTTTGACATCCCTGTTCAAAATCAACTGACCTTAAATGTGAGGGTTTATTTCTCACACTGTCCTATTCCATTGCTCTGTGTGTCCATTTTCATGACTGTGTTCTTGTAGTTAGGCTGGAATGTAGGAAGTGTGAGTCTTTCAACTTTGTTCTTTTTTCAGGATTAATTTGACTATTCCAAGCCTTTGTCTTTCCCTCTAAATATTAGGATCAGTAATAGCTAGCAAGGAAGCTAACTGGACTTTCAATGGGTTGTGTTGAATATCTAGACCTATGCTGGGAATATTGCCATGTCGGCAATGCTAAGCCTTCCAATCCACAGATATAAGATGTCATGGATGCTGTTCACTCAGGTCCCTGCTGGTATTTGTGCAGTTGGGAGCCCCGCAGACCAGGCCCACCCTGCTTTTTGGTTATGAGAAGAGTGCTTTTAAAACTTCTGCAGTAAAGTGGGAAGCAACAGTGAGAATGCTGCTGTAAAAACCCTGAGAATGGCCACAGAGTTTCCTCAAAATGTCTCCTGCTAGCTGCTGGTCAGAGCTCTAAAGGCAGTGTAAAAAAAGACACTAGCACATTGATGAAGGAAATGGACCTAGGCTCACAGCACAGAGGCAAGGACCACGCCTGCCTGAGGGCAGGCCATGTGCAGGTGCCCCGCTGCCTATCTTGGGCCAGGGAGGGTGAGTCCAGGCCTTACCTTTGCAGCATTCTGTGACCCATAATGGAGTAGACTTTTAAAATTGTATCTTGGAGGTTTCAACCCACAGGAAGGATGCAGCCACCATTGTGTCAGCACTCTCCTCTGAGTCCAGTCATGCATCTCTCCACCTGTGTGTTTGCACACATACCACAGACACGCCCTTTCTGAGGTCTGGTTTGACTTTAACTTTTTATTTAGAACAATATTAGATTTATAGAGGCTTGCAAAGATCATGGAGCATGCACATGTAGCCTTCTATCTGCTTTCCTGGTGACGAGCCTCCAGTTTGGGTCAGTCTGATGTTTTCTTATGAGGAGTCTGGGGTTACAAATTTTGAATTTTGGAAAGAATGTAACAGAGGTGAAGCCCCACACTCACCACAGTGGGGATGCTAACTCACCTCCATCCCTTGGCTAGCAGGTATCAGCCTGTGTTGTTCTCCATTAGAAGTTACCATTTCCTGGCCCTCACTGGTGGTGCAGTCGGCTGGGGCACAGCACTGCAAGCTAGCTGTGGACACTTCAGTGCGACTCAATCCCCGTCCCCTGGAGCTGATACACATGGCGCAACAGACCTCTCCTGTCTTGCCTTTCATCTGTCCACCTGTTCTGCTCCCCACTCTGGTGAATCCTCTCACCGCCCCTGCACTTCTGGCCTGTACCCCAGTTCTGTATGCATAAATAAGTAAATCTTTTTAAAAAAAAAAAGACATTAAGAAAAACCTGAAGGATTTTCTTTAAAAAAAAGTTATAGTTTTTCCTTTCAGACCCAATTCATTAGATAGTGGGGAATTGAGTTCCACCTTCTGAATGTGTAGGCACTTGTTAAGTCCACCCAAGTCATGAATAATTGTTTTGGGGGCCATAATAGGGCCTGCAGATATTCTGAATCCTCCCAGCCGTGTCTTTGGATCTGTCTCCAGTGTCGGTTACTACCACGATGTTCTCTAGGACTTTGTCCATTCCTTCCCTAACTTCCGTGTTTACCAATTGGAATTCTCTTAGGAAGTTTTTTGTTCCCCATATATTTTTCTCAAGTCTTTCTTTCATCCGCAGGAGGCAGCAGTGAGCCAGCCACAAGCACCTTCCTGGCCTAGCCACTGCCTCCTGGCTGCCCCATCAAAGGGGCTTGTAAGGAATATGCGGAATACTGAGCATGCAGGTGTTTATATCTTGCTCAGCACGAGTGAGTGCTGATGTCCTCTCCATTTACACAGAACTACCACAAATCTCAATCCCCACAGGCCCTAAACAGGCAAAATCTGACTTCTGCTTCATGAAAAGGAAATATCCATCACCCCTCCAGTTGGGTTTACTGTGGGGTTTACTGTGCTGAGTACTTGCTGAGTGGTGTTTACTGAGTACTTGAGGTGGATGTCAGAAGCTGTTCACATTTGGAAATGTACCCCCTACAGGACTGTTTTATCCCGGTTTAGGGTTGTAAATAGGTCACCCACTACGGGCACACGGCCAAAAGAGGCCAAGTCAGACTCCAGCCTGGCTTGGGTTCTAGAAGCCTATTCCCCACTGCTACCTTGGTCTAACCACCAGAGAAACTTCATTTATAACTCCTTGGGGACTCACTCTCTGTGATCAGGGGCTCTCCCTTAGAAAGTTCCCCTGGGTGGGCTATCCTTTGAAAATTGAGATTGTCCAAGGCGGGTGAAGGGCGTGAGTCCATTTGGGGGATACTGGGTTAACAAAAATAAAGCCTCTGGTAAGTGCTCTTATGTAACCTGCTTTGTGTGTGACCAAGGATGAGAAATCTCAGGTGTTTTCTTTTACTTCCCCAGCGAATCTATTACCTGTCTCTGGAATTCTACATGGGTCGTACACTGCAGAATACGATGGTGAATCTTGGCCTTCAGAATGCTTGTGATGAAGCAATTTACCAGGTATGGGGCCCTGGGGCTGGGCTGAGGTATGGCCTCTCCTGGTACACTGAGGTTTTGATCCAAGTTGCACAAAGGTGAACACTGCTGGTAGGATTTGCACCTGTCAGGGTTACTGGGAAATATCTTATGGCTGAGGGTAGGGGTTTGGGTGAAGGGAGTGGTTTGGAGGACAGTGCTCCTCTTTCTCAAGGAAGAAAGTTAGAATTGGGCAGGAAGAAGGTAGTTCAAGAACTGGGTTGCATTGTAATGCTAAGTTTTAAAGACTTCTGGACACCATTGCACTCCTCACCCCAACCCCACAGCTGCAGATTTAACACATGGTGGAAGTGGTTGGTATCATGCCATTGCTCCTTGCTTTATTCAAACTGGTCTCTTTCTCCCACTCCTAAAAGAACATCTTGTGTTTATCCTACCTATTAGTTTAAATTGCCCCTTTTCTACTAATCACACTGAAAGTTCCTTGCATAGTATTCTTAAGAGTTACCCTCTTGGAGGATAACTGTCCTCACAGTTCATTTGTTTGCAGGTTCAGAGAAGAATTGCAGCTGCTGTGTGTTTCTCTCTCTGTCCCCCTCCCTGGTCTCGGTCTTCCTTCCACACCTGGATGCTTGGTGTATAATTTCTCGTGTGAACTTGCAGCTCTTAGTATACTTTACTGCCTCCGCTTTCATTTGGTTTCAGTTTGCTGTAGGACGGTGCTCTGGGGGCTGTGCTGGGGCCCCCATAATATTTACATAATACTTAGTAAAGAGTAACTATCAGGCCAGGTAGTCTCAATAGACACAGCAACAACAAAAAAAATGCAACCAAAAATTTGACTCACAGGTAGGAATCTTATGCTCAAAATTATCTAAAAAGTTTGGAGTTCCCCAGCACGTGATTGTCATTTGAGTTCCCTTCACTGAACTTGAATGCTGGAGGATGTCTGCAGGAACCAGAAGGTACACAATATTTTAGCTCACCAGTGGAACTTTTCATTTCCCAAAACATTTCCTTTTATACAATTCTTACAGAGCATACAGATTTTAGAGATTATTTATACCATAAATATGCAGAATCTGTTTATAACTTTCATCACAGTACAAAAAATGTGTTCATTATAGAATTGATACAATGCAATTAAACACATTTCTGGTTAATTTTTTTTTAAAGTGGCATTTCACTTCCTATTTAATAAATCTTGTGTTTAAAGGTGTTGATGGCTGATTGAGCCTTTAATGTCCTAGATATATAAACTGAACCCTTGAGGACTTAAGACAGGTACTGGGTGCTTCAAGTGGGAACCAAACGATGATGAGTGGCTGGGATGGTCCCTTCCCCTTCATAATGCCAGGTTGAAAGCAAGACGGACCATAGGGGGCAGGTCATACTAAAAATTAGAACTTCAAAAGAAGCACCTCTTTCCTAGTTGACCTGTCAGGGATACATTTAAACTTTTTCATTATAGAAAATCTTAAATATATACCAAAATTGAGTGATTTTTTTTTAATGAATTTCTTCCACATGCTCATCACCTGACTTCCCCCCACACCTCTGCTATTCCTAGATTACTTAAGCCAATATCAGAAGACATTATCTTTCAATGGGTATCTCTAAAAGATAGGGTGCTACCATTATGACCCCTAAAATATTGACAATAATTCCTTCATAACAGTTTTCCAGGCAGTGTACAAATTCTATATTACCTTATAATTTTTCAGTAGTTGTTTAGAAATTGCATTTGGTTTGTATGACTTGTGAGTCTTTCTTATTCCATTACTTCTACTCCTTTTTATTTTTCTGCCTTGCAGTTTATTTGGGTTTGTCCTGTGGGGCATTCCACTGTCCATAGTGGACTGACTGAATCTCCAGCTGGTGTTTTACCTGCTGCTTTGTCTCAAGGATGTCACTGTCACTACTTCTACTCAGCATCCTGATGGCCCTATTTAGGATGTCAGAGTATTTAGGGAAGAAAATGAAATAAAAGGCATCCATATGAAATAAAAAGAAAACTATCTCTGTTTGAAGATGACATGATCTAGAAAATCCTAAGGGATCCAGTAAAAATATATTAGGACAAATGAATAAGTTCAGCAAGGCTGAAGGATATAAAGTCAATATATAGAAACCAAATGTATGTTTTATACCTGCAATGAACAATCCAAAAATGTTATTTAAGAAACAATCCACTTAAAATAGCATCAAAAAAGAATGAGACATGATAATTCATTTTCAGAGGAGATAAAAATTGTATTCTAAAAACTCAAAAAACATTGTTGAAAGAAGTTGAAGACCTAATAATGGAAAGCATCCATCTTAATGACTTTGGAGACTCAGTATTTTAAAGATGGAATTCCTGTCACATCTTCATGTTCAGTACAATTCCAGAAACATTCTAGTTGGCTTCCTTGCAGAGACTGAGTCACTGATTGTGAAATCCTGATGGGAATGCATAAACCAAGAAGAATGAAAACAATTTTTGAGGACTTACTCTCCCCACAAACTATAGTCACAAGGAATGTGTGGTAGACATATAAGATGGACATATAGATCAATGAAATAAAACTGATGATTTAGAAATGAACCCTCACAAAGAAATCCACATAGTCAATGTATTCTTTTCCAAATTAGGGGAGAAATGGGTAAAATATACAGACATGTAATTTACAGTCTTAACTGTTTTGAAGAGTGCAGTTCAGTGGTATTAAGTACAATCACATGTTATATAGCCATTGTCCACCTCTATAACCCTTTTCATCTTCTAAAACTGAGCCTCTTTATGCACATTCTGCCCTCCCCCATCTCTGACAACTCTCATTCTACTTCCTGTCTTTGAGAATTTGACACTGTAATTACCTCCTGTAAGTGAATTGGTACAATAGTTACCTTTTTGTGACTAGATTGATATCTTCAAGTTTCATCCATGATTGTAGCATGTCAGAATCTCTTTTTCTTTTTAAATTTTATTTTAAACACCCTTGTTTATTTTTTCACAATATAGGATTTCTCTCCTCAGCTGCAGTCACCATTGTTTTCTCACCACCAAGTGCCCACAGTTCACTAATACATTCTACCTCTCTTGCCTCCCCAATGTTCTCTATTCTTCCCTTCTCCTTTTGTCTCCCCTCCACCCCTCCTGAGTGTCTCAGATCTACAGTCTGATTTCAATAGTTAGTTTTACATCTTGCCTTATCTGATCTCACAATTGTGCTCCTAGGAGTCTATCAAAGGACACAAAAACACTAATTTGAAAGGAAACATAAACTCCTCTGTTTGTAACAGCACTATTTACAATAGCCAATATATGTAAACAACCAAAGTATCCCAGAACAGATGAGTAGATTAAGAAGATGAAGGTTTATATGCACAATGGAATATTACTCAGCAATCATGGATGGAACTGGGAGAGAATCTCTTTCATTTTTTTTCCCTGTCTTTTTTATATATATTAGTTTATTTTTACATATTTTTGTGCAGTTTTCCATCTTCTCTTTCATTTTTAAGTGTGAATAAAATCCTATTGTATATATGTATGAATATATACATGTAATACCACATGTTCTTTATCCATTCATCTGTCAATGGATACTTGAATTCCTTCCACTTTTTAGCTACTGTGAATAATGCTGCTGTGAACATGAGTGTGCCAACATCTTTTTGAGACCCTGCTTTTAATTCCTTTAGGTAGAATCTAGAAATAGAATTCTTGGATTGTATGATTATTCTGTTTAACTTTTTGAGGGACCACCCTATTGTTTTGTACAGTGACTGCTCCATTTCACATCCTGGCAACAGGGCACATGAGCTCCATTTTCTCCACATCCTCGCCAACACTTTTTGTTTTCTTGGATTTTTTGATAGCAACTAATGAAATGAGTGAAAAGCAGTATCTCATCATGGCTGGAATTAGCATTTCCATAATAACTAGTGGCATTGAGCATCTTTTCATGTGCTTACTGGCCATTTATATAAATTTCATTTTATTTTGCTGTACTTTATTGTACTTCACAGATACTGCATTTTTTTTTTAATTGAAGGCTGTGGAACCCTGCATCGAGAAAGTCTATCAGTGCCATTTTCCAAGAACATGTGCTCACTTTGTTGTTACATGTAATTGAAATATGTGTATTTTTGAGAGGCATAATGCTGTTGCATACTCAGTAGGCTAAAGTTTATTGCAAAGATAACTTTTATGTGTATAGAAAAACAAAAAAAAATTGTATGCCTCATTTTATTACATTTGCTTGTAGTGGTAGTTTAAACTGAGCCTGCAGTATCTCTGAGGTGTACCTGTGTATCTTCT
>NW_004567123.1:397678-459617 GCF_000260355.1 Condylura cristata | reverse complement strand
TATGTAATAGTTCAAGAGAGTGAATGCTGAGATAGAAAATTCACTAAAGAACCTTGCAAAAATATGAAAAATACTGCCACTGTCACCAAATTTTAAAAAGATAATATGGCTATTTTTTATTAAACTATGATGCTTATGTTAACATGTTATGGGTTTGTTTTTTTTTTAATGAATTCATTTATACTTAAATAGCATTTGTCTACTTCAGTTTTTAATTTGGTAAGTCTTGATAAATTAATTCCTTTAAGTGATAGTTATTTGGCTCCTCGTTGAACTAAAACTTTAAAAACCACTGATCAAGATAATTATTATGAACAATTTGTTATATTTCATAATCTAAAGCTAGATTAATGGGACAAATATCCAAATGTCATAACTGAGAGCCTTAAAGTCTGCATTATGGGACAGTTTTAAATAAAGTGGAATGGATTCTGTTGCTTTTCTGTAACCTGAACATACCACGTGTATTTCACAAGATTGGTTAAGTGCAATTGGAATGCCACAGGAACGGTGCTTTTAGAGTTTGGTTTGAAAAATTGTCATTAATATTATTACACCATATAAAATTAGAGAATTACTGAAACTATTGGTTTCATTTTTAGAGTACATCTTATAATCTGTCCACCATAATATATGGATTACTAACCTAGTAATAATATCTTTGGCTATTAAGCCAAGTCTCATTTTGATTGTTGGCTCTTAAATAGTTTGGCAGATGTTGGAATAATCTGGAAATTTTTATTTACGTGCATGGGTTTAAATCAACACCAGATTTTAACGTTTTGAATTTTCAAATCTAAAAGGAAAATTCTAACCTTTGATATAAGATCATGAGATTTGAATCATTTTCCTCCTGTTGCGTGAGGGAAACTATTATGTATTATTAAAATGTTACTTCTACTATCATTCACAGTTGGGGCTGGATTTGGAAGAACTGGAGGAAATAGAAGAGGACGCTGGCCTTGGGAATGGAGGCCTGGGGAGGCTGGCAGGTAATGGTGCCCACTCGACTGGGGCTTTTCTGGGCTGGACCCTTGTCAGTGGTCACCTGGAGAGGCCAAGTTCCACTGTGCTTCTGGCACTAGTCTTTTAGGGAAAACTGGCCTCAGAATAGATGGGAGAGTGTTCTCCAAGTCAAAATCTTTGTCACAAGTGGGAAAATAATGCAGAATTTATATTCTCTTTCTGTACTTCATAGTCATCATGAAAATCAGATGCCAGTGTTGGGAAACTGGTGCTGGAGAGGTTTCTAGTGTATCAACCTCTGTCCACAGCCCATAAGTCAGTAACTGGAAGAAAGACAGATAGGGGCATGCACAGACACACACACACTGTCACCCATCTTACAACAAGTTGCTCCTGCGTTCTTAACAGTAATCAGAATGCCCTGAAATAATAGAACCGTTCCTTTGTGGGACATTGTCCCTTGGACCATCCTGTGAGCATACCCAGTTCTTTCCTGTTTTTTTTTCTCTGTTCAAATTACTTTTACCAGCTTTTTTGGTTCAAGGGGTCTGGGTGGAAGCAGAAGCAGCACGTAGGGGTTTGGTTGTATTGTGTGCTGCAAGGCTCTCAGGCAGTGCTTCTGGAGCAAAAGAAAGCTTTGTTCTGCTCCGTATGGGGAATGTGGCCCACTCTGCGTCATGCCCCTTTGGGGAGTTATCATTTTGTAAAGGGAGCACACATCATAAAATTGATCTGAGGTGTATGTGTTTATGTTTTCAAATTCTTCAAAAAGTGTAAGTGAAACGTTTCCCTCAAACAACATAGCACATGAAGCCACACACTATGAAAACACTTGGCAAGGCCTGTCCCTCCACCTCCCTGGAGTATCCTGGGAGTTCTGCTCCCACGCTCAGGGATCTGTTCTTGTTTCCAACGCTGAAATGAGACAGGCAGTGAGCTGAGTATGGGTTCCCTGTATGCCACTAGCCCAAGACTTGGTTCACTCTGTGGCCTTCACCCCAGTGGCATCCTGTCAACCATCAGTGTCTTCCCACTTGTCCTTTTCTAGTCAGTGAAAGCAGAATGTTTTCCCAGCTTGTGGAAGCCCCAGGCCCTGAGACCTCTTCACCAAACGATTGCGTCAGCTGTCCCATCCCTGCTCTCCACCACCCCTCCTGTGCAGGGCTTTCCCGGCCATCCCAGTCTGGCTCTTGTCAACTTCCCTGCCACCTTTTTGTCTACTTCCACAGTGGCCTTCCTGTGATGGCAGTGACAGCCCCTCCTCTGTTATACACACTCCCCTCACTGTGCAGACCCAGAGTCACCCAGCCTGCTGGAGCTTGATGTGCCCTGTCCTGCCTGCAAGAGTGACTTCCTCAAGACAAGAGCCCAGATGTTACACACTCTGGGTCGTCCTGTTCCACCCCCTCTGCAAGGGCTAACATAGCTGGTGAATTGGGAGTGTATTTTATTTGGTGTTTAGACATTTTTTTCTTTCTCTTTTAATCCAGAGGTTTAATAAAGTGGCTTCTGGATCTTTATTCAGAACACTTGTTTTCATTTTTTTAAAGATACTTTGGTGCTTCTCTCACCTTTTGGAAACCTGAGGGTAGGAAGCCATTCCATGATGGCAGAGGGTGAAATATACATTGCCAGCCCCTCTCCTCTTTCTTCACTAGCATATGGGGAGGGATTTTGTGATGTTCCCGCCTACCCTCACAGCTTGGATTTTATGTGCGGAGAGGTGCAGGACTTTCAGTCTGAGCAAAGGTCTTAAAGAACAGGTTGGCAGGGAGGGGACCTTGCATTTAAAGACGTGCAGAGTTCCATGTGCTCTCTGGGAGTCCTCCCTCCCACCTCCAGATGCCCCACATTGGTGTCTTCAAGCCGAAGTGTGTTCTGGGGGCTTTCCTTTTCATGGAACCTGACGCTGAGGGGGGTCAGCAGTGTCTGACTGGAGGCCAGCAACCCAGCTCCTACTAAACTTGGGTGTCTTGACTTGGATCCAGGGGACCTTGTCATTGATCCCAAGACCTTTGTGTTTGGACTTTCCAGCCTGCTTCCTTGACTCGATGGCTACTTTGGGTCTTGCGGCCTATGGCTATGGAATCCGCTATGAGTTTGGGATTTTCAACCAGAAGATTGTCAACGGCTGGCAGGTAGGTGAGACTTTGCTCCTACATTTATTTATTCATTCTCATTCACACAAGAAAATACACAGAAGCACTTTCAGTTGGGCTTTTTATTCTTTGAACTCCTTGGAGAGAGAACACACCAGTTGAAAGCAAAGCAGTGGTAGGCACTATGCAGAATCCTGCTCTCATCCTTTTTCGGTAAGGCCTGGCAGAGCTGTCTCTTGGCAACTCATTGCAGACAACTTCTGGGTGGTGACCTTGTGGGGTGGAACCTCCCACCCAGCTGGGCCTAATGGGAGGGGTATGTGTGAATGCACCACCATGGGCTGCATGCATATTGAAGGTGGCCGTTCCCTGTTCCCAACAGAGGGACAGCTAGAACAGTTAGAAAAACAGGTTTTGTTCCTACCTCCTGCCTCCACCCCCTGACACAAATGAATGACAGTATTTGGAAGGTTAAAGACCAGGCTACCAAGCAAAGTGGGCTCCAGGAAGCTCAGGCTCCATCTAAATGGCAAGCAGCTCTGTATAGTGGCCACAGCTGTGTCACAAAGCGTAGCCCAGTGTCCTGCCTGGGCAAGGTGGCTATTTCCCCTCATCTGGCCCTTCAAATGGAAGACACAGCCATCCACTGAACAGACTGTAGTTTATATAATATAATTTGGAGCCAGATGGTTACAGATAGAGGAGGACTGGGACCAGAGGTTTGTAACACAAGAAAAGCATCGCCTATGTGAAACAGATGGGACAGCAGGGTAGGAATGCCCTGTGTCTTAAGGGTGTTCAGTTACACAGGCATGTGCAGTTGTTACAAATCATCAATGCCATTCTTAAATTTATACATTTTGGCCCTTCCTGGTGACTGTAGCCACTTCAGTGGAAGTTTGATCCTCAGCCCCAGAGGTTACCCACATGGCCCAGCAGACCTCTCCTGCCTTGCCTGCTGCTTCCCTCAGCAGTGTACTTTGTCGTTTTGCCTGTTCTGCTCCCCACTCTGGCTCTGGTGAATCCTCCTATCACCTCCGCACTTCTTACCTGTACCCCAGTTCCGTATGAATAAATAATTTTTTTAATTTACACATTTCACTGTACCTATAGTAACCTAAACAGTAAATACATAATGGACTCTATTTAATGACACACATATTTAATGGAGGAGTGTTTCAGCTTACTTTGAAATGCAGCAAAACATTAGGAATAGGATGGACATATACTGACACAAGCACAGCAAAAGTTAACAGTTATAGAGCCTGGGTGGTGAGGGTGTGAGGGTGACTAATTCTTTTAACATTTTTTGAGTTTGAAAATGCTCATAACAAACTATTGATAAAGAAAAATAATGCCTAAACTTAAAACAGATTTCCGTCATTGTTTAATTTTTAGAAATGTTGTCTCCAACCATGAAAGGAGAAATGTGTTTCCTCCCAGCACTGCGGGTGATTTCATTCACATTCTGAGTGCTTTTCTAGTGCCCCGACCCCTGTGCATGGTGGCGTCTTTTGACTCCCATGGCTGAGGTCGCGACGTGTGTGTTTGTAAGACAGACTTTGGCCCCTGTGTGCTCGCTGGGTTACGCTTATCAGCAGGAAGGTTTTGGTGGTGTGTGTTTGCCTGACAATGGACATTTCTTTCTTCTGGCTCCTCCTTGCCATCTTGCATTACAGTGTAAAAACAGCCCTATAAGGACAGATGAGTTTTCAAGTGAACCTGTCAGTGAGAATGGTTTTAGCTGAGTTTTGTGTAGCAGAATTAAATATACACATGGTTGGACAGCAGTATCATTGCAAATGGGCCGCAGGTCAGCCTGCCTGGAATGTTGGCTTCAGGGGCAGGAAGAAGGTGGGATCCAACTGCCTTTTGTCTTTAGGAAGGTGCTGTTTTTGCAGGTGACTCCTGAAATTACTCTGTGAGAGATGGCCAGGTGCTGGTGGTGGTGAATTTCACTAATGTGCAAGGACATGCAGCAGGAGGTCAGAGGTGGCAGTGGTATGTGATGACTGTTTCTGTCACCAGACACAGAAGTCTTGCCACTGTGATGGAGAGGGGCATACTGAAGCAGTCACCTTCCTACATCACAACCCAAATTCTCTTGGTGACTTTTTGCTTCTGTAGAAAACTATTTTTAAAAAAGCCCCTCAAAACAACATGCTGGTTAAATTTAAAGAAAAAAAGACTTAACCACATTGAAATTTTAATTTTTATTTATAACTCTTTATTCACTGCCCTCCCAAATTAATTTATTCCATTGTTTCTAAGCAGCATGAATTCCACAGGGTGGTGGGGAAAACAACCCACCAATACTTCTAATTCAAAGGATGAGTCTCTGGGACAGAGACAGAATCAACATACTCACTGATTTTTCCCTTTGGGGAGGCCTAGCAGCAAGGTGGGTTCAGGCTCTCCAAACCTCTCAGGTATGTGGTGTCCTTTTCAAAATAGCGGGTGCCCCATGATTCTTTTCTTTTTAAAATAATGTCTTCATGTAGACATCAAGAGTTTTTTTTTTTAAACTTATTTATGCATACAAGAATTGAGGTATTGGTGAGAAGTGTGGGGATGAGTGGCTTCACCAGACAGACTAGGGAGCAGAACAGGCAAACAAAATGAAAAACACTGCTGAGGGGAGCAGTGGGCAGGACAGGAGAGTTCTGCTGTGTCATATGAGTCACCTCTCTGGCCTGGAATTAAACTCGTTCTTCTTTTTTTTTAAATGATCAAAAATAAGAGTTAATAGCTATACATTATTATTATTTGATCCATATATAGTTTTTTTAGTTGTCCTATACATGCTTTTTACAACTTTTTTTATATTGCTAAATTACTCTTTTTAATAATATATTATTTTTAATATATTTAATATATATTATCTATTTTTTATATATTATAATAATATAATAGCTTATTTTTACATCATTTTGTGCATTTTTCTATCTCAGTTATAATCCCCATGGTCTTCCTATCACCAAATCACCTATGTGCTGCAGATAGCTTCTTAATGCTGCACTTTAACCCACTGCACCACCAGAGAGGGCCCTCAGGTGGTTTTTAATGTATTCTGAGAGCCAGGCATTCCTCATCACTGTTCATCACCAGAACATGTTCATCATCTCCAGAAGAAAGCCAGGGCCACTGGTAGTCACACCCAGAGCCTGACAACGCTCTGTATTCTGTGTATGGTGTTGGCTGTTCTAGATATTTTATGAAACTGGAATCATCATATGTAGATTCTTTGGCTTAACCTCCTATTTTCATGGCCCATCCACATTGTAGCATCAGGTCTAAATTCCTTTCTATTTCTGAATTCAGCTGATTCTTTATGTGTTTTTACTTTGATGCAGTTTTCTAAATTTTGTATGAGTTTGTTCCTTTAGCAGTCCAAGTATTGATTTTACAGCTTGACCTTGATTGGAACTGGAAATCTTTGTGTCATCCTCGCCTACAGCTTTGTTTCAGGGCTGGGTCACATCCTCAGAACTGCATGGCGGGTGCAGAGCAGGCATCTCCTCCGGGAACTCACCTCTTTGCCTCCTTCCCAGGTGGAGGAGGCTGACGACTGGCTGCGCTATGGAAACCCCTGGGAGAAAGCCCGGCCTGAGTACATGCTCCCAGTGCACTTCTACGGGCGGGTGCAGCACAGCTCCGAGGGCGTGCAGTGGCTGGACACGCAGGTACCTACTGGCTGTTCCCAGGGCCAGGCCAAGTGTGTGGCCACCTGTGTCCTCCGTGTGGCACAGGCTCCCTCTTGGAGTGGGACGCTTGCTGTTTCTGCAGAGGACTGCGCTCCTCATACAAACGCAGGGGAGGCTTTGTTTCCCTCATGTACTCAATTTTTTAGACTTTACCAAGAACTTCCTAGACAGTGGACAGTGCTGGGCAATGAGCCTACTCTGTAGTTGCATGTTGGGCATGAGACCTGCAGGTGTTTAATAGCAACAGAGCAGAGTTGTGATGGGGACAGGATGTTTACTTCCTGGGGAGCTCACCGGCAGCTCCCAGCATCGCCATCACTCTGATCTGTCAGAACCCTGGACGTGAGCGGATGCCCGTGAACAGCCAGGCCTGTGGAGGCGGGCAGGACCGAGACTGCTGCTAGCCAGAGACATGAGGCATGTGGTTAAGTCTGGGCTCACAGACACAGAGAGCATACATCTTCGTGGCTTGGGGCCTGGGGGGCTGGCAGAAGGCCTCATGAGTGGGGGGGGGGTACTCGCAGTAAGACTTAGTTGTCTGGTGATGTGTATAGCATGAGTACAGAAAGGCGAGACAATTGCAGCAGGCAAAGCAAATTGTTCCTATTTCCTGCAATGTCTGCTTTTAATAGGGTCCTGGTGCAGGCACTGGCTACAGCCATGTCGTGGAGTCCTAGCCTGTCATAATAAGTTGTATTTAGATTAAAAATGCTGTAAATGGGATAAACATATTTCTAAATGTGTCTGTTGTAGAAAATGAAAATGGCAGGGGAGATAGGGAAGCCCAGAGCTCCCTGGGGCACCCCAGACAGGGCAGGATGTAGAATTGACCCAGAGGGGGGCCATGGAGAGGGAGGAGAAAGTTGGGGCTGCCTACAGAGGATGCCACTGGCTTTGGGCCTCAGGAGCCAGTGGCACAGGTGAGAGATGGGAAGGGAAGATGGTACAGGCTGCAAGCTGGCATTCCTGTCGATCTGAGCTGACTGCATCTTGTCACACTGCCCAGTGGCACTCCTGTGCCACCACAAGCAAGAAACCCCATCAGCAGGTAGCCAGCTGGAAGTGGCCTGCTTTGTCCTGTGCATGGCAAAGGCAAAGCTGATACTTTTGGGCAAATAGGAATTAGGAGAACACACGGCAAGCTCTGGGTGAAGAGCAAGTCCTGTCATTTCTGTCCAAGCAGAGGGAGTCAGCTGCTTTGACTTTGCCTAGGTTAGCATCAAGGCAGGAGCCTTGCTACAGGTGGGCAGTGGTGGTCCCGAGGAGGAGCCCTCTGTTGGGAGATAGGCACTGGTTCTGAGATGCCCAGAGTGGAAGGAGAAGAGGATGGCATGAGGGCAGACTGTGTGCACCTGGCTGCTCAGGGAGCAAGAGCGGAGCAGGGAGTCAATGCAGGATTGCAGGAGGTAAAGCGAGAAGGCAAACGCGACCCAGGATACTGAGGAGTGGCTTACCTGTGAGGCTTCCCAGGTGTCCCAGCTCAGGAAGTCAGCAAGCAGGTGTGCGGCAGGGCCGGATGGGTCAGTCACTACCTGGCACTGGACGGTGAAAGGCAGGTCAGGCATGTTGGGGGCAGGAGAAGAGCCGGAGCAATATGAGCAGGTAGACCACCAACAGGAGGGTGCAACTGTTTGCTGCAAGGTTGGAGCTGACCGACCTCGTGGGTCAAGACTCTGACTGGATCAAGCAGCCAGCACTGTTGTTCTGCTTGACTGCATCCTAACATCTCTTTTCTTGGCCAGGTGGTATTGGCTATGCCCTATGACACCCCAGTGCCAGGCTATAAGAACAACACTGTCAACACCATGAGGCTGTGGTCTGCCAAGGCGCCTAATGACTTCAAACTCCAGGATTGTGCGTTCTCCCTGTCCTGTTGGGTGGTTTGTGCCCAATCTCCCCTCTTCCTACTCAGCTCCTGTCCTGTCTCTGCACTCGGCTAGAGACCATCTGCTTCCTTGGCCACACCCCTCTAGTTGTAAGAGGCCAGAGGGCAGGTTCCTGGTGCCAGGGGACTCCCCTTGGAGAGTCACCAGCCAAGAGAAATCCTGTGGGACCTCTGCATTCCCAGGAAAGAGTGAGGGGCCTCTGTAGGAGTGGGGGACATTTGGGCTGCTGGCCTAGATCTGGGGGAATGAACAGGGCCCCAGAGCAGCAGGGTGTGGGGGGCATCTGTCCAGTGATGCTTTTCCTTAGACTGTTGGGAAAGTGTTACAGAGCCGTGGGGAGGCCTGGGATCTGACCTCCCCATCTCTGCTCGCAGTCAATGTGGGTGGCTATGTGGAGGCAGTGCTGGACAGAAACCTGGCTGAGAACATCTCCAGAGTCCTGTATCCAAACGACAATGTGAGTAGTCAGTCTGCGCCACGCCTCCTGCAAGTGTGGGAATGGAAGGCAGACTCTCTGGAAGGACCTGTTTGCCAGCCTCATGGCAAGGCTGATGGCCCTCCTGTTGCTCCTGGGGTGTGAAGACAGGCAGGGTACCCTGCTGAGGTCTAGTGAGTCCAAGTGTGCCTATAGTGTCTCCTTTTTTGCCCTCTCCCTAGAGGGTTTTGAGGGGGTGCTACACTACCTTGCTCATACTCTTATTGCTCAGAGAACACCCGCTGTTGAGCTGACCTGCTCAGAGCACAAGTCGGCACACACTGCAAACCTGCTCAGAGCACTCCTGCTCCAAGCCAAGCACATAAGCACACAGTTACCCCCAGAGGCAGGTCTGAGCTTACTGCACACAGACCATGTACAAGAACATGTGGAAGGCCATGTGCCAAGATTCAGGAGCCTGGTAGACCTCAGGTCCAGTCTACCTCTGCTCTTCTTCTACCATCTGATGCCACTTCCCAAAGAATTGCATGCCCTATCCCCTGCCCGAGATTTACAGCAAATTCTAAAGCTGCAGGTGCAGTGTACTTTGAGGATACACTTTGGAGGTTGCCTTTTTGTGTGGCTCTTTTGCTCTGCCTCTTACAGTTAAGAGACTAGACCTTCCCACCCCATGTCCCCACACAGGGCAGTGTGACCCCACACTCACTGCCTCGCACACCCTCCCTGTTGGAAGGGCACACGAAGGTTAGCACCTTGGCAGGAATGGTGGGTCTGAGGCACTGGCATCGTGCTGGCCACCTGCACATGTACCTGCAGCCCTGGGGCAGACCTGAGTATGGGGTGGAGTAGGCTGGCCCCAGGGTCGCCGCAGTGTTGACTGCCTGGTGTCTGCAGTTCTTTGAGGGAAAGGAGCTCCGCCTGAAGCAGGAGTACTTTGTGGTGGCTGCCACACTCCAGGACATCATTCGACGCTTTAAGTCCTCTAAGTTTGGCTGCCGGGACCCAGTGAGAACCTGTTTTGAGACATTCCCAGACAAGGTATGTTTGTAACAAGGGATTGAGCTGAGTGCAGAACACAGGATGGTCTAGCCTCGATTTCTTCTTCCAAAAGTGGGCATGGGACAGGAGGGTGGGCAGGACAACAGTGCAGCTGGCCGTCAGTGGCCAGGCCGCTCCTCTCTCCTGAGGGCTGTACTGGAGGAGTACTCCTTGTAGGAGTTGAGGCAGTCGGGACTCTGTAAAGGTTCCCATGGCAAAGCCTGACACATTTGGTGGGCTCTGTTCAGTAAACATTGCTCAGCGCACACCTGCTGTAGAGCACACCTGTTCAGAGCACACCTGGCTGCCTGTGGTCCCTCTGGGCCTTGTGCCCACTCTCTGCCTTGGTCATCTCCCTGTTAGACCCAGAGCCTCTGCAGTGCTGTCTGGTCCCCACTGTCAGCCTTTTAGATCTGACCCCCAAAGCAGGGCGATAAGGACTCCAGTTCCGTGCAGGCTCCCATGTTGCTCGTATAAATAAGTGGATTAAAGGGATCCTCTGTGTGGATGCAGGTCGCCATCCAGCTGAATGACACCCACCCCGCCCTCGCCATCCCTGAGCTCATGCGGATCCTGGTGGACGTGGAGAAGATAGACTGGGATAAGGTGAGCACTGAGGGTGTAGGCTCAGGCCACCATGTTGGTGGCCCCTGGGTCATGGCATGGGGCGGCCATGTTCCCCTGACCAGGTCTGTCCCAGGGATGGGCCCGAGCCAGTCTGGGAGTGGAGGGAGTCCTCTGCCTGTGGCTGGGGGAGAACTGAGGATTCTCCTTGAGAAGTCAGAGGTCCTGGCTGGAAGATACCCCAGGAAAAAGACAGGGGTTTCTCCCAGGGGACCAGGACACCCTGAGTGGGGGAAGTGGTGCTAAGGTACAGAATAGCAATTGCCTGGAAGACAAGACAGGGATTCTTACCCTTAGAGTTTCTCATATATATATTTTTTCATTTTAGAAATCAAGGCCAAGAAGTATCAAATACTTTGTTTACATAGGTATAGGCTTGTTCTCATGTGTTGACTTACTGTGGTCCTAGATTCTGTAGTTTAGTGGGTTTTCCTTAACGTAGTGTAATGAAATCAACAAGTGAAGTTATAAAACAGATGGCTCCATTTTGTAACAACCAGAGTCTATTTGGGTGAGCCTGGGGGCCCCATTCTGGGTTCCTGGCCCCTATCCAATGGACAGTAGAAATCATGCTTACCAGCATCTTCTGGGCTATGGTTAAGTCACTTTAGTGAAACTGAAAAAGAAAATGCTCAGCACTATTTGTTTACCAATTTAAAGAAAAAATTATGAGGTGATTTCCAGATAGCAGGGTAAAATCAGCGTGTACACTGCATTAGCTGTGCAGCTCACTGGGCCTGTGCTGGGATCAGAACTTCTGCCTTCACTCCCAGACTTTCCCTTTGCCTACACATCTGGCAAGAAAGCCGCATATTTCTAAACAAAACACTGGAATGTTCTAGGCCTGGGAAATCACAAAGAAGACCTGTGCGTACACCAACCACACTGTGCTGCCAGAGGCCTTGGAGCGCTGGCCTGTGTCCCTGTTTGAGAATCTGCTGCCGCGGCACCTGGAGATCATCTACGCTATCAACCAGAGACACTTGGATGTGAGCCTGGCCTGCCGGGGTTGGGGGGCTGAACCCACCATGCCCACCCTTACTGCTGATGTAGGACCAGGGCGTTGGTAGGCCACACCACACTGCCCAGCCCTCCCCACCCTCCTGCTGCCATGTGGCCTGGGATAGGTGCTTTATCTCCTGAATGGACCACCTCGGCCCAGCAGTGGGCTCTGGGGACTGGAGGCTGTCACATGGCGAAGCTGATGGCTGGTCTCTCCCCATTGCTTCCCTCAACATACACACACACACACAACCCCTACTGTGTTGCATACAAGCTTTCTGAAAACCTTCCTTTCCCCCAGAGAGTTTAGGTGTGACTGGTTCGTGAGGCCAGAGACTTGCCCTTTAACACCAGAGCAGCATTTGGGAGTCTGGGAAACAAAGCACCCTGTGTCTTTTCTGTTATCCACAGAGGAAACTATATGAAAACTGGAGGAACTTAGAACTCAGTTATGATTGTAGTTCACTTTTTAGCTTTCTGGTGCAAAGTAGCTGTTCTCACAGGTCAAAATAAGTTAATTTAGGCCCCTCTCAATACTCCCCCACCACCCGGCCCACAGGGACTAGCTTTTCCTTGTGAGTCGAGTGGCTGGTCCCCTCGCTTCCTCCCACAGAACAGTTCTGCAGGGTCCTCAGGCTCGCCCAGGCCCCCTGGGCTGGGCAGTTTGGGGGAGCTTCCCCTGCAGTCCAGGCCCTTGGGGGTACAGGGCTATGGTGTAGCAGCCTTAGGATTTCCCCGGAGGAAACGTAACTTCCCTGTGGAACTCCAGCTCACCTCCACCCCCTGCTCACCCATCTGTCTTGGCACAGCACGTGGCGGCCTTGTTCCCTGGAGACGTGGACCGGCTGAGGAGGATGTCTGTGATTGAGGAAGGGGACTGCAAGCGGATCAACATGGCACACCTGTGTGTGATTGGTTCCCACGCTGTCAACGGTGTGGCCCGTATTCACTCGGAGATCGTGAAGCAGTCTGTGTGAGTGTGTGGTGTTTGCCCCAAGCTGGGACTCACCTTTGTCCTGACCACAGACGTGTTTCTGGGGACCTCAGCCACCACATATGGCAGCTGATCTGGAGCACCATTCCACGCCCTGTGAGCCTCGACTGAGCTGCCTGGGCACACCAGCCAAAGGGCTGTGTCTCCAGTCTGTCCAGTCCCTGCTCCCAGGCCTTCTGTTGGCCGAGTATCTCAAGCGTCCTGCCTGGTGACCAGCACACTGGGCAGGGTAGAGGTCCAGGTTGAGCCTCATGTCTCCTATCCCCCCTCAGTGCAATGTGATCTCAGAGTTTCTGCCTTGGTCCCCCTCCCCCATCTCCTGTGAGCCCCATGGGCCTTCTGTCCATATAGAAGGTCCTGTGTCTCTAGGGCCAGGCAAGGGCTTTTGTCACCTGGTGTTCCTCTACTTTACATATGAGGAAACAGCCCCAGTTTCTCAAGCCCTGAAGCCAGTAACGCTCCATGGTCATAAATCAGACACACAGACCACTCTGGAAACAGGCAGGCTCCACTTCTGAATGGTCCCAGTTGGCACACACTACGTAGTCAGCGTGGGGCACAGTGATGAAAGTGGCTGTATCTGCTCACAACTTCTCTCCCCGCAGTGGTGTTAATACCCTGTGTCTTGAGGAAACAAAACAGAAAACCAGGCTTCGCGGTCTCTCTTTGGAAGTCCTTTACTCTCTTGCTCGCCTTGTCTAAAGCACCGCATTCACAACAGCTGCCTGTCTACTGTTTTTAGCTTTAAGGATTTTTATGAACTGGAGCCAGAGAAGTTCCAGAACAAGACAAATGGTATCACACCCCGACGCTGGCTGCTCCTATGCAACCCTGGGCTGGCCGACACCATCGTGGAGGTGAGAACTGTTGTCTGGAAGCCAGTGTGGTCAGGTCATCACCAGAGGCCTTCTGGGCTGGCTATGGCTCTGGGGACATGAATGGGCAGGTATTTACCAACCTATCCCTGTGCTTGCTTGGGAAGGAAGGGAACAAGTACTCTTAGATGCAGGGGGCTATTGTTGCCAGGCTGGGCCCACTGTGGGGACTTGCTGCTGGGAACACAGCCCTCTGGCTGATAGGCTCTGGGCAGCTCCATCACCACCCATGAGGGCCTCAGAGTGATGCGCATGCCTCATGCAGGGGAAAAGACTTGCTAAGGAAGGGACAGCAAGGCGAGATCTGGGTGAGCGGGAAGGGCTGGCCACAGCTCTCAGGGGTGGCAAGTCTCAGGTCCATGCCCTGTGCAGGGGGACCACCGGGCAGCTGAAGATCAAAGCCATATCATGCTGGGCAAGCAGGGACAGTAAGGAGGGTCTATGGAAACAACTGGCCCAAGTACCAGAGACCAGGAGTTCTCTCTTGATCCTGAATTAGCAATGGGAAACTACAGGAGGATACTTGTTGAGAGCTTTCCTTGGAAAGACCCTCTTTGTAACGTGGAGAAGGAAGAAGGCCCAGGTTAGGGCAGTGTGGTGGGGAGTTGCTCAAAGGCACTGTTATGGTGGTGAGGGGTGCAGAGCCTTTGGGGTGAGTGGAAGGTGCGGCTTGGGCAGCAAAGAGGGCCTGAGCCCGGCTGGCCCCTGCACTTGTGGTGGGTAGTTGAGCTCACCAAGATGTGGACCACTGCAGAATAGCTGGGCATGAACTAGGTCTGACAGAGGAAGTGTGGTGTCCTTTCTGCTAGGCTTATAAGCATCCACCATGGAGGATGTTTCCTAATAGCCCCGGGGCTGAGGAGCTTTGAATTGGAAACGGTTGGAGAGGAGAGCAGAGGCATGGTGATGGGTCTTGCCCAGGGCAGAAGTCATGTGTCTCTTCATGGTTCTCCAGAAAATCGGGGAAGGTTTCATGACTGACCTGAGCCAACTGAAGAAGCTGCTGCCATGGGTGAATGATGACGCCTTCATCAGGGATGTGGCCAAGGTCAAGCAGGTGTGTCACATGCGGCTGTAGGGGGTGGCATCCTGGCCTCCATGTTCTGGTTGTTAGTGTCTGGGGCACCCAGATTCCATCCTCTCCATTCATCTCTTCAGATGTGCACCCCTGTGACCTTGGGCTCCACAGCAGGTGGGCAGTGGACTAGTGCAGGCCCCCAGATAGCCTCAAGAGTGCTTCTCTAGAGTCCTGTAGGAAAAGCTGATCCAGGGGGCAGTGCTTGGGAAGCAGAGTCAATCCCTGCACCTCTGCACATAGCCTGTGGTTCAGCTGTGTCTCACCCTCTCCCTCTGCAGCCAGCCTCACAACTAGACAGACAAATCACATGGTGCCTTTCCAGCCAAATAGGTGGCAGACCCTGATCCCTTAGAGACCTTGGCCTGCCGCTCCCTGCTCAGAACCCGAGAGGCTCAGAAATAGTTCTGGTCTTCCCAGAAGGCTCTCCTTTCACACCATGTTCACTGGGTTCTTTTTAGTCTTTTTTTGTCCTTTGCTTCTCTCATATTGATCTTTGTCTTGTTTTCCATTTACTTCTGCCACTTTTAGAGCAGATCCACTTCAGGACCTTAGTTTTTCATCACTATCACTCCCCAGCCCTCTCTGGGTAGCAGCGCCCTCCCCTGGGTCCCTTCTGTAGCTTTTCTGACAGAGGGACGGAGAGATCTCTTGACTCTCAGGAGACTTGTGGGCTTTGTTCTTGTAAACCAGTCTACGTCTTTTCTCCTTTTTCTCCCCAGGAAAACAAGTTGAAGTTCTCTGCCTTCCTGGAGAAGGAGTACAAGGTGAAAATCAACCCCTCTTCCATGTTTGACGTGCACGTGAAGAGGATCCACGAGTACAAGCGGCAGCTGCTGAACTGCCTGCACATTGTCACCTTGTACAACCGTGAGTGGCCAGCCACTTGACCTTGACCTTCAGCTGGGCCCAGGACTGGCTCACTGGGTGCCCATCCTCCACCTGGGCCTTTTCCTCTCATAGCTGGGTGGGGAGCAAGGGATGTGTGCACATTTATTTTAAGCAACAGTCTTATGTTTTCCCTGTGCTTTGTGCCAGAGCGGTTACCCAGGTAGGTGGTGATGCTGCCTCCAGTCTGGTGCTCGTAGCCTGGGCTCCAGGGAACAGGTGGACAGCTGGGCTCCTCAGAAGAGCCCAGGGGTGCGGAAACTTAGCTGCACCCATGTGTTCAGAACAGGGTCTTGGTGGGAGCCTCCGAGGGACTCAAAAGCATGATTGGTTATCTTGATTAGACTTACCTTAAGTTATTGAAAAGACTTGTTAAAGTCTACTGATAAAAGACATTAAGTGGAAGATGTATGCATTTGTGCATGTACCTTCAATGGTTTAAGCAACATTTAATGATGAGAGAAAACAAAGACCCCTTCAAGTAAATACATATTGCATGTAGGCTTATAAATGAATAAAACCTTAGGGGAAAATTTGGTTTCACATTATTGAAATATAATAAAGTGATTATTAATTTTGAAGGCCAAAGGAGGCCACAAAACCTCTTTTTAAGATACATCCCTTTTAAGAGCATCAGGTCCCCTGTTACCAGTAAGGCAGACTTGTCAGGCGGAGGAGTCTGTCACTAGGGAGGCAGGTAAGTAATAGGACCAACACTGGCTTGGTGCTACGTTAGTTGCCCTTGAGAGAAGCACCAGGCATGCTCGCCTGTGTGTGTGGCCTGCAGGCTAGGTGGAGACAGCAGTTCGTTGAGTCCTGTGGTTTCTTTGCCATGATCTTCTCTTGCAAGTTGAGATTTTCTGCTTTTATTTTGTCATTTCCCCAGGGGTCCCCATCCCATTTGTGATCAGCAGTGAAGGTCTCTAGGCACACTTCCCCGCCATCCAATCCCACCGCATGGGACAGTAGTTGTCACTGCCAGCAGCGAGGGCCTGGTGGCCCATCACCCTTGCCTGCATTTGTGTCCAAGCACTTGCGCATGGTGTTTCTCTGTGGTTGGAGGGTACAATGGCATCACTCTTGTCTTTGTCCCCAGCATTTGTCTGTGTCAGTTTGAATTGGACATGTTCAGTCCCTGTCCTTTAGCTGAGTCTGCAACAGTCACTTGTGTAAGCTGAGCTCCCAGGCGCTCCCTGCAGGTTCCGAAAAGCCTATAGGCTTGCAGCGCAAAGGACACCTACTGAAGGTGACACTCAGCTTTCCTTTCTAGCCCTGAGCAGCTTTGATCCCCGCACTCTGATGTCTGGCAGGGGGATGTCTTGGTCCCCGAGTGTTCTCTGCGCCAGCACTAAGTGTGCTGGGCTACGTCCAGGCCCAGCCCAGGTGGCCAATGTTCCTGTCCAGGTTCTTTGACTTTGTCAGTTGATATCTTGTATTATTTCCAGAAGTTGTCTGGAAATAGACTCTAGAACAGCTGCTTGGAGCCATTGTTGGGTCCCCTTTCCAGGCTTCAGGAGGGTGGTATAGGTTTTTTTCTGCCCGCCCACCTTGTCTGAGGTCGTGATATCTGAGCATTTCCCGAAGATCTTCCCTTTTTGTTCTGTGCTGTCTGCTTGTCTTCTCTCCTTTGTGTGCTGCGATGCCTCTCAAATCTCCATGCCCTCTGGGGTTCCGGAACCAGGCTGCCGTTTGGGCACTGGTCCTGCCTTTCCCCCCCATGCTTCATTCCCCATACAGTTTTCTTACCCTCTCCCCACCGCTGTACTTTTTGACACTGTGGCCTCCTTTCCAGGTTAGTGGGCACCACAGGTTGCAGGGAAGATGTCTCCTCATTTGCAGCGAGGCACTTCTGCAGCTCCTGACACAGAAGAGCTGCACATGACCCAGAACTCCATGGGCTCTGGATACCACAGGCTCCTCATGTGGCTGCATTTCAAGCCCAAATTGGCATAGAGAGCCACTAGCCCTGATGCCCTGGCTCCTGCCCTCTGGGTCTCTGTCCACAGGATGCCAGGGCCCTCCTTGTGAGGTTTCCCTGTAGGAGACATGCTTACAAAGTTGGTGGGCTGGCTCTGGGCTCTTTCCTGGGATGTTAGGCCAGGACTCCCCAGACAGCCCTCCCCCCCTCCCCACATACACTCCCTAGCCCCTTGCCCTGGCTTCCTGCCTGGCCCCAACTATCCACCACCTGGCATAGCTCGTGCAGTGATCTGGACTTTGCAGGTTTTTCTTTTTTCCTAGTTTTGGTGAAAAATGTAGTTGGTGTTGTTGATTTTTCTTGCTCTATGTTATTCCATCTGATTCCTGAGGTCAGGCCCATTCAGAATGGTATAGCCATAGCTAATTCTGATTTCTGGAAGGAGGAAATTTAGAATTAAGGAACAGCTATACTCTTTCTATAACTGGGGTCACCCACAAATCTTGATGTTAATTCCTGGCCCAGGCAAATTCTGGTCAAGGCCACCTCACCCTCTGTGTGGACACCTTCCCCAGCATACACTGAAATCTGAAAACCGTTTTCCCAGCCAGGATACACTCGTTTTGCTGCCACTTAAGGTGCTTCAGGAGGGACTTCTTACCTCTGGTCACAACGAGAAAGTGCAGGGACTTGGGCAGGTGTGTGTGTGTGGGAGGGGGGTGTTTACGTATCGTAACACACCTCAGTGGGTAAGAGTACCATTACCGTGACCCTGAAGTCACCTCTTCTTCATGTGGCCATCACTTGCAAGAGTCTTATGCTGGTGATCAGCCCCCAGAACAGGTACACGGTTTGGGCTGTGCTGAAACCACCAGCGCCGCTTTTCCGGTGAGCTTTTAGGAAGACTCGGCTCCAGGCTGGCCTGCCTCATCAACCCGGGTCACATGTGCAGAGCCAGGGGCCTCATCCCCTTCTGTGAGTGGGAGCTCCTGGTGGGTGTGTAGGGGCCCAGTGACTGTGCCCTGCTGCCTGTGTGAGGGTTGATCTCAGGACACTGAGCACCATGGCATGACCCAGGGCAGAAGATATCTGGCTCTGGTCACCCCACTTGACTCTCTTTTGTTTGTCCTGCAGGAATAAAGAAGGATCCAGCCAAAGCCATTGTGCCCAGGACTGTCATGATTGGAGGCAAGGTGAGCAGGCTCCTCTGCCCTTGCTTGGTGCTTGGCCAGCGTGCACAACCCTGCATGGTTTTGGCAAGATTGGAGCCAGCTGCCCATGGACTGGACACTGCAGTAGCCAGTGCCAGTTGACACCATCTGGTCCCCTGTGTGCTTGTGAGCTGAGTTAGTCCTCTCTTCCTCAGCTCTGTGATGGGGGTGGATGGGCCGTGCCTGCACAGCATGTGGGCAGCCCTCGCCCACCCCCAATTCCATGGTCATGACTTTTCTCTGAGTAACCACCACCTTTCTGTTCTGTGCTGGCTGTGGCCCCCAGTCTTACCTGCTACTCCCCAGCACTCATGGGCCAGAAGGACTCTGGGCCTTGGCTACTTTGTCAACCGGGTACCTGTTCAGTCTGGGTGTAGCCACATGTGCATCTGTTCCAGGTTCAGCCTGATCGCACCTCAGTTTACCTAGGCTCATGCTTCAGGACATGCTGTCCTGCGGGCCCAGTGTGCTGACACTGAACATCAGGTCCCCTTGTCGTGTTCTGCACTCCTGGGCTGGCAGAACTCCCCCCCCCACCACCACCACCACTTTTCCTGGGTGACATCAGATAACATGAGGTGCACTGGGGCACAGTTTCTTTCGGGGGGTCCTCACGGTAGGGCCTGGGTACTGGTAGGGACTGTTGCCTGTCCTTGGCCAGTAGGCTCTGTCCTCTCCTGTAGCGCAGACACGCATGAGGCTGAGCCAAAGACCTGCACAGCTCAGGCCACTGAAGCCAGAGCAACACACGCCGCGTTGTTGGCCTCTGCCTTCTCCCCCAGCCCTGCCATTTCTGAAGTTAGAGTCAGTCAGTGTACACTGAAATGTGGAATTTCAACACATTTTTAAAATGTTGCAGATTTCAAGCTAGAGAATACTGAGATTGGTGGACCATCCAAATACCTAGCCCTCGGCTGCACTGGGCTACTTCAGGGCACATTACATGACACTGCTTCTCCCCAAGCACTGCATCACGTCTTCACAAACCACAGTGTACGTGTGTTCAGATGCCACCACACAGTGCCACCCTCACCCTCAGACACTTGACAAGAATTCCTTCAGGCCCCCAGAGGTCAGCTGGAGCCTCATGCCCAGATAACTCATTAAAGTGACGTCTAACTCAAGCGGTGTGTTTTACGGGGTCCCAACGAGGTCACATGGCAATCGGTTCTGTCTCTTAAATCTTTTAATGTGAGATTTTTCTTATGTGTTTCCTACTTCTGCCTCGCAACTTATTTTTCATAGAAATTGGGTTGCTTGTCCTCCCCTGGGTTGGTTTTCTGACTGCATCCTCTGGTATGTTCCAGAAGTTCCTTAGGTTCCTGTACTTTCTGTTACTTGGTTCTCAGTTCTGTAAGTTCTTGTTCCTTTTAGCTCCCCATTTCTGAAAAGCAGAGAAGCAAAACAAGGTAAAACCCACACGTTGTGCACATGGTCGGTCGATGGCGAGGCCTGGTACCCAGTGGTGTGGGCTCTGTTGTCACTCATCTGTCTACCAGGTCATGTGCCAGACACAGGGACACCAAGCCTCAGCATCTGAGAGCCACCTCTCTTGACACCAGCAGAGGGTGACCCCGTGGGGCTGGCAACCAGGCTGTGATGGCCTGTAAAGGTGACGGGCCCCTCTGGGCGCCCAACCATGTCCCAGCCTAGCCCAGTGTGTTCCCTTCCTGTCCAGGCAGCTCCAGGTTACCATATGGCCAAGATGATCATCAAGCTGGTCACATCCATCAGCGACGTGGTCAACCATGATCCAGTCGTGGGCGACAAGCTCAAAGTGATCTTCCTGGAGAATTACCGTGTATCCTTGGCTGAGAAAGGTAGTGCCGGACAGTCACATAAGCAGAAACTTGCCCCTGCTTGGCAGTGCTGGGCAGGGCCACTTACTCTCAGGAGCATTAACTCTGCCCTGCGGCCGAGAGCACCTCTGTCTAGCAGTGGGAGGCTTTGAGGAAGCTCCCCACCTACATCGGTGGGGCGGCCCCTCAGGCCTTGGGTAGCCTCTATGCCTGTATTTTCTTGCTCCTGCCTGTGACCTCAGTGTCCCTCTCTTTCCCCTTTCCTCTGCCCCTCATCTTTGCCTTTCCGCTCCTCAGCTTTCTGGCTGGCAGGAGTGCCCCTGCCCAGGCAGCACAGTGCCTCACCTCCCTCTCCCCCACCCACCCAGAGGACCCCTCTGCCCTCACCTGCTTGGCTCTCAACGGCACTGCCTACTTCTAATCTGGGTCGGTACTTGTCCTTTCTGTCCTCTGAAGCAACCCAGGGCCTGACACCCTGAGCGTGCTCTGTGGAGTTTAGTCTATGATCAGTAAAGTTCCAGCACAAAGATTCTCAGGTGTCTCATCGTGGACCCTCTGTCTCAGGTTGCCCTGGATTAAGAAGGCGTTTTACAGGCAAGGTGGGCAATGCTCTGCCTACCACAGGGTAAGGGAGCCACTAGCTCATCCTGGAATGCCAGAAAGGGAGACCTGGGAGCCCCTTCAAGGGAGAGGGCGTGGTGTTCCTATCACATCCCAGTGGTGACACACCCTCTTGTGGTCCCTCCCCTGCACAGTGATCCCGGCCGCAGACTTGTCACAGCAGATCTCCACTGCGGGCACAGAGGCCTCAGGCACAGGCAACATGAAGTTCATGCTCAACGGGGCCCTGACCATTGGCACCATGGATGGTGCCAATGTGGAGATGGCTGAGGAGGCTGGAGCTGAGAACCTCTTCATCTTTGGCCTGCGGGTAGAGGATGTTGAGGCCCTGGACCGAAAAGGGTATGTGTCCCGGGCACTGCCCAGAGCCCCAGGGAGGGTGGTGGAGCTTTTGCAGGTACGCCACATCTGCCAGCTTCCCAGGCCCTGGAAGGCTGTCCTGAGTCGGCGTGGACAGGAGTGGCCGCTCTGTACTTTGACTCCTCAGCCCAGGGGTTTCTATGCATAAGATGCCCTGGTGTTTGGGGTGAGCCCTTGGGGACAGGACTCTGAGCACTCTCAGTAACTTGGGGGCTTTGGGCTGACCCATTGACAGTGGCCTGTCTCCGTGCAGTGACCTTTTTGTTCGGAGTAACTTTAATTCACAGAAAGTTGCAGGCCATGAGGGGCTCTACTTGCCCTTCTGAGCCTCCTGGGGCATATATATTACTGATTAGTATGATAGATCATCAGAACTAATCAGTAAGTGTATATACTGTTATTTACCAAAGACAATCCTGTGCTCAGATTTCCTCATGAACACCCTTCTCTGTCCCAGGTTCCTGTTTGGGGGCCCCATTGTTTAAACCTCAGTGTTCAGTCTTCCCTGGCATGTTTCTCAGCCTTTCATTGTTTTTCAAGACTTTAGAGACTCTTGAGTGCCAGCCCCAGCCTAGTTCTGAGCAGTAATTGAAGGCAGCATTGCCTAATTGCCAAAAAACTCTCAGGAGAATAAATGAGGCCTCAGTGCCTATCAACAGAAATTCCAGATGTCATTGGAACATCAGAACTGTGTCCCTGTCAGTCTGAGCATGACCCCCACCCCATGTCCCATTTTCTATCAGCCCCTCACTCAGGGTCTTTCTGCCCCCATATCCCTGTCCTGGCACACAGGGTACCACCTGCCACCCTCTCCCCAGACTCCCTGATGGGCCCACTCGTCTCCTCCATCTCCTGTTCCTGTTCACATACCTTTTTCTCCTCCATCCAGAAGGGTCGCGCAGCTGGAGTTGCTAAGAGTTCTGCCAGGATCCAGTTCCTGAGCAGCAGCTCCAGCAGGAACATGACAAAGTGTATGTGAGGCTGTGTCCCAAGCAGCCATATTTCTGTGCCAGAGGAGGAACAGGAGGCACCTGGCAGGGCCCTCCAGCTGCCCTGCAGGCTTCAAAGACTTGGGGCATGGGGGCAGGCCCGGGTGGCCCTCTCACAGCCCGACCTCCCGCAGGTACAATGCCAGGGAGTACTACGAGCGCCTGCCTGAGCTGAGGCAGGCTGTGGACCAGATCAGCAGTGGCTTCTTCTCCCCCAAGGAGCCTGACTGCTTCAAGGATGTCGTCAACATGCTGCTGTACCATGACAGGTGGGGCCAGCCTCCCCTTTGTCCCTGGTGTCTCCCCTCATCAGACAGTTAAAAATGTAGGTTTTTGGTAGTGGTGGGATAGGGGTTGGTTGGGGGTAGAATCTCAGATGCCCACCCAGAGAGCTCTGCTGTACCCCGGGCCCAAGCTGGCTATGGATGCTGATGGTGCCTCATGTGCTGCAGGGCTCTAAGGGTGGTGATGAATGCTGCCTAGTACACCTCCAGACCCCCCAGCACCAGCACCTCCTGGATGAGTGTGGCCGGCAAGGGTGGCATCCATGGGGCTGGTGGAGGTGCTGCCTCTACTCCCCAGGAATAATAGGGATCCCATTATGGCAAATGGCAACCCAGAGTGACAGGAAATGGTGAAAGTGGAGTGACTTTATGATGAACGACAGTGTAGTGTTCATTACAGGACATGTAATGTAGTTCTAACGCATCTGTGGTTGTAGACTTACTGATTATTTATAGAGCACTAAGTCATAACAGACTAATTTTCAGTGTCATGAAGGTTCTTTGTTCCACCCTGTTGGTAAAAGTTGAATCTGGTAAGAATTAAGCCCTTTGTCACTTTCACTTGCCATTGGGTTAGTTCTGTCTGTTGCTTTTTGATGAGAGGTAGCAGCTGGATTCATCAGACCAGCTCACACACACGTACACACCACGCGTAAACACACACACACACACACACACACACACACACAACCTGGAACTGGAAACAGCTCTGGCCAAGATGTATGATTGATGGAGGGGTTTTAATGGCTTTATAAATTGTTTCTGAGCCAGTTACAAACAAAAATTCATTTCTCTCATCACTTCATAAAACTTTTATTTTGTTCAAAGCACCAGAAAAATGCAAATGACCTTTTCCTGTGTCACTAGTGCTCAACCCACTTAGACTTGAAAATAGACTAAATGGAATAAATAGCTAAGTGGAGCCACCATCTGTCCACCTTGCCCCTTCCCCTGGGAGGGGAAACTGGCAGGAAATCTCTGCCTGAGTAGTGAACCCACTTTCATGGGGCCGAGCATTGTAAAGCCTAGCTTCTTTACTCAACATTGGATTAAAATAAGGTTTTCCAGTAGTGTCCCCAAGATAGACATGCTGGCCATAGAGCAGCTTGGGGCTAGTGGGTAGTTCCATGGCCGCCCACTCACCACCCACATGGGCCCAGCCTCTTATCTCCCATTTCAGGTTCAAGGTGTTTGCGGATTATGAAGCGTACATGGAGTGCCAGGCCCAGGTGGACCAACTGTACAGAGTAAGATTCTTGGGCCCCATAGCTGATAAGAGTGGCCCTAGCTGGGGAACTGTGGGGGTGCATCTTTGTCTTGCCATCTTGGGCCATTCCCAGGAGGTTATAATTCAGCTGGTGTGACTCAGAACAGGGTGACTGGGGATTCCAGGCTCTCCTGCCATCCTCTGCTTTTTTATCATTACCCACTTGGCTGGTGTGACTCAGAACAGGGTGACTGGGACTCCAGGCTCTCCTGCCATCCTCTGCTTTTTTTTATTATTACCCACTTGGTACTCAGCTGTCCATCTGCTCTCCCCTACCCGGCCTAGTGCCCTGTGACCCCATTGACACTATGCTGCTGTCCACACTGACACAGGTGGGGTCTCCCTATTTGACACTGGTTTCCCCTGCAGCCTCTGAGCTGCCACAAGGTGAGTGAGCAGGCAGAGGTGGACCTCTCGAGGCTCTGAGCTGTGGCCCAGAGATGATGAGCTCTTTAGCCTACCATCTGACTGACCTGTGAGGGGAATGGTCTGCACAGGACTGAGATGTGGCCCAGAGATGATGAGCTCTTTAGCCTACCATCTGACTGACCTGTGAGGGGAATGGTCTGCACAGGACTGAGATGTGGCCCAGAGATGATGAGCTCTTTATCCTACCATCTGACTGACCTGTGAGGGGAATGGTCTGCACAGGACTGAGATGTTACTGGCCAGTATGAGTGTGACTGGGCCTCAGGTGGGTGTGAAGTATAAGGGTGCAAGGCCCACAATGAGGGACGGGCTTGCCAAGTGTGAAGATCTTTGTGTGCACAGAAAACATGTGTTTGCAATGAGAATGTGAACAATTTCTTGGAATGAGAATGTGAACAATTTCTTGGAAAAGGGCAAAGGCTTCAACATTAGGCTGAGCAAGGACTCAGATGTGTTAGGAGAGGAGTCTCTAAGCACGGACTTATTAGGTCAAATCTCTCCTCCCCTCCCCTCCACGGTGCAGGCGTGAGAGCTTGCTCCACAGTCGGTCCCATAGGGAGAGTGTGCCCTATGCTCGCCCATACCCACCTGGCAGCGCTGGGCTCAGAAGAGTGTCCCTTGGGGTGTCCTCCTGGGTGCAGCTGCCAGGCCCTGCAAGAAGCTCTGGAAGGAGGCTGCTCAGCCGCTTCCCCAGGCATGGAGCCATCTGGTGGCCTCTGTCTTTGCCATGTTACCACATCTCTAGCAGGATTTCCAGGGCAGGGCACTTGCTGTGCTCTCTCCCCCTTACAGTCATTTGATACTTTTTCTGGTCATAGCAGGGAGTCCCTTTTCAGTGACTATTGATTGTAACTCCCTCCTCTTCCATCTGGCTTCCCTGGAGTCTCAGAGCTTAGAGTCTGGAAAAAGCCCTAACATTCTGGAAGCTCAGGCTCTCTGTGCTTCTCCTTTTTTCTGCAGAACCCCACAGAGTGGACCAAGAAGGTCATCAGAAACATCGCCTGCTCGGGCAAGTTCTCCAGTGACCGGACCATCACGGAGTATGCTCGGGACATCTGGGGTGTAGAGCCCTCTGACCTGCAGATCCCACCACCTAACCTCCCCAGGGATTAGGTGCCCCGGTGCTGGGCCCAGCTGGCTTTGGTTTTCTTGTCAATTCTGCACCCCAGGCCAGTTTCAAGCATTGTGCCCACAGCCCACTGGCTGCTTTTTTATTGGACTGTGTTCCTGGGAGGGCATGGCCATTACGGTGGTGGCCTTGTGTATCCCTTGTCAGTCCTGGAGGGTGAACTTCTATCTCGCACGCATAAAACCACACACCCGTACATGAGTGTGTGTATGTGCACACACACACCAACCAGCCTTCATTCTCACCAGTTTAACAATATGGTCTGGAAAAGGACCCAATGGACCCATAAGCGAGCCCCTTTTCAATCTGCCTTGGCAGAAGACTGGTGCCAGGGAGGGCACAGTGAGCCCCTCTCAGGTGCCCCCAAGAAACCAGGGAGCAGATCGGGCCCTTTACCAGGGGTTGTTGGAGACATCAGGGAAGATCCCTTCTAGAAGCAGCTTGAAGGAGCCTTGCCAGCTGGGTCTGGGTGGTGTGGGGACCACACACCACCTCGCCCCAGCTTCCATCCACTCTCAGAACCAGACTGCAGGGTTTTGTTCACATGCACACTTCAGAGCCACTAGAGTCTATAGGTGAGGGACATATTCTGGGGCGGTGGTGGTGCCCTGGCATCCCACACTGCCCTGGCCCTTAGTCCACGTGACCATCACTGTAACCTTTTACGTTGCTGCCTCATGTGAGAACTGATTAAACCCTCCTGCCTGTGCTTGGCTGACATGGCCTCTGCTTCACTTTGTACTGAGGGTAATTCGGTTTCCGGGGTGCCTCAGCCCTTTCTTTGTAGGGCCGGCTAAACAGTTTTCTCATCCCAACTGCTTTTGGAACTTGAAGCCCTATGATCCTGAACCTCCAATTCATCTTAAGAATTGTCAAATCTAGCATTTGACAAACTGTCAGGAACTTCTGGTGTGATCTGTTAGCTCCTTTTTGCCACCACTTGTGGGTGGGTGGTGAGTGGTCCTGGTAAGTGGAATATCCTGGGAACCAAAACATTCCCTCTAGAGTTGACCATCTGCAGCTTGAATTAAAAACTTGGGAAAGGACATGAGCTGTCAGGATTTAGCATTACCAGAGAATCTCAAAACTGCCACCAACTGTGATTTACAGCTGTGCTCACATTTCTAGCTGGCTTTTTGAGGGCTGCTCTATGGCCACAAAGTTGTTTTGTAGCCTGCAAAGTGTCATTTAAGCTTAGTTGTTTGGACCAAAGTAATGAGGTAAATGCCACCAGGTGGTGGTACAAATTAACTGACAATGGCACCCACTGGGTGAGCCCAGCACCCCCTTTTATTGCTTCCTATCTTCAGTCTGCCTTGTCACACACACACAAATACTAACAGCTTGTATTTTTACTATATATCCTCAGTGCCAAAAGATGAGACAGCTCTCAGAGACACAAGTTTAAAAACACAAGAATGAAGCCTTGCGTGAGATAGGAAGGCAGATCTGAGACTCTGCAGTCCTGGTCATATCTACTTCAGTGCTGAGCTGGGCTAGGGAAAGTTCCACACCCTAAGGAGGCCCCTGACAGGAGACCCAGAGGGCTTACTCCTCCGGCCTGGGCAACCTTTGTCCCCACACCATAAAGGGACGATAGCTCCAGCAGGGACAGCCCCATGCACCCTAAGGTTCTCAGAGGTCACTTAGCCAGGTCGGAAGACTCTGCCCTTTCCCTAGTGAGAGGGTGGTGAGCGGAAAGAGGGATTATTAGTACTTACTGTCAGGTGGGAGCAACAGAACTGCAGGGAGGCCAATCTGACAAAGTCAAATTGGTGAGCCACCACCAGTGAGCGAGTGAGGCAAGGCTCGCAGGTGGGACCTGTGCTCCAGCAGCATAAGTATTTTCATGAGTAGTCAGGCTTGTCTCTGAAAACCAGTGGTCACCCATCGACAACAACAGCTGATGCTATGCATAAGGTTAGAAGGGTCGCCTACATAGGCCTGTATTCCAGGAACATGCTGGCTGCCCTATTTGGAGAAGCAATGCCCCTGTAAACATGCTTTCGCCCAAGACAAGACCCTCCCTACAGGGACCTGGGTATCTGATGGAAGGAGAAAAGGCTGACAGAGCTGCCCTCCCGTCACAGGGCTGGGCTCTGAGAGGCATAGCTGTGGAATAACTGAGAAACCAACACAGACCACCACCACGATTTTATTCTTAAATAAATGCTCAGTCTAAGGCCAGGTTAGGCAGATGGGTGAGATGCAGAGGAAGTGTAGATTCTGGGCGTCTCCCTGCAGTGAGAGAGCTGGGCTGTGCAGGGAGGCAGATGGCCAAGGAGGGTAAGCGGCTGCTCCCGGTGGGAGGAGGGCGATCAAACTAGAGTCCATTCTGTGGGTGTCAGCAAGAGACAGAAAGAAGCCAAATCTTCCCACATTCTCTCACAGGTTGTGTCTGAAAGCTCAGTGTGGTCCTGAGACCCAAGGCCTCCTGCTCTGGGCTCTCCATGCCCAGCTCAGGAAGTATAGGCATGACCTGCTTGTGGCCTGCCTGATCTGTTACTAAGTCTTCCCAACAAGAGCTCAGGTTGAATGGCAGCAAAAGGGAGAGGGGCCACACGTCTGACACCCAAGTTTTCCACAAAGATCCATGTTCCCAGGCACTGCGATGCCATAGGTCTGCTGGGGCCTTCCCCATCTGCCCTGACTGGTATCCAGGCCGCTCTCCCGAGGCATTGCAGACAGTGGCCCCTCCAGGCTCTGGGGTGTTGGGCTGGCCGGAGGAAAGGGATGAAGGGCAGAGGTCTTCATGCTCCTTCAGGTAGCGAGATTCAGTGCTGGCGCTCAGGTTCTGACTTTCCCAGGAACTCCCTAGACCAGGACAGAATACATGTGAGCTGAATCCCTTGGCCCTGAAGAGCCCCTCAAATGCATCTGTAGAAAACCCACTGTGAGCTCACCAGCAGGACATTAATGGCATCAATGGAAATTTGTAGGAATAAAGACAAGTTCATGGGCTACTCACTACACCTTGTTCTAAACTTTAGCGCTGTACTCACCTAAATTTCCTGTACTATATTCCTTTTATAATAGAGAAAAATTATAACCCAACCTTTCAGTTCACTGTGCCCTCTCAGCAACCCACAACCATGTGGCAGGAATGGCAAACTGCTAAAAGAAATGTTGCTTTGCTGCCCGACTTTCAGGGCCAGCTAGGGGAGAGCTGAGGTTTAAGCGAGAATTACTCATGAAATATACCTCACTGAGGGCTGCTCTGAGCATCCCTGTGGGGCCAGCTGCCTCAGAAAGGCGAACTCTCCCCATCCCAACCTTGGCATCCAGCAGAAGGTGACAGGAAGCAATGGATGGTGCCAGTGCCCTTGAGGGAGACAGGGAGAACAGGCAGCACATGCTGCATCATGGGCCTTGCCCTGGCACAGGAGCCAGATCCTAAGGCAGAGCCAGGCCACGTCCAACTGAATCATTCCCTGCACCACTACTCATATGTGGGGCCTGCATCAGGGCTGTGGCTACATCCATGCCTGGTCCAGGATTCCACTCAACACAGCATAGTCAGTACAGCCTCTAAGAAGTGGCTGTGGAACAAAAAGCTTTTGAGCAGTGAGCCCAGGTCAGAGTTCCCTATGTGCCACATGCAGCGCAACCTGACAGAATTGCTTGGGAGGGACTGAAGCCTGACCACAACAGCAGGCCACATGCAGTGGTCCGTGGACTGGGCGCAGCCATGTGGGCTTCTGTGTGCACCTGCACAGCCTGTGCCACAGGGACATCACTACTTGTCTGATCATGAAAGCAGTCCAGGAGGGATAGACAATAAACTCTCTCAACCCCTCTCAATGGAAATGAAAGGCTCCTGAGTCAGTGTGTCTCTTGGCCCATTAAGACCCTCGGGAGCCTCAGTGGCTATGACGTTAGTGGCTATGACTGAGTCTCAATGGCTATGACCTGGCCTGAACCATCGCTGCCCAGGATGGCATCTGTGATAAGAAAAATGCTTCACCTCAGTATCCGTGGAAGCTCAGGGCTCTTGTAGATGTACTTGTGCCTATAGCCAAGGTCTGAATGAAAGGGGATAAACTGAACTTTGAAGTCTCGAAAGCTTCGAGATGGTGCAGCGATATTGTAGAGCTGAGGAGAGAGAGAAATGGGTCAGCACCCAGAGACAGTGTGAAGGCCCAACACCTGTGGGTAACCTGTCTTTCCCCTCAATAGAAACTGTTCAGTGGCCTTTTGAAGGGCAACTCAGCACCATGGACCACCATCCCCAACATGCACACAAATTCACACACAGTACTTCTGCCCCACTATCTACAACAGTCAGAAGATACTGGAAGGAGCAAGGCCCAGACTCAGACTGCCTGCCATTCTAGTCCCTCTCTGCTTTCAGGCCTCCATCTTCGACAACTCTGAAGACTGGAAGACCTCTAAAGTAGAATGTAAAGCTGGAGAGCTGAGACTGGTGTGTGGATCCAACAAGGCCAGGAGGAGTTCCCAGGTCAAGGACAGTCAAAATGCCAACTCCCTGTTGTACTGCTTCAGGTCACCCAACTCCATGGTGGGGTAGGTGCAGTGGCCTGTTGGGGCTTGTTCTGAGACTGAAGCAAAATGCCCCAGGCTTGACAGACTCCTCGTTTGAACCTGCCCTTGGCCTTTTACTATCACACTCTCATACACTTCTGGGCAACAAAGGTAAGCAAGTGTGGAAGCCCCAGGACAACATAATATTCCTGATATCAATCCAATCCCAAATGCAAGAAAGATGAGAGGTTTCTGTGGTCAGGCCTAGTAACTATGAGGACCTCTGTGTTGGAGCTGGGGAGCACCTCCCAGCTGAGGCTCCACTGTCTGGTCTCCACCAGATAAGACCCCTGAATGGGAACCTGGAAGCCATTTGCTTATTTCTCATGGTTCCTCTTGTAGAAAGCAATAGCTTCTCCCGTACCCACCCCAGTCTCCTCCCCGCCTCAGCCCCACGCACACAACTCTAGTCACCACCTCCACCCTCTTCCTTACCATACACCAGCAGCAGAACACATCTCACATCAGCCTGTGGCCTGCCTGTTCTGGTTCTGGGTCTGTTCCAGGCCTGTCCCCTACACTCACCTTTCTGCCAAGCTGAAAGGGCACAACAGGGTCGTCCTCAGCGTGCAGGATGAGCAGGGAGCAGGAGATGTGCTTCACACTGTGGAGGGACAGGGGGATTGGATTAAGGCCAAGAGAGGGCCCACTGGGTCTCCTGCCCCCCAGCCCTGGACCTGCTTTAGGGAATCTTTCACCGTGTTGCTTATTGATAGTTTTTTTGTTTATTAGAGAACTGAGAGTTGATTTCTTAGATGTTTCTATCAACATCTATTATGGATGATAGTTGTCAACCAAATCTAAAGATCAATTCATTCAATCAAGCTGGCCCCTGAATGTTTTCTAGAAGCTGCAAATATTTTTTTCCAGTAGTTTATTCTTTAAAAGTTACAAAATAATATTTAGAAACTGAATGATTTACATGGGCCAAGAAACTTAACTGCAAATGATTGAAAAATCTATTACAGCCACTAGTGTCCAATTTAGTAGTGTTAATGACATTTAAAGTCACTCCAGCTCTGAATGTTTACAAATTAGATAACATTTTCAGTAGGGATACAAATCCCTTCAACAAACCATGTAAAACAAAGGCCAGGCTATGGACTGGGCACCCCTGCTAAGGTCTCATGGGGAGCTGGTGGACACAGCATCTGCCCATTCTGGCAACTCTACACCGATCTTGGTTTCCGTAGGGCAGCATGTGGCAAAACCTGGTACTTACAGGGCCGTATTGCCCCACAGATGCCCAGACTACCCAAAGCCTGTTTTGCAAGTGGTGCATAAGCAAATACTCTATTTTCATGGAACAGCATTTCTGTAAGTAAGTCAGAACTTCACACAATGTAATACCAATTTTTCAGAGTTACCATCATGGTTAGTGTGTCTTTGGCCTTCTTGGTAGTCTCAGAGTTAAGCCTTAGCACTGTCACCTCTATGGCCTGAGTTCAATCCTTGGCCAAGGAGCTAACTTACCACATGGTGCAGCAGACCTCTCCTGTTTCACCTGCTGCTCCCCTTAGCAGTGTATTTCAATCAATCTGCCTTTTCTGCTCCCTACTTTGTCTCTGTTGAATCCTCTTACACCTCAACCTTTTGGCCTTTTATGTTCTATGCAAAAGAAAAAAAGTTCTTCTTGCAAAATTAAATTAAAAAAAAAAACCCACATATTTAGTCTGCCTTTAGCTTTACACTTTCTAGAAGAGATGCCGCTCACATATTGTGACCTTAGCAAGTACTTGGCACCAGGCATGCCCACCAAGCAAGGGCTCCTGACGTCCAGTGGATGAGGTACTTCCTCCCCCAACTCTCAGTTGTTGGGACAAGGCCAAAAGACAGCTTCCTGGCACCTAGTGTCCACTGTTGGTTTGTTTTAAAAGAAAGTCCATTTACTCAATTAATTCTGCTTTTAGTTTTATTTACAAACAAGCAGGTTTTACTTACTTATTTCCATTTTTAATTTCAAAAGAAAACAAATTTGAGAGAGAAAAATACTTTTTTACATCATTTCAAAGTGTAGATATTAAAAATGTTAACTAGGGCCCTCCCTGGTGGCGCGGCGGGTTAAAGCACAGCACTAAGAAGCTTAAGCCACTTCCGCATGACCCCCGCCTGCCCTGGAGGAGATCCATATGGTGCAGCAGACCTCTCCTGACCAGCCCGCTGCTCCCCTCAGCAGTGTACTTCATCGATTTGCCTGTTCTGCTCCCCGCTCTGTCTCTAGTGAATCCTCTCACCCTCTGCATCTCTGACCTGTACCCCAGTTCTGTATGAGTAAATAAATAAATATTTTTTTTAAAAAAAGTTAGCTAAATATTTAGAAAAGGATTTGTTTTCTTAAATAAAATGAGAAATATCACAAAGACAACATTAATCAAATGTGAGCACTGTTCATTCAAGAGTCCTTAACTAGAATATATTTAACTTTTGGAAATATTTTTATATATTTAAATATTTTAAAAGTATACTTTTATAGTATCTTTTTTTTAAGATTTATTTATTTATACATACAGAACTGGGTTACAGGCCAGAGGTGCAGGGGTGGTGAAAGGATTCACCAGAGACAGAGTGGGGAACAAAACAGGCAGATAGACAAAGTATACTGCTGAGGGGAGCAGCGGGCGGGTCAGGAGAGGTCTGCTGCACCATGTGGATCACTTCTGGGGTGGGCAGGGATCGAATTCATGCTGAAGTGGCTTTAGCTTCTCAGTGCTGTGCTTGAACCCGCTGCGCCACCAGGGAGGGCCCTATAATATCTTTATATTATTAATAAATCAAATGTCATGACAAAATCACATTTTTATTAACAGTTCCTATTATTGTTTAAATACCTGTTCAGGAATTCTTATTTTGACAGATTATTTTCAAGTAAAACAACTTTACTGATAGAAAAAAATTAGTCTTTCCAACTTTTTTCTGTCAGAAAAGGCTTTGATTTTCTTTTGTACAGTCTGGTGGTGAAAAAAAAAACCCTAAATATTCAGGCCCCTCCCGTGCCACCCCTCCCCCCCATTCAGTTAATGAGATTGAGGTAGCTTATCTTGGGGGTCCTCAGGGATTTTCTAAATTTAAAATTAGTTACTCTATACAGTACTCACTTTTCGTCATTTGCAAATTTAATTCCACTGCTTGTAATGGGATCCAGGAAGAACCAGTCAAACCCAGGGAAGTATCTATATATCTGAAGGTGATATGGGAACAAAGTGTCAGTTAAAGCCCCTTAGGGAAGGATAGGGCGTAAGGTTCAGACAGAGGCTACCAAGTACCCAGATGTGGTCCCGGCTTCTAGCAGATTGAGCTATGGCCTCACAAGAGCTATATGGGGTGGTACAATATATAACAAGACTCCTGGTTAAGAGGCCCTCAGAGTGACCATAGCATGGACTGCCCACAAAGAGGGGCTCCCACACCTCAGAGCAATAGCTAGTGTATGCTTGAGAGCAGACTTCCCCCAGACACCAGGGCCACTGGGGAGAAGGGGTGGGAGGAGGACTAGGACCCTTATAGAAGGAGGGCCCAAGGCCTCCGTCCCAGCAGTGAGGGACCAACTCACTCTGGAGGACCCACTGGACTTTACCTTGGGCATCACTGAAACAAGATGGGGAGAGTTGGCTACCACACACCAAATATGTGGCAGAAAGTGGCACTACCCATCATCTCTACTCCTGGGGAGGCAGCCAAGGCAGCAGTCCTGGGCCTAGGCTTAGCCCCAAGGGGCAAAGCTCCGCCAAGTGGATAACCATGCCACAGGGCAAGGCCTCCATGGGTCTGCTCCCCTTGGATGCCCCAGTGGTAAATCAACCTGCTACCTGGGTGGGAGCTATAAACTTCTGGGCAGCTATATAGTTAGTTAGATCAATGCCCAGAACAAATAAGGATTAATTTTGAATAAAGCCTGCATTCATCAGATTATTGAAATAATTTTCTTATTTTTAATGTTATACTTACAATTTCTAAATTCTTACAGTAATTGTTTAAATAAGTGCTATACTTGCCACTGAGAATGGATGACTCTTAGCTTCTTCACGGATATTAGTGAATGGCGATTCTAATATCAGGGCATCTGGAGGTGTCTCTAGATAAATTTAAAACAAACAAAACAGAGAACTGTGAGACAGGCAAGAAGCCCCAAGGAAACACATACTCTATGGCTCCATAGCAAGTCCATGGAAGAACCAGCCCCCAGATAGGACAGTGGAATCAGCTGGCCCAGTCCCTCAGGCCCTGTCACAAGGTTGGCCACACACACTGAGGGAGGGAGAAACCCTTGGGTGGCCTTTGGTTGCTCCTGAGCACTCACGTGGCCCTGGAGATGCTCCACTAACAGTTGAAGTCCAAAGGGGGTGAGAGTTTGGGGTGGCTGAGTCTGCCCAGGCTCTGGCCCCAGTGTCCAGCTTCAAGAGCTTAGAGAGGAAACCAGTGCTATCACCTTGCTAGTTATCCATCAGCACCCACCTGCCTAGAACGCGAAGCAGGGCTAGAACTCGGGGCACCTACACCACCCAGCCCCAGCTACAGGACCCAATCCACACACCAAAGCTCACAGGCCTACAGGAGCCCTACCTCTCTCACAGAGGCGCCGCACCAGATTTGTTGCTACTCTGGGAAGACAGGAAAAATACAATTCAGTTGAATTATGACAGAGTTGTTTTATTTTTATTTTATTATATTGATGTTCATTTCTGTACATTTGATTTCTCCCCTCAGGTACAGTCCCCGTAAATCTGCCGCCACCTCATCACCCACGTACCATCACCAAAGCCCCTTGTGCTCTTCCCTCCCCTATTGTGACTTCTCTTTTGCCCCCTCCCCTACTGTATCTCTCAGTTTCCTTATATTCCTCCTATAAGTGAAAACATCTAATATTTTTCTTTTTCCTTCTGACTTACTTCACTGAGCATCATCCCTGACAGAAGTTGTTTTAGGTGGAATTGTTCTAATATTGGAACATGCTCAGAGAAGTCATGGGATCTGTGAACAGTACATGAGAGTAGACAATACATCCCAGAACTATGCGCAGGGTGGCTACTATGAGCTAACTAACCCCTCTGACTGGATGGTGATTACGGTCACTGCTCCATGTCTGTGTCCCCTACCACACCTGGGTCAGCCTCCTTTTGGCTATACTGTACCATCAGCTGACAGGAGGCTGTGACCAGTCTGCTTAGCTCCTGGCCATAGCCAGCATTTGAAGTTTGTAGGCCAGGGACATTTGCCTTCTTAGGGGAGCAGATCCAATGCAGACAGCCAGAGCAGGATGGCTTCAGCCCTCTACCTTTGAGAATCTATAGGTCACTCTCTCCACAGATGAGGCCCTATCCCAGATACCACACAGCCTGCAGGCCCAGCCCAAGTGTAGCATTTTGTTCCAGGCAAGGAGCAAGAATCACAAAAGGGGTCACAGTCTTGTGCTGTGACAAGGCAAATGAAAAAGGGATGGTTGCTGAAGGTGTTGGGGCTCTAGGCATTGCCAACAGCTTTTTTTTGAAACACCCTGAACCTGACATCAGCAGAAGCAATTAAAGCTGCCCCCATCAAGCAATTAAAGCTGCCCCTATCAAGTACTTCCTGTCGTAGCAGATGTTGGAAGGCACTCTGTGCCTCCTGCAAGTTCTCTGGTAAGCCTGGCATGAGTTAAGTCATCAATTTGTTTACAAACTTCCCTAACATATCTCAAGTCACTTCTTGGGCTATAGGATTCAAGTAAGTCAAGCCCTTCCTGGTTTCTTGTGGCACTTCATTCCCTGCCTTAAGAGGAATGCTGGGACTATGACCAACAGGCCACCCAGGAACCCTCAGGAGAGCCCAGGTTGGAAAGTTGCCTCACAAAGATCTGTTCCACAATGGCCATCTCACACTGGAGACTCTTACCCAGTGCCTAGGGAATGGCCCCAAATATATACAGGGTTGTCTCCACTTCTTGCTTTGATCCAGTCAAAAACATGGAGTGCATCATATGTCATGCCCCGCTCTGATGGTGTTCCTATTGAGTCGCCCCAACCTGGGAGAGAGAAGCAGGAGGAAGTCAAATCCAGCCCACAGACCTTCTTGAAGGAGTCAGCCCACAGCCTCCTCCTTCTCAATAGGCATGCAGACCCAGCTCAGCCTGGGGTCATAGTCTCTGCCATCATCATCCTTAGTTTCCTGCACAAGGTATCCTGAATAGCCAACTGCTATTTCTCCCACCACTCTTCATTTATACCTCATGAGCCTGAACAGCTGTCTAAGAGCCCCTGACCAATTCCAATGAGCAGCTATACAGACAGGAGTAGTCATACATTCAGACCTCTCACAGCAGTGACAAGACATCAAACTCCCTAACACTTAAGACTTGCTGGAAGCCAGCCTGGGATGAGGAACTGACAGGCCAGGTCAGTGGGACTTTAGTCTATCAGGGACTTTAGTCTACCACTACTGGGGTACCTTGAGGCAAGGTCTAATTCCACGGCCTAGCTGTGGCCCAGCATTAGCCAGGCCTAGGAGCCAGAGGCTCTGGGAAACAGAAGTAAGCAGAGATTTCAGGCTCAACACAACCCTGACCCAGAAAGGGAAGTAGCTCCTAGAGAGGAAAGCCAACCATTTATCTTCCCCAATTATGTCTTCCCCAAGAGCCTTCCCCTGCATCACAGGAAAGGTCAAGTGCAATTGTCCTTTCTAGCAGCACAGCAGTGAGTCATCATCAAGTGATCTGAAGCACCGCTGGTTCAGGAGCAGGTTCTGCTGCATAAGCAAACCTCACAGGGCTGGTAGGCCACCCCTGGGCCTCCAGATGCCACTCCAGAGAAGGGGCTGCATAAGAGACAACACCCTAGTGCCTCAGGGTCCTCGTGGAAGTCAGGGACTCAAGGACAGGAAGAGACAGAGGCAACATAGACATAGAGGGGCAGGAAGATAAGTGGAGTTTGTCTCTTATGAGGCTTAGAAATACACAGACTCAATAAGAACTAAAATGGTAAAGTCTTATAGAGAATTTCATTTCTTGTTAGAAGCACAGGGTGGTGAACCCAGGCCAATCCTCATTATGCTAAGGTCTCAAGTGTAGCAAAACCTTCTTTAGCATGGAGAAAAGGATGAGTTACCTTCTAGATCCTCATTACAGAGTTTTTCTCATCAGAACTTTCATTCTGACAGAACACTCTTACATGAAAAATTCATCCTGTGGCAGGAAGAGTAATAACCTTCAAAGACGTCTGAGCCCTACTCCCTAGACCCTGTGAATATATTGCTACATGGCAAGGAAAAATTAAAAATTAGGTTGCAACAGGAATAGAGGTTGCTGATAAGGTATCCTAGAGGTGGTAGGTTTTCCTGGCTTCATTGCAAGGGTGCAAAGTTATCACAAAGGTCATTATAAGTGAAGGTGAAATACAAGATCAGGATTAGAATGATACTGACTTGAGGACCCTAGGACTGAAGAATGAGGCCTCTAGAAGGTACAAAAGGCAAGGAACTGATTCTCCTATAGAGCCTCTTAAAGAAGTCACTCCTGCCAATACTTAGATTTAGTGGCTAAAGAGTTTGGCTTCTGACCTCAGAAATACAAGGTATGTTGCATTACACTTATGTTGCTTTAAGACATTAAAATGGTTTGTGATAATTTGTTACAGCAGCAAGAGGAAGCTAACACAATGCCCATACCCTCAATCTTCAGAGCAAGTACATGGAGAAACACATTCAAAAGAACTCTCACCTCTATAGTCAAAGGTGACCACATGGTAACCAAGGGCGCTCAGCACCTGTGAAGTAAAAGATAAACATCGAGGCAACAAGTCTATACATCTCAGACTTAGGGTAACTTGCCTCTGACTAAACCCATCCTGCTTCCTGCCATGGTGCCCGCATGGAAATTAATTAAGACTGTCAAATGCTGTCCCATTTCCAGCTGCATCTTACATAGCCCAAATGTCAACTGCTGCTACAGGAGACTGATACCTTCATCCTCAGGAATGTGGAAAGGAGGCCTCCCAGGTGTGAAACATATTCCTGTATCCCAAAGTATTCAACCACATTTGGGGGGCCCAAAGACATTCTTCTGCAGCTTCCAGGTGCTCTGACCATTACCCAGAGACTCAGGAGGAAGAACCCCATAGTGCAGAGACAGCATCCAGAGACCTTTACTGCACAAGTATTCCTCAGATTGGGAGCTTTGCTGAATTTCTTTTTTTTCAATCCCTCTAGATTAAGTAACCCCTCATTAGATCACTTTCATAGCTTCCACCAGAGACCTTATTGTCCAGAGCCATACTGGAGCTGCTGATCACCAGCCAAGGTTAATGCCCCAGAGTTATGCTGCCTTCTCGTTGGGAGAAGTTCCCCCAGTGCTTGCTGCCAGCCTCTAGCTCCTGCAGAGCCTTCACCCACCAGAGCCACGGGTAGAAGCTATTTCTATAAACAGAAGCCTCAAAAGGGGACTGACAGCTTTCAGGCACCCCCCACTGCCCACCCCTGGCTCCTCTGACATGATTCAACTCACTCAAGAGACAAACCCTCCAATGGCCCAGAGCCATCCACCCAGTGTATGGTGGACACAGTAGTGCCATGCAGAGCAGATGTTTCAATATATCTGTTGTATCCATTGCACCCTGAGAGCAAATGAAGATGTATCTGAGGGGCGGGTGTGGGGAGAGGTGAGGTGGGCCATGGGACACTTGTCTCAACTGCACATTTCAGACTCTGAAGATACCACCCTTGCAAAGGGAAGGCTTGCGTGCCTGCTGGCAGCCTCTCTTTTCCCAGGGAGAACCAATGATGCTTCCACAAAGCTGGTTTAGGGAGGTAAGAAATTGCTGTGCAGGCAAAATCCCAGAGCTGCAAGTCAACAGAGAAGGATAGCTCCCAGACCACTTCCTCCAAACAAGCAACACAACATTCAAGAATAATTCCAAAGGCCTTTTGTGTAAATTGTCAATCTCAAGTATATCATCCACAAAGTCCATTCATTCTGATTCTGTAAACTCCCCCTAGAGGCAGCACTATGGAAACATTCCATGATTATACTTTCTACAAAAGGCAGTGTTGGAAGGACCAAAGTGATTTCCTCTCAAAATCATTAGGGGACGCCCTTTTGGCAGCTGGGAAGAACACACAGGCAACATTCTGTCCTCTGCACGGACCCTGAGGAAACTATCATACGTTTGCGGACTCTGTTCTGCCTACCACACAAATGCCAGCCCCACTCTGCCTGCCCACCCGCCCATGCACTCTGCTCCATGGGCGCCAACCTCACTTACCTTGTACAGCTCTACCCGGTGATCACCTCCTCTAGAGCACCAGTGAAAAGGAAACAAGAGCGATGTTAGTGGGTCCTCTCAAAGGGGCAGGTACTAGGGCATTATGCAAGCTCCTGGGCCCTTAGTGACCTCCAACCAGGGAGAGTTGACCTCATCCTTAGGGTACCCTAAGTGGCCCCAGCTTGCCTCTGGTAGAATAATGCCAAGGGAGGGTCAGGCTTATCATTTTGGGAACATTTCTTGTTACCTTATATTTTCCTGTTACCTTTTATTCTTACTAGTTAGTGCACACCTATAATACAAAACCCAGAAAACATGAAGGCTGAACAGCAAGCCTCATCCACTCCTGCCCAGACCTGGCCCCTTCCTCAGCTTCCCAAGCTTACTTCTGTAGACAGAAGTAAGGGGTTTCTTTTCTTTTTTTCAAGATTATTTATGTATACAAGAGCTGGGGTGTTGGCCAGAGTTGTGGAGTAGAAAGAGACAGAGTGGGAAGCAGAACAGGTGGACCTACTGAGGGGAGCAGCAGGAGAGACAGGAGAGATCTGTTATGCCATGTGGGTCAGCTCCCTGGCCAGGGATTGAAACTTGTGCTTCAGTGACTACAGACAGCTTCCTGGTGCTGAGACTTAATCCCTTATGCCACCAGGGAGGCCCCAGCAAGTAGTTTCTTTACCTATGCAAACCTCCATACCTATGGAGAGCTGCCACATGCACTCTCTCCTCTCGTGTTTCACTCAATAAATGACAGCCAACACTTGGTACATTCAGTACACTCCTCGGCGGCAGGTCATAATCCTTATTCCAAGGCCAGTTGGTCCTTTCCTAACTTAAATGCTTTCACCATGAGAAAGTCTGAAAAGATGCCCTTTCACATTTGTCTTTTTCAGGGGGTCCTCACTTTTCACCAGGAGTGTGGGAGACAGTGTTTTCCAGCCCCACACAACAGGCTGGGCTGTTAGTGTTTAGTCCTTGGCACTGAGGAGAGAGACTTGCAGACATCTGAACTGTATCACATGTCTGGGCTTCTCTGTCTGAGGACCATCTAGCCCTTCCTCCCACATCAGTCCAGTTGTTGCTAAGCTGTTACGCCAAACACTCAAGTGGGGTAGATGTACCCCTTTCAGGCTTCTCAGCTGTTCTCCTTTTTGTTACAAGTCTTTTGACCATTTTGTCAAATGTGAGTGTACATATGCGTGTGTGTATAGGAAGTGTGGTTGAAACAGCAATATGTTACAGAAACAAAAATATAAAGGAATGAGTTTCAAGCACAGAGGGGCATATTATAAAAGATTTTCCATTGCTTTAGAAGAATTCATGAAAGCCCTTCTCCAAATTTTCAAAATTCCCTACCTCACCCAAAAAGAGAAATTTAGAGCACAACAATATGTGGCAGCAGCCCAGGGACCTGAATCTCAGGAGCCAGGTAAGTCACAACCCTGCCAGACCACTATCTGATCAAAGAATTGGGATGAGGGAGCAGACTGGTCAGAGAACAGGGGTGAGGCAACAAGCATGATGGTCAGGGAGCAGGGCTACTAGCACAGCAGCCCAGCCAAAGAGCAGGGGCAAATAGCAGTCTGGTCAGAGAGCAGGGGTGGGGCCACAGGTTGTCAGAGCAGGGGTGAAACTCCAGTCTGGTCAGACAGCAGGGATGAAGCTAAAGTCTGGAAAGAGAGCAGAGTGGCGGCCATGAGAAATGATGAATACAGGCAGGTAAAGACAGAAAAGCAGGGGTCTCCAGAGCTCTAAGTCCATCTCTGGGGAGCATCCAATCTTCCAAAGTGACAATATTCCATGAAGCCTGAAACTGCAGGCAGATTATGTCTTTTCTATTCAGATTCTGGGCACAGTTTAATTGAACTTTATTCAGAGTAAACCACAAACTTTTCTCGTATACAGAAAGATGCTAGGAGAGCTATTTATAGTTACTTGCTCTATGAAAAGCAGAAGAGAAACCTGCTGTAGCATGTCCCCAGCTTGAAGGCATAAGCAAGATTCAGCAATGGAGCATTCTGTCCTCTTGGCTCGGGACCTCTCCTCGTGGCCATGCTTCCTGGACTTCCTCTTATATCCCCTGTGCAGCCCTTCTGCCCAGACACCCACAGAGCCAAATTTCCCCTCCAGAAAGGTCTGTGCATTGTTCTCCCTGCTGGTTATGCCCACAAGATGACACTCCCCGTCAAGTCCACTATCATGGCCAAACTGCCATCGTGACCCCCGCCCCATGGTGTTCCTGTCCTGTGCCAACTCTTTCTGGCTTTCTCAAGAGACTAATGGAAATTGCAGCAATAGTGACCCTCTAGGGTTTTCTGGCACTGTTTTGTTCAGAAAATGCACCACCTCCCCTCACTCTGGCAATTCTCCCAGAGACTTTCCTGAACAAGATGATCATGCAGGGTGAAGGAGCTGTCTTTACACCAAGGATGATAGTTCCACTCCAGCCGATCTGAAGGCCATGCCATTAGACCCACTCCTGCAAAGCATCTGGGAAGGCTGCATAGCTTTACATCTTACAGCTTTCAGGGCTCACAGCTGGAAGCAGAGCACTAACACCAGACTGCAGGAGGTGAATTTGCCCATGCCCACTCACTAGAGCCTCCCAGCTGGCCTCCTGCCCTTGGTCATCTCTTCTTCCATGTCACCCACCCCTTCTTGGCACTCTCTTGCCCTTCCCAGAAAATATGTCCCCTCCTCAAACTAGGCATGTCTGCCAGTGCAAACACCTCCAATGAGAAAGTGCCAATCTGTCTGCAATGCTCATGCTGGGATGCCAGGCTGCTATGAACAAGAAACAACTCTCCCCAGGGCATGCTGTGCTCTCAAGTGTCACCAGGACCCCTCCTCTAAGGGACTACCTCTTCCTTTCTAAGGACCCTTGCTCTTTAAAGCATGAGCCCTCAGATCCTTTGTCCTTCAAATTGAGTTAGGGAGGACAACCCCTCAGCCCCTCCAAGTTGTATATCTGGGTCACTGTGACAGAGACATGGCCAACTGCCTCCTCCACTCCTCCTCACATGTGAGCTTCAGGGGAGCTTCAGTCTCCCACATCTGCTTAAGGCTTTGGTTCCAAGGACATGAGGTCGTTCCCTTCACCCAGCCAGCTTTGCTCTGAGCCTGCGTTCTGAGCTTCCTGTGAGGTTCAGCTAGACCCCCCCATACACACCTCTACCTTGATCTTTATTATTAGGCTGCCCCACGACCCCAGCAGGAGCATGTTCCATCTTGGCAATGGGTCAGTAAACTCAACTGGCCAGGATATTTACTCACACCTCAAGTGAGTCTTCAGGGAAGACTCAGGGAGGTGGTCTCCTCCTTACCTGGTGCCTGCGTTCCCATGCAGGTACAGGATGATAGGGTGGCTGGAAGCCAAAGCATCTTCATACCACATCTGGTCCTTCCCTTGGGCATTCTTCCACCAAACAGTGGGGACAGTGTGCCTAGAAACAGAGCCGGGGGAGCAGTACAATCAGACACAGTGACTACAATCAGATACAGCTCGAGTCACAACTGGGCAGACAGCAGGTTGGGTGGCCAGAGAGGCAAAGTGTCTCAGTCATAGACTCACCAACTAGGGAACCCCCCACTGTGAAGGACAGCTATGACTATTTAAGCAGGAGTGTCTCCTGACTTGTAAATGGGCCTCTTCTGGCCCACAGAAACTAGGACTAGTAGCAGTGCCAGGGAGGAGGTGTCAGATGTTGTTCCCACGTGACCTGCAAGCTCCGAGGTAGGATGCTATCTGGATCAGTCACCAGTACACCTGGGCCTAGCATAAAATGCACACTTAATAAATACTAGCTGAGTAACATCATTTCCCTCATATGTACCTATGTTTTGAAGCTGCACATAGCTCAATTCACAAAGAATGTCAGACTGTCAGCAACACTGACCTTTCTGAGCTAGGTTGGAAGCATAGCTATCCTTAAAGTGATATTTCTAATGCCCAGCACGTTCACCAATGGAGCACTCATTTCTACAGGCAAATGCAGACTTACGGAGTCGCTGACAGGGAGGGCAGCTCAACCACACCTGGCCAGCCACATGGACTCTTGGTCTACCTGACCAAATCCTCCTTCAGACAGGTTCTCCAGTTAATCTTAACTCAAGCCAAGTCATATACTGTTGATTGCCAAGGAAGGTCTGATTTAACAAGGTTTATCTATTAATACTTATCCAAATTTATTTGAAAGAGATTTAAAAATATTAAATAGTATCTTACTTTCTAGTTGTTTTTGTTTGTTTGTTTGTTTGTTTGTTTTAAGATTTATTTCTTTGTACATACAGAACTGGGGTACAGGCCAGAGGCTCACGGGCGGTGAGAGGATTCACCAGAGACAGAGCGGGGAGCAGAACAGGCAGATCGACGAAGTTCACTGCTGAGGGGAGCAGCGGACAGGTCAGGAGAGGTCTGCCACGCCATGTGGTCACCTCCGGGGCAGGCAGGAATCGAACTCATGGGGAAGTGGCGTTAGCTTCTCAGTGCTGTGCTTTAACCCGCTGCGCCACCAGGGAGGGCCACTTTCTAGTTTTTAATGTCAGCATCTCATTTCTAATGTCTCTGGCCCACTCCAGAGAATCACATTCTGGATGGATCAGATCTGCAAGTACCACTCGCCTACACTGTAAGCCAAGTGCTAGAAGCTGACAACTTACAATAACCAGCCTGCAACAAATTTGGGGGGGTACAGATTTTTCAGAAGCACCCAGCAGAACTGGACACTGTTCCTAAGTTCCCTCCTTTCCTGCCAGGTGAGAAGTTATGCCACAGACAGGTGATTGAGAAGGGGGCAATGCCAGTCATGTCCTTGGGTGCTAAGGGGATGACACCTATAAGGTACTGTTGAGGGAAGCTGGTGAAAGGGGCCTGCTGCCACCCACAGGTACCACAATAGCACAAGATTCATACCTGCAGGCAGCCGACACCCACTAGCACACCATTGTGGCTGTTACTACCTGGAGATCCTCCACTATTGTTGCAAACACAATTTTCTTGGGTAACTCCTATGATTTTTCAGCCTCAGTATCAGAAGCACAACTATCCTTCCCTCTACAGGACTGGAGAAGTTCAAACTAAACCCCTCTTCCACCCTCACCAAGTCTTCAAAGAATAGACCCCCATTAGCAACCAGCAGGAGAGTCAAGCGATTCCCATCAACCGGCTCTGCGCTGAGAGCAAAACACACCAAGCTTCTGGCTGAAGATGGAAAAGCAAAGTGACGGCCACACACACACTGGCCAAATTAGAATTAACAAAAGGCTAATCCTAGCATCAGTGCCTAAGAACAAAAATACCCCTTCGATTTTGTTCTTCATCCAGGCACGTTATTAGAAATGCCTGAGCATCCTCACAACTACACTGGGAAGCTACTCACAACCCTCATTTAGAAACTTCTCACATACGCAGCAGTTTTCTGAGACAGCAGACACTTTATGGCTACTGAAAAGAGAAATCCAACTAGATAAAGGGGCAGTGGCTCAGAGCTGCTTCTGAGTGAAGAGAAAATATCATAGAAAGTTTGGTCAATTTTAACTCATTTAAACTCCTTTAATTTTTTTTAAAAAAATTAAGACACATTTCAAGAGTCACAAAGAAGTCATGAAACTTAAATGTAAACGTAAAAAGGTTAATGGCAAACACCACTATTGCCAACTTCTGAAAACGATGCATGTCAAAAAACATCACTTATTTTCCAGTGTTTTTGCTTCATAGAAATAAGGTTCTCCAGAAAATAATCTGGTTCACAAAACCCTCACTATCTGAAGACTTCAGAATAAAGTTTGGTGCCATCTCACTGTACTCCATTAGGACCAAGTTTAGATGAGATTTTCCCTTTGGGAAAAAAGAAGGTGAAGATAAAAATGAACAAGTGAAATGCCTGCGACAGGCACCCTGTCAGGGCAGCAGGCGCCCACAGGCAGAGTGTCCTCCTGCCACCAAACGGCTGGCACTCACCAGACTCCAATAGTCACGTCTTCCTCTGGCTGGAGGTAGTAATTACAGGTGTGATTCAAACCTTGATCCTGTGGTTTTTTCAAGTCGATGAAATAGGGAATCCTCACTGAGGGGAACAAAGAAACAGAAATCGGGATTAGTAGTATGGATGGTCACACACGCATGCACAGAGCAGAGAAAAAACTCTCAAAAAGTGCCAAGTACTTTCCAATTCATCACTGCCAGTTGTGCCAGGCCTTCTAGGCCCAGGTGGTGTGGGAGAGGCTGTGCTGGCACATTGTGTACCAACAGAGCCTCCAGCGAGGATAAGGTCCAAGTAGAGACAAGCCCTCCTAAAGGGTGTTTAATGTATGAAAAGATGCTAGTGAGAGAGAAAGTATCCTTGAGAGGCCTGAGAACTTGTGAGGGTGGAGATCAGGAGGCTAGCTAGGCCTGTGGAAGCAGCTCAGGAATGCTATCACTGAAGGTCAGAGCCAGGTGCTGGTGGCAGAGACAGGTGACAGACAGACATAGGTTTTGGAGTTGGATGGTTCCATAGAACCAAAGAAATGTGGCTTATGAGCCAGTTAAATGGGATTCTGAAGTCTATAATGTTGTCACTTAAGGGTGGGATGTTAGATGTGGGTGCAGGGAATGGATGAATTTACAGAACCCCTCCAGAGTTGAGTGAAGTCAAGTAGAACAATGCAACTCAGTCCTAAATTTAACAAGAAATTTGCCATCAGGGCAATTACTGAATAAACTGGTGTACCCACATTGTGAAAAAATCCTTGGCTCTTCTGAGAGAGCCAAGAAGATCACTGACATGGAGGAATTATAGGTAGTCAACATAGTGATTACAAGTGGGTGACAGGACAGGGAATAAGCATAAGGTGACCCTGTGTTGCACAGTCCCATTTTGTTACTGCAAAAAACAAGCAAAATAACATTCAACATCAACCCATGCGTGCTCAGAAAGAGATGCATGTATGTGTGTTTGCCTGGCGGGGGAAGAGGGATGGGTGCGGGATATTGATAATTAATGTTTCTCTTCTATATCACTGTACTCTTACTGCTTGTTGGACACACTTTTTTTTTTTTTAATAGGTATTTGCTTGAAAACTAGCAAACATTTTCATGGTATCCAAAACCTTGAAAAAGTGGAATTTAACCACTTTATAAAATGGCAACATCTGAAGGGCACAGTGACAAAGAACTGATCCCCATCTTCTATAAGAAAGCCACACACCTTTTCATTGCTTTCTTTGGTGAAGAATAGTTTCATTCAATAACCTCATACATCCACATGGCATGAAATGAAAACCTAATGTGTTCACCTCCCAATGAAGTCCCCTTCCTGAGCCAAACATCACCCTCCCACTCAGGGGATTTGTGCCATCTGTCCACATGAGGGACAGCCCCCTCCCCAACAGCCCCCAAACACCCAAGTATCTAGCCCTGTAACCAGGGCTCAGTGAACTTATGCTGAAGAAACAAAATGCCTGATTCATGAGGACATGGAATGTACAAATGTCCCCTCTCCAGAAATTACCTAAGAGGGCAGAACATTCAGGAAGACATCCTCCTACTAAGGTAGCTGCTTAAGCCAGCTCTTCCTCAAGAAGCCACCTGAAGTTTTAAAACTTAAGTCATCATTTTCTTCAAAAGGGAAGTGGCAATACAAGGAAGGGGCATCACACTTTCTGCTGCTCCCACTACACTGGCATTGCATTAGCTGCCCTCCTTGAAGCACCCCTTGGAGCTCACACACCATCCCAGAGACAGCTGGCACACTGCCTTTTCAGAGCTCTTGTGACGTCAGTGTTCCTGTGCCAAAACTAGGATCTATACCCAGACAGCCTGACTCCGTAGCCCACATTCTTGACTAATTAGACACGAAGGGACAAAGGTAAACTGGTTCTGATTCCAACAGGCCCTGAATGCCCTTATTACAGTTGAATTATGTCCATAAAAATATATACATAGGCCCTCCCTGGTGGCACAGCGGGTTAAAGCGCCGCACTGAGAATCTAAAAGCCACTTCCTAATGAGTTTGATTCCCGCCTGCCCCGGAGGTGACCACATGGCATGGCAGACCTCTCCTGACCTGCCTGCTGCTCCCCTCAGCAGTGTACTTCGTCGATCTGCCTGTTCTGCTCCCCGCTCTGTCTCTGGTGAAGCCTCTCACCCTCCACATCTCTGGCCTGTACCCCAGTTCTATATGAATAAATAAATAAATCTTTAAAAAAAAATATATATATATATATATACATAACACACACACACACAAGTCCTAATCCCCAGTGACCTAATTCAGAAATATGGTCTTTACTGAGGTTATCAAGCTTACGTGAAGTCATTATGTGGGACTTGATCCAATATGACTGCTTTCCTTATCAAAAGGGAACACCAGGGCCCTCCCTGGTGGCACAGCACTAATGAAGCTAAAGTCACTTCAGCACGAGTTCTATCCTCAGCCCCGGGTGACACATATGGCAGGGCAGACCTCTCCTGACCCGCCCACTGCTTCCCTCAGCAGTGTATTTCAGCACATCTGCCTGTTCTGCTCCCCACTCTGTCTCTGGTGAATCCTCTCACCACCCCTGCACCTCTGGCCTGTAGCCTAGTTCTGTATGCACAAATACATCTTTGAAAAAAAAGGGAACACCAGAACAGAAACAGGACAGAGGAAGACAATGTGAAGATGCTGTGATAAGACATGACAACAGAGGCAGTGACTGGAATGGCATGGCACCAAGGAAGGAACACCAGAGATTGCTTGTCACCACGAGAGGCTGGGAAGAGCCAAGAACAGGGTCTCAGAGGGAGCATAACCCTGCTGGAAATTTCAGATTTCCATCCTCCAGAATTGGGAAAGAATACGTCTTTGTTATCCTAACTCACCCAGTTGGTGTTTTGGCTGCCCTGGGGATGAATGCAGCTATACACTATGAAGTTTTCATTTTTATCGTAGCAACAGGCCATAGAAAGTTCCTGAAAGGGCCTCCTTTCACATGCTATTTCAGACAGACGCCTACTGCTGCAACCTCCATTCTATGGCTGTTCACACTGCAGAAGGCGAAGGCTGCTGTTCAATGTGCCAGCTCATAACACTATGAATACCCATACCCCATGCCCTCTGTTAACTCTTCACTCAGCTCTATCAATTCTGCTTCTGAGACTGAAATTACTGGCTCCCAGATCCTATGCCAAACAGAAAGTAGGTTGAAGGCACTTGGTTTCTGCTGCTTCAGCTTTCAGGTCTCAGCTGATTGTGTTAGACAGTGGTAGCCAAGCTGCTTACAAATTACCACAGAGCTCCCTATTGACTTAAAAGTGTTTTATGAAGATTAGCAGCTAATCCAAAAACTTGCAAGATCAAGAAATCCAGGAAATGAAAAATCAGTTTCTACCCAAGAATATCTCATAAAGGTTGTCTTCCAATTCACTTTTATTTCCAGCTTTGGAGCAGTGAAAAAGGAGACAGTGAATATGCCAAGTTTAGGGAATCCTGCTGGGGACCCTTCCCAACTAGGGGGAGGCTCCTGGTCAGTCCTGGGGATCAGACAGCCCTGGAGAGCAATAGCCAGAGGAGCCACTGTCCACTGATCTAAGTGAGAAGAAATGCCACAAAGCAAGGGCTGGCTTGAGGCTCACTCACTTGCTGGCCAGTCAAGTGGGTACTAGAGCTATCTCATCTCCTGTGTGGTCATATCTTTTGGTTCTGGTAACTCTGATACTGCCTGGAGTTCACCTCAGCCCCGTGCTTTTATCCACAGGGCTGGAGGCAGGCAGCAGGGCCAAGAGTCCAACAGACCCAGCTCCTTGTTGCTCCTTATGTCAAGTTCTGTCTCAGGCAGAGCTTGACTGGGACAGCCTCAGAGACAACACAAAGACACCATGCCCACAGGCCAGTGAGGCTCATCTAGCTGCAAGACTCAGGCCCCTGGCTTCTTCTTCCCCAGCTTTTCATCATCTGCCCTCTGGCCAGCAACATAAACTAAACATTGGTGGGCATAATTCAGAAAGAATCCTGCACAAATAGTACTCAATAAATAACAGTGAATCAAAATGTGGAACTGAATAAATGGGAAGCAATCTGCTCTGATGCCCATTTTATAGCTAATCTGGAAAATATCTGATAGATGAGAGGTTGAAATACCTTGGAACATTTAGACTGCCCAAGGATTGTAAATATGCAACTACACACCTCATTCCAGGCACTGAGAAAAGCTCACCTAATACAGCTAGAAGAGACAAGTCACCAGCAAAAAGAAGGGCTGGGAGTGCTCTCTAGGTCTTGTCAACTCCAACTCTGTGATGGTTTATATAGCCCTTTTTCCATAACAATAAAAGAGGTTAAAAAAAGAAAGTTTTCAATGGTTAACAGGGACAGCTAAAGGGAGGTAAAAAGAAGAGGTCTACAAACTCTGTTCTGGTGTTTGGCTGGTTTTTAGCTTTAAAAGCAAATAATATTTCACATATCAAACCTGTTTCCAAAATGGTCCAAAGCAAGATGCAGAGAAAAGTGGTTCAGTACATGTGATTCTGAACCAAGAGATTCATTCTAAATAGAAGAGCAGAACTACTGCTGAGACTATATCTAGACTTCAAGAACAGAAAATGGGGTACATCACCCCAACAGTGCCAAAATGAAATTCAGACTTTTGAATGTATTGAAAAGCATGTATATTTATGTTTATGTGTGCAGACTCAGACAAAAAGACCAGCGGAAATAGATCACACTAGCAATGATTTTCTCAGAACAATTTCGATTTCCTTCTTCATGACATTCCGGGCTTTACAGTTAACCTTTTGTTTTCCTAATGGTTCTCCATTGTTTGCTTTTGAAAAAACATTTAAAGTAAAATAATGCCTTATATTATATGAGCTATGCTTATTCTGAAACTTATTTATAAATTTTGTTTCAAATACATTTGCTATGCACTTAAAAATATTTATTTTAACCCTGTTTTTTTGTGGCCCAAGATAACGTTACACTTCCTTTAATGTCCAAATGGAAAGCCATAGGCTCATGAGTCACATCTCAAGGAGATAAGACTGGAGCAGCTACACAATATGCAGGTATTCCAAAAACACAAGGTGAAATTGTCGAGTCAGTATAAGAGATCCTGGAGACCCCTATGTGTTCCACAGACAACTAACTAAAAAATTTTTTTTTCTTTTATGCCCTCCTGGTGGTGCCAGGTTGGGAAGCATGAATGAGTTGGGAAGCAGCACTGCAAGGTGGCCGCAGCCGGTTCCATACCTAGCTCCGGAGCTGACCCACATGGCGTGACAGACCTTTCCCACCTTGCCTGCTGCTCGCCTCAGCAGTGCCTTTGTCAATCTGCCTGTTCTGCTCCCTACTCTGTTTACTGGTGCAGCCTCTCACCACCCCAGCACCTCTGGCCTGTACTCCAGTTCAGTATGCATAAATAAAATAAATCTTTAAAAAAAAATGTTCTTTTAAAACACCATGGCAGTGTTTTAAACACAATCCTGCTTCTGTGCAGCAGACATAAGAAGGAATGAGTTAAGGACAGGCATCTCCTTGGGTGCCCATGGTGGCCGCACTTCCCAAGCCTAGGTTCCTCATTTGTGCCACAGGGGCTGAAGTGGGAAAATTCAATGTTCTGCTCCTGTTAAAACACTGCATTTCACTAGGAATTCTGTGGGCTGTGTCTGAGGTAACCTGAAATAACTGATCTGAAAAAAATCAATTCAACCCCAATATTTGCTGGAACCCCACTCTGTGACAAGTTCCAGAAAATGACAATCACATTCTGCTGCAGAGGCACCTTCCCAGGTACTGGAGGTCTGAAAAGTTAGGAAAGCTTCACATGCTCTGTTCTAAGGTCACTGGGCAGCTGTCTGCTCAAATGTAAACTCAGTCTCTGCTGTTCTGGACTGACTATGAACATTTATTTATTTTTTTAAAGATTTACTTTTACTTATGCATACAAGGATGGGGGTACGGGCTAGAGTTGCAGGGGTGAGAGGATTCACCTGAGACCGAATGGGGAGCAGAACAGGCAGATGTACTGAAATCACTGCTGATGGGAGCAGTGGGTGGGTCAGGAGAGGTCTGCCACGCCACATGGGTCACCATCTTGGCCAGGGATTGAACCTGCACTACAGCGACTGCGGATAGCTCCACAGTGCTGCACTTAAACCTGTTGCACCACCAGGTAGGGCCTCTATGAACATTTTTTTTTTTAAAGATTTATTTATTCGTACAGAACTGGGGTACAGGCCAGAGATGCGGAGGGTGAGAGGATTCACCAGAGACAGAGTGGGGAGCAGAACAGGCAGATCGACGAAGTATACTGCTGAGAGGAGCAGCGGGCGGGCCAGGAGAGGTCTGCCGCGCCATGTGGATCTCCTCTGGAGCAGGCGGGGATCGAACTCATGCGGAAGTGGTTTAAGCTTCTTTGTGCTGTGCTTTAACCCGCTGCGCCACCAGAGAGGGCCCCTCTATGAACATTTAAAGGACACTGAAGTCAGAAAAACAAAATATCTTTTAGTATTTCTTTTCTTCTTTCTTTTAGTATGTTAGTTCTGTTTAAGTTTGTACTTTCACAATGACAAAAGCTTAAAATTACTAGGAGTTCAGCTATGTTTCTGTTAGAAAAACCAAATGCCTCTTAGCATATATATTATGTATTTTACAGTTATCTTAAGACACCCAAATAAAAAACATACTTTAGATTTATTTAGTATTAAATAGTGGCCTTACTGTTTCTATTTTCCTCCTAATACTTCACTTTAGAACAGACACTCCACTTTAGTCAAGTTGCTTCTGTGTTTCTGAATGGAAACTATTAAAGACTTAACATGTAAACTCACATACCCAGATGCCTACAGACCCCGTGCCATGTGTCTGGAGCCCTGGGATATGTCTGCCCTAGTAGTGCCACCAAAGCAGAGTTCACATGAACCTTCTCAACCCTTCTGTCTGTCCTCTCCCTGTTCCTCATGGTCCTCCTTCTCCCACCTTTCTACCAGCTATCCAGGGCCTCCAAAAGCATTGATCACCGCTTCCCACATGCCTCTGGCTTCCAAACACACAAGGTTCAGACTTATCCTTTGCAAACCATCATAGCTACAGTGCATGCATGGGTCCACCTCATTGGTCCATAGCATTGGTTCCAATGCTACCATGTACATCTTTTAGGGAGCACTTGCTGTGTGTAATGCTCTATTTTCAAACCTATCACCTGCAGAGAGAAACCCCTCCTAGCTTCACAGAGTAGGTGTAGAATGATGTTCCTTTTAAGGTTGATTCCAGCAGCCACATGCTTTCTGTTTCCTAAGTTTTATATTTTGCACCTGTATACTCCCACTTGCCCAAAAGTAAATTTATAACATGAAAAAGAAATCAACTTTGGAACGCATGAGGTCCAAGTTAACTCAAGGAAATTACACCTATAAAACCACCACAAAACCACCAGAATCAAGCTATGGGAGGACTTAAGAGAAAAAGAAATCATTTCTTTAAAAAAAGAAAGAGCTTGGCCCTCTCTGGTGGCGCAGCGGGTTAAAACACAGCACTAAGAAGCTAAAGCCACTTCCACATGAGTTCGATTCCCGCCTGCCCTAGAGGTGATCACATGACGCGGCAGACCTCTCCTGACCCACCCGCTGCTCCCCTCAGCAGTGTACTTCGTCGATCTGCCTGTTCTGCTCCCTACTCTGTCTCTTGTGAAGCCTCTCGCCGCCCCTGAGCTTCTGACCTGTACCCCAGTTCTGTATGCACAAATAAATAAATCTTTAAAAAAAAAAAAAAAAAGAGCCCTACCTGTTTAGAAAGTGTGTGGGAGGGTATCAAATTTTTCAGTGGTGATCTTTTTCAAAGACAGTTATATCACAGACTGCACAAGTGACAATGCAGCTCCAACACATCAACCTCAGAAAACCTTCCATGTAGTCAATATTTTTAGTTTTTCCACTGCCATCACATAAAGCCCCTGAGCATGCAGCGGCTACCAGGGCTCTCAATTGTAGGCCCTGGACAGCCTCACCCTCCTTATAATACCCTTCAGTTGGGAAGGCACACAGGGAGCTTTTTGGTTAATTGAAAATAAGCTCTTACTAAGATTAAAGGAAAAATGGGCATACAGCACTTACCAAAATTCAAGAAAATCAGTTTGGCCTGTATCCCAGGATATAGTTTGATGAGAAATGGAATGGCAATGTACAACCCCAAAACAAAAAGAAGTATCTTCCTCAGTCGGAACCACAGGCCCTTTCGCCTGCAAGAGAAAAGCAATGAACAGGTCACAGGTCAAAGGCGGTAGGTATAAATTTGTTATAGTTCATGAACAGTATTATCAAAATAACTAACCAAGAGTTACATATTACCTATTCCCACAAGAATAATACAAGGAAGAAATCTCACACCCACTTTTGTTAAAATAATTATTCCCATTGTCCTAATTTGAGCTGAGAATACTGCTAGGGGGTGGGGAGTCTAAATTTCCCCCCAAAAGTCAAAGAAACAGTCCTAATGATTTCCTATATTCACCCTGGGATCAGAAGACAGCACAGACATATGCTAGAAAGGGCCCAACCTGCCATCAGAACATAGCTGCAACCTCATCTTAGAAGAGCAGAATCTTTGGTCTCCTAGCATTTCCTGAAAGCCAATACAGGCGTGGGCTGCCCATGAACTCCTTGGACAAAGCACGGATATCCACAGAACCTGCCCAACCAGGTCCTGGGAAGGAACAGGGGGTTGAGAACATAACAGTGTGTCCTCATGCCGTCCTTGCATTTCTGCCCACTGACCCTCTAGCCACCTGAGGTGCCTCTGCCAAATGGTGATAGCAGAATCTCAAGACCCATTTCCAGACTCCAACCAATCTCATGAGCTGCTCATCCTATTCTCAATCCACTTTCAAAATTGTTCCTTGCTCAGAGATTCTCAAATTCTTGGACTAAGGGGCCTGTCACCAACTGAAAATCTGAAGATCTCAAAGAGTTTCTGTTTATTCCACTTATATTTTAATATTAGTTGTCACTGAAGAAATTAAATTAAAATGTTAATTCATCTAATAATAATAAATTACCACTTTCATGTTGATATAATTAACATTTGTTGTGAGAAGTGATTATATTTTCCAATACAAAAAATTTTGGTGAGAAGGGACATTAACATGTTACAAATTTCTTTAAGTCAAACAGCTTCATAAAAGACAGCTGGATTCTCATATTTGCTTTTTGAATGTGTTGCAGTATCATTCAGCAAACACACATCATTCAGCACCTAGAAAACTCCATAGTATTTGTGAGAGAATGAAAGTGAAAAAAGGCAAATATCTTCTTAGTGTTATTATTAAAATTGTTTGACCTTACATTGTGAAAAGATCTTAGAGACTCCCATGAGCTCCCAGACTCCCCTTGGAAACTGTTATTTTAACTTATACCTATCAAGTCTAAACTTTAGTAAGGCTGGTTATTTATTTCTGGACTACTACCCCCCCCCAAAAAATTTAAGTTAAAATATAATCTGAATTGCTGACACAATTCCAACAATACTGATGAATCTCAAAAACCTTATGCTAAATTATATAAGACAGACACAAAAGATTACATACTACATGATTTCATTTATCTAAAATTCTAGAAAAGGTAAAAGTATAGGGAGAGAAAAACAGAGCAGTGGTTGCCAGATTTAGCTAAAAATAGAGGGAGGAGATTGCATAGAACATAAGAAAACTTTCGGGAGTAATGGAAATTTTTATCATGATGTGATTATCCTGTATTTTATGTTTATATAAATGTATACATTGGTAGATTTTCTACATATAAAAATATCTCAATGAAATTGATGTAAATATTAAGTTCATAAGGTTGGTGTGACTGATACACTAACAAAGCAGATGGAAATAAGTGAAAATGTCATTCGTTCACCTGGTTTACTTCACATTATTGAGTACCTAGCACACCACAGGCTGTGGGAACAAAGGATGGGGTCTGCATCCATGTTGTGTTCTCAGCCGTGGAGAAGGCACAGAGTTATGAGAAAGGTACCAAGTAATCTGACTTAGCCTGAGTAGCCAGAGAAACACTATTAGGAAAACAGTGTGAGACAATGTGAGAAAATAGTTTAAAATGACATCTTAAATTCCACTACAATCTACCCTTTTATTGAGGAAAAGAGAACTATATTGTGGTTAAAGGCAACAGTTCTGATGTCAAATGAGCTGGTCCAATATCCTACTTCAATGGCCATGCAATCCAAGTTACTTAACATTTCTGAACCTTTGCTTCCTCCTTACATAATGGGGTGAAAACAGTGCCTGCTTTGTGGTGCTCTTAGAATTATTACACACAATAATGCAGGAGTCCCAGCATCAGGACAACAAATATCTAAGCTGCCATGACCAACTTTTTATTCTTGATAGAGAAAAGAGCAGTATAGACATGGAATACTCACCTCCCCCAAATGGAATACTGGGTATAAATAATGTGAGAGATTCTAAGAAATCAAGAAAGATTCATAACTTTATTCTGAGTAAATATGAAGAGTCCATCTAAAGGGAATTAAGTCACAATCAATGCATGACCACCAGCACCTGATGCAAAGCTTGTGCATGGGTACCACTTTAGCATCCTTGTCAAACCAGTGTTCCTCCCACACATTGCTCCATACTCTTCAGAGCCTGCAAAATCTTTGCCCGATTGGAAGGTGCTCAGTTAGCTTTCAATTCTATGCCTTAAGAGAAAGGAAAGCATATGCCCACATAAAAACTTGCTCAAGAATGCTCATGTCAGTTTTATTCACAGCAGGCAAACAAAGAAAAAATGAGTATGTCCTTTAGCCCAACAGATGAAGGGCTAACTAAATAAACCGTCATTTGTCCCTAGAGAGGAAAGCTATAATAATAATAAAAGGGAGTCAGCTACTGATACACACAACCAAATGGATAAATCTTACAATAATTCTGTAAATGGCCTCCCTGCTGGTGCAGGGGTTAAGCTGCAGCACTATGGAGCTATCCAAAACCACAGTAGCATGAGTTTGATACCCAGCCAGGGAGCTACCCACATGGCCCAGCATACCTCTCCTGTCTCACCTGCTGCTCCCCTCAGCAATAAATTTCAGTCTATCCACCTGTTCTGCTCCCCGCTATGACTCTGATGAAACGTCTCACACTCTGTACCTCTGGCTTCTACACTAGTTCTTATATATATAAATAAATAAACATCTTTAAAAAAAAAAATAACTCTGCAGAGTGAGTGAAGTTGGTAATACAGCTAGGTCCGCCAGCTGACTTTTGTTTTGATAGCTTGTATACCTACAAACTATCCGTGTATAAATAAAATTAGTATTTTCTCTTCTGTGCTATTTCAATGTGATGCTTCCTCTGTATAGACTGTGACTTCATCTTCTTTGTATTTTGAAAGGTTTACATAAAGTGCAAGTATATACCTTTAAAAAAATTTACCAAGAAGAAACCAAACAAAAAAGGGGGGGGCTATAATTTTGGGGGGGGAATAATAATTTTCTTATTTCTTATTACTTAAGTTCTTGTAACAATTTTGTTAATTTACCTTAGTTGAAATCCTTACTTATTATTGATGGTATTGCTATTAATAGTTGTCCCTTATTGAAAGCATTCATTGTTCTTGACCACTATTAAAGAGTGAACATTTCCCATCCAGTGGAGAGAAAGTGCCACCTTTGTGCCATGTTTGTACATACCTCGTGATTAATCATGGTCAAGTCATCTTTCTCCACATTTTACATGTCCATTGAACAGGCACATCGTTTGCTATAGCCTACCACTGTAGGCTTTTCTTTAAAGGTTACTCAATATTATTAGTACCATAAACAGATAACCAGAATCACCTGCCAAGGTAACTGTAAAAATAAAATTAACAGATTCAGGTACAATCCATCAATTATATATTTTTGGCATTTATTCCAGAGTAATGAAGCCATTTTCACACAAGAACCTGCACGTGGATAATAACATTTTATTGACAATAGTCCCACATTAGAAACAACCAGATATCTTTCAACAGGTGAGTAGATAAACAAATTGTAAAAAGGAAGAGCTACTGCTCATAAACAACTGAGATGAAACTGAAAATGAAGGTGAGGAAAAAGTCAAAGATTCTTTATCATAACATTCTTCAAATGATAAAACTATAGAGATTGATACAAGATTGGTAGTTGCTTGAATTTAGGGCTGGGATGGAGAAGATGGGAGTGGCTGTAAAGGGTAGTACAAGGGAAGCTGGTGGCAGTGGCACAAGTGAGTTCCTTGATGTGATTGTGATTCCACAAAGCTATTTATGTGAAGGAATTCACAGCATTACAGACAGGTATACACTCACATAATGACTTAAAACTGATAAACTCTGAATATTTCTATGAATAGCATCAAAGGTCAATTTCCTGGAGTTTTGTACTACAGTTGGGTAAGATTTGAGGGAAGCACAGGATTTCCCTTTATATTTCTGTGCAAATATTCTATGAATTAACAATTATTTCAAATTAAAAACAGGAAAGAACAAAGCAAAACAAAATATTGGAAAGCAACTCAGTCACTAAATCTAAAAAATGAAGTAAATAAAATATAATCTGATTATATGTAATCTCAACCTGTCCAGGTAAATATAGCCCATTTTTACAGATGGGAAAACCAAGTCCCAAGGCCACAACCCAGGATGACAAACACAGCACAATGAGTAGAAGCAACCAAGCTGCCCTCAGCTCCTATGATCTGTGGGCCTACTGAATGTCCTATCCTCACCTCTTCATACCAGCCTCTCGAGAAGGGTACTGCAAACCAGAAGTCCTAGAGTACCCAACAAACAATCTGGGATTTTTTCTCAAGTGATGACAGATTTTGACATATTTTTAGTAGGGAACTTCTAAACAAATTATTCAAGAAAAGGATAATTTGTGCAATTTATATCTTCCTACTGCCTTCCCAAAGGATAGTTTCCTGGATGGTTAAGAATATGAGATGGAGGCTGAAGGAACCAAGACCAGTATCTGAGAGGCCAGTGAAAGGTTAGAGAAAAGCCAAAAGGTTTGGATAAGGACACCAGAGACCATAGTGGAAACAGGGAGGCTGCAGGTGACATTCATTAGGTTCCAGTATAGTATTAGTCAAAGAACAGACAAGCAGATCAATGAAATAGAACAGAAAACCCAGAAGTAGGTCCATATAAATATGGTCAACTGCTCTTTGATGATGGCACAAAGGTAATATCAAGTAAAGACACTCTTCAACAAAAACTACCAGAACTAGATATTTACATGCAAAAAAAAAAAAAGGAATTGAGACACAGACCTGCACCCTTTATTTAAATAACTCAAAATGGATCAAAGGGGTAAAGATAAACTATAAAACTTCCAGATGACAATAGGACAAAAATCTAGATGTTCTTGGGAATGGTGAGGACTTGAGTACAACACCAAAAACAAGATCCATAAAGTAAGCAATTGATAAATTAGACTTTATTAAATTTATTACATTCTGCTCTACAGAAGACAATTCAAGAGGGGCATCCCTTGTGGCACAAGTGGTTAAGTTTCTGCACTATGAAGCTATCAGCAGCCACTGCAGCAGGGATCTGACCCACACAGCCCAGCAGATCTCTCCTGCTCACCTGCCTCTCCCCTCAGCAGTATATTTCAGTCAATCCGAATGTTCTGCTCCCTGTCTGTGGAGAATCCTTTCACCCCTCCCAACACCTCTGGCCTAATCCCAGTTCTTATATGCATTAATAAATAAATAAATCTTTTTTTAAAAAGACAATTCAAGAGGATAAGAAGACAAGACTGGGAGAAAATACTACAACAAGCACATCTCATAAAGGACTGTTGTCCAATATGTACAAAGAACTCTTAAAAACTAACAATAAAAAAAACCCTTCCTGGTGGTGCAGCAGATTAAAGCACTGAGAAGTTAAAGTCACTTCAGCATTCAATCCCCACCTGCCCTGGAGGTGATCCACATGGCCTGGCAGACCTCTCCTGACCCGTCCACTGCTCCCCAGGCAGTGTACTTCGTTGATCTGCCTGTTCTGCTCCCCACTCTGTCTCTGGTGAATCCTCTCACTGCCCCTGCACCTTTGGCCTGTACCCCCAGCTCTGTATGCATATATAAAATAAATCTTAAAAAAAAAACTAACAATAAGAAAAGGAACAATCCTTTCATAAAAGATACTTAGATGGAAAGTAAGAATATGAAAAGATGTTTCACATCATATGTCATTAGGGAAACACAAATTGAACTAATAATGAAATATTGTTTTAATTTAGCATACCTATCAGAATGGTCAAAATGAAACATAAGTCCATACAAAATCTAGTACATGTATATTTATAAAAGCTGCACTCATGATTGTCAAAACAGAAACTGAATATACTTCAATAGGTGAATGAATAAAGAAACTGATAAATCAGAGAATAAGAAATTATTTAGTAGTGAAATGAAATGAGCTCTCTAGCTATTTCAGACAGGAAAGGAAAATATTACTTTCTGGAACATAATGTTACTACATAAAGGAAGCCAATCTGAAAATGTTTCACACTGTATTACTACAACTATAACAATCTGGGAAGACAATTTATAAAGAGCAGTGATTGCAAAGGATTAGCAAGGATGGAGAGATGAACAGCCAGAACACAAGAGGATTTTTAGGGCAAATGAAACTACCCTGGATGATACTACAGTGATGGATATGAAATTACCTGTCGAACCCCCAGAATGTACAATAACAAAGTGAACCTTAAGGTAAACTGTGGACATTGGTAGAGAAATGGTATCAAAGTAGATTTTCACGTGTATATTTTTTCTTTTTTTTTAAGATTTATTCATTCATCATTCATTCATTCATTCATTCATATAGAACAGGACAGGACAAAGAGGGGTACAGGACAAAGAGGAATCACCAGAGACAGAGTGGGGAGCAGAACAGGCAGATTGACCCAGCACACCGCTAAAGCAGGAAAAAGAATAAGTTTTGGCTAGAAAGAGAAAACAAATATACAAAAACTAGGGATCAGAAAGGTGATATAACCACAGATGAGAGTTTTAAAAACTACTTTGTTAATATAAATTTTATAGTTGCTATAGATCAATTTGTAAGAAAATGTAAAAGGTGAAATTCAATTTGTTGGAGGAAAAGAATGAATAAAATCATCCAAAGGCACTAAATAAAGCCATCAAATAAATAAATAAATAAATAAAGTCATTAAAGATTGCACCTCTGAAGGACATTAAGCCTATAAAATTAAGAGATTTTCTCCCTAACTTTTAAGAAACATATAATTTACTGTATCACATATAATCCACATGGTAGAACATGGAAAACAAGAGAGATCATTTGAAGCAAAGCTGGTTTGGGGGTCCTCCCAAGTGGCACAAGGGGTTGAGTCACAGCACTATAAAGCTCTCCACAGGCACTGCAGCATGAGTTCCTTACCCAGTTAAGGAGCTGACCCATATGGCACAGCAGACCTCTTCAGTCCCATCCGCTGCTCCCCTTCAATAGATCTGGCTGTTTTCCTCCCTCTCTGTCTCTGGTAAATCCTACCACCACCACCCCCAACCTCCATACCTCTGGCCTACACCCCAGCTCATGTATGCATAAATAAATAAATCTTAAAAAGAAAAAAACAAAGCAAAGCTGGGTTTAGTAAAATGGAAAACAGAATCAACACAGTATAACAAATTAAATGACATGAATTTCAAATGAGCAAAGATAGAAAATTCCTAATAGTTTTAAAGCAAATAAGATAGGGATATAAAGTAGCGCCATTACTATGGAAAAGTCTGATACTTCCTTAAAAAGTTAAAGATAGAGGGCCCTTCCTGGTGGCGCAGCGGGTTGGAGTGCAGCACTGCAAAGCTGGCTATGGTAGCTTCAGTGCCAGTTCCAACACTGGCCCTGGAGCAGCAGACCTCTCCTGATCCACCTGTTGTTCCCCTCAGCAATGTACATCATTGATCTGCTGTTCTGCTCTCTGCTTTGTCTCTGATGAATTATCTACGGTCCCTACACCTCTGGCCTGTACCCAGTTTTGTATGCATAAATAAATAAAATCTCTTTTTAAAAAGTTAAAGATAGAATTATCATGTGATTCAGCAATTCTAATCCTAGATTATATATATATATATATATATATATATATATATATATATATAACAACTGTAAGCAGGATTCAAATATAATTGTAAACCAGTGTTCACAGCAGCATTACAACTGAAAGGTAGAAACAGGCCTTCCCTGTGCAAATGCTATCACCAAATTAATGTATACAATCCCTTGGAATCTCTATTCCAAGTAGCTTAGACAGAAATAGTACATATATAAATACTGCTACAAGTCTGAAAAGTATAGGAACAACCCAAATTGTTTTTAAGTTCATGTCTATAAAAGTAGTTTGGTCAGATCAGGCGAGAAAATAATAATAATGATGAACAGCTATATACCAGAAACATTTTATGAGGGTGGAGTGGGGAATGGGATCAGAAACATTGGGGGGAGGGAAATGCACTAGACTATGGTGATGGCACACGGGTGATTTGGTGATGGGAAGCCCACAGGGATTACAACAGAGATGGCAAAATACACAAAATGATGTAAAAATAAACTATAAATTATTTTTTA